>NC_136517.1:69146555-69706555 GCF_053919585.1 Euprymna scolopes | reverse complement strand
CACAGGGAAATGAAATGGAACAACCGATGTATCGGTGGTTACTCCCTTATGTCAGTAATAGCACAAAATGGGTCACTACCAACATTAGAAGTGTTAGTAAATGATATGCAAGTAAGAGCCCTCGTCGATACTGGCTGTACTGGCGCACTAATTCGATCAGGTCTTTCAAGTGAGTATAGGAGCACAAGTACTATAAGAGCAGTAGATGGACATTAGATTGCATGTAGAGGAATTAGTACTGGAACATTGGAAATATGTGGACGACTGCTGAGGGCCGAGGCAATTGTGCTGGTAAAATGATTGACAGTGTTGATATCATAGTGGGGTGGATATTTTCCAACAACTTGGAGGAGTTATTGTTGATGAAAATGGCAATATGGAGATTAGAGGAGAAGATTGTGCACCAAGTGTACACCTAAACCAAGAGAAAAAGGAAAAAGTCCAATGTGAAGTGATAGACAAGGACTTCAGTGCAAAACTTGATGGAATGAGATGGAATGTCGAATGGAAGTGGACTTCAGAACTTCCAACATTAAAGAACAATGTTGATCGTTATTATACAAAGCTAACTGAAGAACAAAATGGTGACTTTGATAATGAAGTTAAACATTGGCAGAAGGAATCCTTGTATCTTGAGATCAAGATGTAAAGATGGGAGTCCTTTTCAATAATGGCAGTGATACAACTACGAAGAACAAAATCAGTTTTCGATTATTGAGAACTAAATAAGTAAATTGCGTGTCATTCTGGTGGAGACGCAATTCATGTCTGTGGAGAAACTATGAGGAAGTGGAAGCAGATGACAATGGCAACAAAGATCGTGGATTTGAAATCCGCTTATTTGTGTTTGGTCAAATATGAAGGAAAGACCTACTGTCTCACTAGATTGGGTTAAATGTTGCCCCCAAAATCATGGCAAAAATTTTGAAAACTGTTCTCAATAAAGAGGACCTCATCAGGAAGAACACAGATGACAGTTTGGTTATTGAAACGGGTGCTTGCATCGAAACTTGTGTGTTATTGAAGGGAAGAACAGCGTTGGGTCCTCGGCTAAATACAGACAGTGCAGGAAGATTGATATTTACAAGAGAAAATAACCTGCCAAAAAATGAGCAGGCATGAACTGTTTTCTGCCTGTGGAAAACTGGTGGGCCACTACCCAATATCTGAATGGCTTAGAATCACTTGCAGCTATTTAAAAAGAAGAGCAGATGGAATTGATTGGAAAGATATGGTGGATAGCAGAACAATCAGCATGTTATGAGAAGTTGTGGAAGAGTTGTACAAAGAGACCCGGTTCGAGGGAAGTGGCATACGTGTGATTTGTGTTGCTCGGTGCTTATACTGATAACTATAATGTTATCGAGTTAGGCTGTCTCTAATTCCAGCGAGCTCAGCAATGTATCCATTACTTGTTGAAAAATATTCTATGCAACCATTATCCCAATTGGTAATTTGTACAAAGGTTTTTGACTATTTATACAAAGTAGCTTTCAGCACTCATCGTCTTTGAATAAGTCTGTAAATATGGATGAGGACAAAATTTTTAAAAGTCCATGTGATGTGGAATAAGTGTCCTGTTAGTAGAGAATAAAGAAGAGTTCATATAATAAAGGATATGATGAATGATTAAATTATTAAATTTGTGACAAACTTGTAAGATCAGACAGAAGGAGTGGAGAAAACAAAAGAAATGGCCGCCTTTTTATATGCTTGACCAATATCCAAATGAGACGTTTCTGGTTGGATATTGTGGGGAAAATGTACAAACACCCTCGTGTCTGTCTGTCCTGTGAGTCGCCCGCGTCGAGAAAGAAAGAGTTCATCATGGCGGCCATGACGCTTTGTAGTAAACGAAGTCTCGTGAGGTCATGTGCGCTTGCCCTATAAAAACAGGTCACTTGTCGGTGGGAAAGGATTGAAAAAATCATTTGACGTTTGAGAAGCGGCAAAATCAGTTCGGAGAATTTGTGTGATTTTTGCCTGTTGATCGACTGCAGATATAAAAGAAGAGCCTGATTTTTCAGAAGGGCTGGGATTGTGTGAGTCTACTGAAGTGACAAGTTGTGTCAACTATGCATCGTGTTTTCCAATTGGGAGGTTTTTGATAGCAGAACCTACAGTGTTGGAAGTGTGGCATCGTTGCCGTTTGAATTTTGTTTCACCACATGAGGTTTTTGAAAGAACAATAAAAGTACATATGCATACGAATGTGTGTGCATACACAAACTGTTTATATGTAGGCATTTGTATGTGTCACATGTTGGATGTATAGGTCTTCTTGTCAAAGTCAAACCTAGGGAAAACAGAACGACCTTTGTATCGTCTAAATCATCATTTTATTTTCAGTAAAATTATCGATAGCGCTTCAAATAGCATTTTGTGAAAACGTATTTTTTATCTTTAACATTTTGACCTCCATTTGATAATTCGTATATTTTCTGTTGTTGTTCTTGAAGAAACATTTTCTCACATTTTTTTCATTTGCTTCAATAGTTTTTCTTGAAACTTCTGTTCTAGACCAAGCTTTACTATTTCCATTTTCTTCTGATATTTCATTTGCCCTATTTTCCTTGTTGGAATTGCGCTTCTAATCAAAAGTGTTGTTTTTGTTCGTACGTAATCGTATCCAATGTGGTACTTTTACATTTCTCGATTTCCGTCACTTAAAATAAGCTGCACACTTTTTCATGTTTTTAACGATTATAACATTTCCCGCTGGAAAATAAATGAGTAAACTCATTCAAACTTATTTACGTTGTCTTAATTAATTTTTTTAAAAACTGAATCGACAGATACCTGTATTGTTTTTTTTTTTTTTTTTTTTTTTTTTGTTTTTTTTGCGTGATTGAACGAATCAAAACAACCTTGTTGGTGAATTATTTTAAAGAACAAAAACTTATTTTTTTAATCCTATTTTCTGACGTTGGAGCCTGTCGTATTGTGCCAATGTGCCACTGCCCCCTTTTTGTAACCAAACACGAATATGCTGGTCAGGAGAGACAGATATGTGACTGGCAACCCTTAACATGTCAAGATCACATATGCTAAAAATAGCAACGACTTTTTTCAAGAACAAAAATATACATAAAAACTTCATTTTTCACAAACTTAGCAAAAACAATGGACTTTAATTTTGAACAGAAATTAATAATAGCAATCTGTTTGTTTATTGAACCAATTTATGTCACCGGAATGTTTTTCAATTCAACGACTTTCTTAGCAAATCTCCAGCTACCAGCTTTAGTAGCCGTCGACGTCTACTCATTTCGAGTATCCTCTGACGTCCAGCTACCTATTCCAGTGCCCACTGACGTCGTCACCAGTTCCAGTGCTCGTTAACATTTAATACCTTGTCGACGTTCGGCTACCAGTTTCCAACATCGGATCTTATCTATACGACCCGGACCAGCATGAGGCACGTTATTCAACCTCAGAGAAGCACAAATTTCAACCCTAACCCGACGTCCGTTCTTGTTCCCAACGTCCTGATTCATACGATTTACCATTTTCTCTTGGTAAATAAAACAACGTCTTTAACTGATCATCTGTGTTTGTCATTTTTTTTTTTTTTGCTATTGCCTTGTGCCTACTACTACAGTCGATTGGTATCTTCACCTTTCGACCTCCTGAAACAAGCCTCTTAAAATTTCACTTTGCAACCCCGTCGGTATTTCCCGGTCGGATCGTCCCAGCAATAAACTAACTTCTCTCCAAAAAGGAAAGCAAAGCCTAAGATCATGGACTTCTTAAGACTGCCCAGATCAATACCTAAGCCCAACAAATAAAACACTATCGAGTTGGCATAGTCTCTGTCAGATTGTTGATGGTGGATCCTTACCTGGAATATCATAGCCAAACTGATGCTTACACTGCCGTTCACTAACTGATTAACTATTTCTAATGTACCCTCTCTCCTATGTGCAGTACTTGATCAATCAATCAGACCATTTTGTAAATTAGTACCAAAACAAACATTGATGCTAATGAAATCTTCTATTAAAGATTGCAAAACAGGCGCCACGTGAATGTTGCTTTTTGATTCTCTCTTATTCTATGAAAACATAAAGTACATCATTAGTTTATTGCTTCACTAACTTGACGGATGATTCCGATGAAAAAAAAAAATAACCGTGAAGTGGGTTGAAAACATTGCACTGAGATATTTGACATTACGAAAACATTTCCTCTTCTTGGGATTAATATTCAAATAAAACCATTCATTAATGACTCATTTGGAAAAAGAAACTTTGCTCTTCATTTTTTTTTTGTTGATCTGTAAATTGGCCAGATAAAGATGGCCGCTGTTGTTAAATGAATTGTTATTGTATCATGGGAAACATAATTCACTTTCTACATTTGGCTTTCGTTATTGTTCACCAAAATTAATTGTGCTCTGCTATTTTCTTATCAATAGCTCTAAGACATCAATGACACACACACACACTATATATATATATATATGTATATATATATATATATATATATATATATATATATATATATATATATATATATATATATATATAGTATCATGTAAACCATAGTTATTCGACTTTTATTTACAAACAAGAAAACAAAAAGAGAGCAGATATCATAATACAACATGAAACTTTATATGCAAAAAATAGAGTTAAATAAGGTTTCCTTTTGAAATATTCCGAGTGAAAAGCAAATTTGTATAAGTTAAATGGATGTTGGATGCATTTTAGTTTTTTTAATCTGACTTGAAATTTTATAAACTAATGAAGCCTCCTCATGTACATCATGAAAATATGTGTTCCTGAAATGGGCAGAAACATTTGTGTGCAAATAAGTATTTTGAAGGAAACATGAAATATTTTCTCTGAATAATTAAGATTTACATGATTTCAAATAAGTAGCTCTAGTTGTAAACTATTGAGCTAGTACATAAACCTTTATGTTAAAAGGATAAACAAAAAACGCCTGCTCGAATTGTGTAAAATTGCAATTAAAAAAATCACCAAAAATTGCCTTCTGATAGTATTTCCCTATTTCATTAAGAGATAATGTTTCTCTTTAAAAATTATTACCTTGAAATGTTGAGAACGTTATATTTTTCAGAATCCCTTCCTTCTCCCAACTGATCGATAATTATTTTAGATAACTGAGTTTATGTTTAAATTAATAAGTTTGAAAGTTAATTCTTTGTAGCTTTATATTTAATTTATTTATTTTGATAAAACATGAACTTAGAGTCAAACGGACTCCTGACTTTTGGTAATTTAAAAACGCTAATATAAATACAATATTGGTCATCGACCAATTTTTTTTCTCCATGAAATATTTGCTTGATTTATTAAGAATGTTGTAGTAAAAAAAGATTTAATTTATTATTATTATTATTATTATTATTATTATTATTATTATTATTATTATTACTATTATTATTATAATGAATGTTCGCAAAATTGACAATGCAAAATGTGTTTGTTTTGGGTTAAGAGCAGCTAGTTTCTCTACTTTAAAAGTAACAGGTATTTTGGAATATAAACAACAAAACGGAAAATACTAACACAAAAACAAACAAATATATAACAAATAAATATTACCAAAAGTAAGATGAGTTACTCTTCTACCTACTTGGATAAGTTTTTATGTTTTAACTTATTTTAAAGCGTTTATTTAGTTTGAAACAAAAGTAGTGGTCTTAAGTATATGTCCTACAGTGGAAAGCCCACTTGAGCTAGTATGGCCCTTTTTATGACTATCTTAAAGAGTTATCCTGACTGCTTTGCAAGATGATAAAATTGTCTTGCTAGGGGATTTAATTCGAGGGTTTTGATGTGAAGTATGAATAAGACTAGGTTGTGTTTACTGCAAATGTGTTCGGAGGTCGGTTTAGTGATAACTAACACGTGTTTCTACCTGAAACCAAAGTATAAGAACACATGGATGCATTCACGGTCATCAAAACAGTGAAATTTCATCGATTACGTCATCATCTGTAATTGCAACCTGCAAGTTTCAAGTCAAAATGAAATACAGAGTGCTAGACGGATCATCGTCTGCTGTATGCTAACATGTGGTTTGTAATTAGATTAAAGGGGTAATTCGGTGATGTCAAATGTTCTTGTAGAATAAATATTGTAAAGATGAAGGATGAGAAAAACTGTAGAGCAGATGTCGTTTGATAATTCATGGAAGTTTTTTAAGAAATGTGTTTATAGAATGGTATTAGAAAGCACCAGGTCTGGCTTGATAACAATAATACTCACATCACACGACTGCAACAGAAAAAGCATGAACTTCATCAAAAACAGATTGCTAGCGACTGTCATCTCAGAATCTGAGTCTGCAGAACAATCATACCATGAAATCAGAGTTGCAGAGAGAACGCAAACAGATGAAGAATGAATGGTGGTGATGGAACACTCGTGATAGTCAGCTGCTGCTGATGTTAAGGAGAATAAAACAATGTATGACATGATCTATGATCCTAGCCATACTTTTGTAATCCCATTAAAATCCAAGGATCCAAGCAAACTATTTGATAAATGGACTAAACAATAAAACTGATCACTATTCACTGATTTATTCACGAATCCGTCGATAGTCAGTACTAATGAGAACTTGCTGAAATTAATTCTGTCGCTGCCATCAACGAAGTGGAGAAGCCTACATATGGCAGTTAAGATTATATGTGTGTGTATTCGTCTTCGGCTATGTTTGAAGACCAATCGCATTGCAAATTAAAGAGTTGATTGATAACATCTATTAATAGTTTGTTTACCAAGATGGCATGACTTTTTGTACAAGGGCAAATGGAGGAAAGATGACTGTAACAATTATCTCTTTGGAATAAAATAGGAAAGGTATTTTCCAGCATTCTGTTGAATTGTCTAAATACCTACTTTGTGCTTTCTGAGAGTCACTGTAGCTTTAGGGATACTACTGATATGATTTTATGGTATGCCAAATGCAGGAAACGCAGATTGAATATCATCTAGATTTATATTAGATCTTTGTTGATCTGACAACAGCATTTGATTAATAATAATAGTAATCGGGATGCGCTGTGGAAGATATTGAGTAAGTTGAAATATCCAGCTGACTTTGTTAGAATCATTTGTGAGCTGCACATGTCAGCTGCAATAATTGCATCTCTAAAGCAGGTGACAATCGTGTTAACCTACTTTGTTTGGTTTGCCATCTATTTTACGTTGGATTTCAATAACTTTGACAAAGGTGTGTATCTTTGCTTTTGCACAGCAGGTCGACTGTATAAAAGCATTTTAAAACTTTAGCAAATTCATTCTAAACTTTTTGTTCAAAACTTTCTGTATGCAAGCGACATAGATTTTGTAGCTGACTTGCAGAATGATATGCAGGATATAATAGATCGTTTTATATGGGCGTATAGAATCATGAGTCTCTAGGCAAGACAAGGACTTTTGGCCCCTGACAACCTGTATTAGAAATTGAATAAATTAGTTGATGATCACAGACTGCCTGTAGTGGATATATTCATGTATTTGGGTAATGGGTCGTTGGATACTGAGATAAGTAGACGTCTTTTGGTCATATGAAAAAGTGAGTTTGGGTACTATGTGATATCAGGTTAGAAACTAAGATTTCTGTGTATGTGGTCTGTGTTGTATCAGCTTTGTTATATGCTTGTGAGACATGAACCACTTACAGAGCTCATACAAGGCTTGTTCCGGGGATCCATGAATGAGGTGTAGAAGTAAGTGATTATGACCGAGTTTTTGCTGAACAATTTGTGGAGTCTTCTAAATAGTGGAAAATATCCAATAAATTAGGGAAAACACACTGCTGTTAAATCTAATATTGAAGGAAACAGATGAAGTAAACCAAATGATGTTTCTTTTCCTTCTGGTCCTATTAGAGTTCAAGATTGGTTGGGAATGTATAAAATTGTATCTCTGTATCCACTCTAGTAAAGGGCATTATTATAATAGAGCTGCCTAGTTAAAAATTGTAAGGTTTCATATTAAGAATGAGATTTTTAAACACAATAAGGGTGACATGATGTTGCATTAATGTATTTCAGTTGCATATTAGTTATAAAAAAGTTGACAAGTGTATTATAATACCCTTCTGATTTGAAGCAATTTTGTTTTTAGATCATGAAATACGACTAGATTCATTAAGACATGTGCGAGTTTCCTGTGTATTAAATAATGGTTATGGGAATACATTTGTAAAACCAATGAATTTAAAGTGTTCCCTAACTTAATAGCTCGGTTGTGTTAATATATCTATACATGTTTTAGGGGCACTTGGGTATCCTCAGTATAGAATTTATAAAATTGATTGCTTTTGTTGTTTGAGTTTAGAAGAACAGGTCTAAAGTTAAGAAACAAATGTTTTTTCTTATGGAATAATCGATGACGGCTTCTTGAAGATACAAATAAATTTTATTGTTCTTATTTTTATGGGAACTTACCCATTCACTCGTAATGGACTCTTCTAATCATTATAAAACCTTTAAAATGAAAATAGATTGTCTAGTTCAATCATTCGTTGTATTCACTTTCTTGTACAAAACCTGTTGTCCGCCTTTCTTTATTTCTTTATGAATAAATATTAGTGTGTTGTTGTTTTTGTAAATTAGGATGTCGAGAAATGATATAAAATTGTTTTGTTAAAATAAGAATGTGAATTTTATGGTGAGATCTATCTCATAAGGGTTTAAGCTAGAGTTTCTATTTTATTTTATTTAAGGAGAAAATTAGAATAGCATCTACGTATCTGAAGCTTTTAATCATGCAATGTTTGAAAGGTTCAGTTTCCAATAATTTAAGGAAAGTACATGCACAGCGCTCCAATGATTTTTGTTTAGATTTTCCTGTTGCATTTAGAGAAGGTGAGGAAAGTAATCATTTTTTGATGAAGCTAAGGAAATGGATTTTATTTAAATGTTTAGCGAGGAGATTAAAGCAACGTTTGATAAATATGTTTGTGTAAAAGAATGCCAAAGCTGTTCATGATTTTGTATTTTAATATTTTGCAATTTTTGAAAAAAGTTCTGGATGCTTTGTGTGTGCAAGATTAATTTGTTATCACTTTAATGAGGGTTAGGGTGTACTGATGAACATGGATATATATCTGGTTTGTGTATTAGGGGGAAGCTATACAGTGATAGTATGGTTGTATTAGGATGAAATGTATGGTTGGATTTTGATTTTGCTAGGTTTTGAAGAGTTCATTAAAATTGTGCTCATCGTGCTTATATGTATGGATTCATATGTTGTGTTATCGTTAAAGATGTTAATTTAGTATCTACTTGTGTTATCGTTAAAGATGTTAATTTAGTATCTACTTGTTGTGTTATCGTTAAAGATGTTAATTTAGTATCTACTTGTTGTGCCGCTTTTCCTATAACCAGTTTCAATACAAACTCACACATAACACTAAGCTGAAATATTTTATAAAATCCAATCTTAATTCACGGACAAAAAAGCAAAATCACTCAAAGATATGTGTTTTAATTATTTTCCATATCACAGCACGACAAATTCTGAATTAAAAAAAAAATGATACAATATGACACAGGAGGAGTTAAAAACAACACATGTTTGGTTTCTACTCCTCTCTTTCCAGGACATACAATTTCCCTTTCCACATTCTTAGCTGATGCTGGCACAGCACTTATTCACACTATTTCTACCAGTGGCATCTCTTATGCATTTCAGACATGTTTTTACACAATCAAATACTTGCAACAAACTTCCACTGTTTTCCTCCTGTTTTCTCTCCTTTTCCCGTTCTTAAAAAAGAACGGGAAAAGGAGAAAAAACATTAAAAAAACAGTGGAAGTTTGTTGCAATTAACACTGTGCCTTCCACTCTTCCATCGGATCTTCTTCAAAATGTTTTTATATAAAAATATATTCTGTTTAAATTAATCTCTTTCTACCATAGATTAAATCCATCCATTTCTACCATAGATTAAATTAATCAATTTCTACCATAGATTAAATTAATCCCCTTTTACCATGGATTAAATTAATCCCTTTCTACCATAGATTACATTAATCCATTTATCCCATGGATTAAATTAATCCATTTCTACCATTGATTAAATTAATCCATTTTAACTGAAGATTAAATTAAATTAATCCACTTCTACCATAGATTAACTTAATTTTTTTCTAAACTAGATTACATTAATCCATTTCTCACATGGATTAAATTAATCCATTTCTACCGTAGATTAATTTCATCCATTACTACCATAGATTAAATTCATCCCCTTTAAATATAGATTAAATTAATCCCTTTCTACCATGGATTAAATTAATTCATTTCTACCATAGATTAAATTAATCCATTTCTACCGTAGATTAATGTAATCCCTTTCTACCATAGATTAAATTAATCCATTTCTGTCATAGATTAAATTAATTCATTTCTACCATAGATTAACTTAATTCATGTCTACCGTAGATTAATCTATTTCTACCATAGATTAAATAAATCTATTTCTACAATAGATTAAATAAATCCATTTCTACCGTAGATTAAATTAATCAATTTCTACCATAGATTAAATAAATCAATGTCTACAGTAGATTAAATCGATCCATTTCTACCATAGATTAAATCGATACCTTTCTACCATAGATTAAATAAATCCATTTCTACCATAGATTAACTTAATCCATTTCTATCATAGATTAAATTAATCCATTTCTACTATCGATTAAATGAATCCTCTTTTAACATAGATTAAATTAATTCCTTTCTACCATAAAATAAATTAATCCATTTCTACCATGGATTAAATTAATCAATTTCTACCATAGATTAGATTAATTCATTTCTATCATAGATTAAATTAATCCATTTCAACCATGGATTAATTTAATCCATTCATTCATTTCTACAATAGATTAAATATATCAATTTCTACCATAGATTAAATGAATCCATTTCTAACATAGATTAAATACATCCTCTTTTAACATAGATTAACTTAATCCCTTTCTACCATAGATTCAATTAATCCATTTCTACCATATATTAAATTAATCCATTTCTACCATGGATTAAATTAATCAATGTCTACCGCAAATTAAATAAATCCATTTCTATCATAGATTAAATGAATCCATTTCTACCATTGATTAAATTAATCCCTTCCTACAATAGATTAAATAAATCCATGTCTACCATATTAAATAAATCTATTTCTACCATGAATTAAATTAATTCATTTCTACCGTAGATTAAATTAATCCATTACTACCATAGATTAACTTAATCCCCTTTTACAATAGATTAAATTAATCCTTTTCCACCATAGATTAAATTAATCCATTTCTCCTATGGATTAAATTAATCCATTTCTACCATTGATTAAATTAATCCATTTTAACTAAAGATTAAATTAATCAACTTCTACCATAGATTAAATTATTAATTACTAAAATAGATTAAATTAATCCATTTCCTCCATGGATAACATTAATCCATTTCTACCGTAGATTAATTAAATCCATTACGACCATAGATTAAATTAATCCGCTTTTAACATAGATTAAATTATTCCCTCTCTACCATGGAGTAAATAAATTCATTTCTACCATGGATTAAATGAATCCATTTCTACCGTAGATTAATTTAATCCCTTTCTATCATAGATTAAACATATCTATTTCTACCATGGATTAAATACGTCCATTTTTACCATATATTAAATAAATCCATTTCTACAATAGATTAAATAAATCCATTTCTACCGTAGATTAAATTAATCCGTTTCTTCCATAGATTAAATTAATCAATGTCTACCATAGATTAAATAATTCCATTTCTACCATGGATTTAATTAATCCATTTCTACCATAGATTAAATTAATCCATTACTACCATGGATTAAATTAAGCCCCTTTTACCATAGATTAAATCAATCCCTTTCTACCATAGATTAAATTAAACCATTTCTCCCATCGATTAAATTAATCCATTTCTACATTGGTTTAATTAATCCATTTTAATTGAAGATTAAATTAATCCACTTCTACCATGGATGAAAATAATTATTTCTAAAGTAGATTAAATTAATCCATTTCCCACATGCATTAAATAAATCCATTTCTACCGTAGATTAAATTAATTCATTTCTACCATAGATTAAATTAATTCATTCTATCATAGATTAAACTAATTCATTTTACTGTAGATTCAATTAATCAATGCCTACCAAAGATTAAATGAATACATTTCTACCATAGATTACATAAATCCTCTTATAACATAAATTAAATTAATCCCTTTCTACCATAGATTAAATTAATCCATTTCTACCATACATTAAATAAATACATTTCTACAATAGATTAAATAAATACATTTCTACAGTAGATTAAATTAATCCATTTCTACCATAGATTAAATTAATTCATTTCTACCATATATTAAATTAATCAATTTCTACCGTAGATTAATTTTAATCCCTTTCTGCCATAGATTAAATTAATCATTTTCTATCCTAGATTTAATTAATTCAGTTCTACTATAGATTAAACTAATTCATTTCTACCGTAGACTAAATTAATCCATTTCTACCATAGATAAAATAAATACATTTCTACCATAGATTAAATAAATCAATTTCTGATATAGATTTAATGAATCCATTTCCACCATAGATTAAATAAATCCATTTCTACCATAGATAAAATAAATAGATTAAATAAATCCATTTCTACCGTAGATTAAATTAATCCATTTCTACCATAGATTTAATTAATCAATGTCTACCGTAGATTAAATAAATCCGTTTCTTCCATAGATTAAATTAATTCATTTCTATTAAAGATTGTATAAACCCCCTTTTAACATGGATTAATTAAATCCCTTTCTACCATAGATTAACTTAATCCATTTCTACCATGGATTAAATTAATCTATTTCTACCATAGATTTAATGAATCCCTTTCTACCATAGATTAAATAAATCCATTTCTACCATAGATATAATACATAGATTAAATTAATTCATTTCTACCATAGATTAAATGAATCCATTTCTACCATAGATTTAATTAATGAATGTCTACCGTAAATTAAATAAATACATTTCTACCGTAGATTAATTTAATCCCTTTGTGCTATCGATTAAATTAATCCATTTCTATCATAGATTAAATTAATTCATTTCTACCATAGATTAAACTAATTCATTTTACCGTAGATGAAATTAATCAATTTCTACCATGATTTAATTAATATATTTCTACCATAGATTAAAAAAATTCTCTTTTATCATAGATTAAATTAATCCCTTTCTACCATAGATTAAATAAATCCATTTCTACCATAGATTAAATAAATCCATTTCTACCATAGATTAAATAAATCCATTTCTACCGTAGATTAAATTAATCCATTTCTACCATAGATTTTATTAATTCATTTCTACCATATATTAAATTAATCAATTTCTACCGTAGATTAATTTTAATCCCTTTCTGCCATAGATTAAATTAATCCATTTCTATCATAGATTAAATTATTTCAGTTCTACCACAGATTAAACTAATTCATTTCTACCGTAAATAAATTAATCCATTTCTATCATAGATGAAATAAATCCATTTCTACCATAGATTAAATCAATAAATTTCCAATATAGATTAAATGAATCCATTTCTACCATAGATTAAATAAATCCATTTCTACCATAGATTAAATAAATTGATTAAATGAATGTATTTCTCCCGTAGATTAAATTAATCCATTTCTACCATAGATTAAATTAATCAATGTCCACCGTAGATAAAATAAATTCATTTCTTCCATAGATTAAATTAATCCATTTCTATTATAGATTAAATAACCCCCTTTTAACATAAATTAATTTAATCCCTTTCTACCATAGATTAACTTAATCCATTTCTAGCATGGATTAAATTAATCTATTTCTACCATAGATTTAATGAATTCCTTTCTACCATAGATTAAATACATCCATTTCTACCATAGATTAAATAAATAGATTAACTAAATCCATTTTTACCATCGATTAAATAAATCCATTTCTACCATAGATTTAATTAATGAATAACTACCGTAGATTAAATGAATCCATTTCTACCGTAATTTAATCCCTTTCTGCTATAGAGTAAATTAGTCCATTTCTATCATAGATTAAATTAATTCATTCCTACCATTGATTAAACTAATTAATTTTACCGTTGATTAAATTAATCTATTTCTACCATAGATTAAATAAATCCTCTTTTACCATAGATTAAATTAATCCCTTTCTACCATAGATTAAATTAACCAATTTCTCCCATCGATTAAATAAATCCATTTCTACCATTGGTTTAATTAATCCATTTTAATTGAAGATTAAATTTATCCCCTTCTACCATAGATTAAAATAATTAATTTCTAAAATAGATTAAATTAATCCAGTTCCCACATGCATTAAATAAATCTATTTCTACCGTAGATTAAATTAATCCATTTCTACCATAGATTAAATTAATCCATTTCTACCGTAGATAAAATAAATCCATTACTACCATAGATTAAATTAATCCATTTCTACCATAGATTAAATTAATCAATGTCTACCGTAGATTAAATAAATCCATTTCTATCATAGATTAAATGAATTCATTTCTACCATAGATTAAATGACTTCATTACTACCATATATTAAATTACTGCCTTTCTACTATAGATGAAATTAATCTATTTCTCCCATGGATTAAAATTATCCATTTCTACCATTGATTAAATTCATCCATTTTAACTGAAGATTAAATTTATTCACTTCTACCATAGATCAAAATAATTAATTTCTAAAATAGATTAAATGAATCCATTTCTACCATAGATTAAATGAATTCATTTCTACCATATATTAAATTAATGCCTTTCTACTATAGATTAAATTAATCCATTATTACCATTGATTAAATTAATCTATTTTAACTGAAGATTAAATTAATCCACTTCTACCATAGATTAAAATGATTAATTTCTAAAATAGGTGAAATTAACCCATTTCCCCCATGCATTAAATTAATCCATTTCTACCGTAGATTAATTTAATCCATTACTACCATAGATTAAATTGATCCCCTTTTACAATGGATTAAATTAATCCCTTCCTACCATGGATTAAATTTATTCATTTCTACCATAAATTAAAGTATTCCATTTCTACCCTAGATTAAATTAATCCCTTTCTACCACAGATTAAATTAATGCATTTCTATCATAGATTAAATTAATCCATTTCCCACATAGATTAAATTAATTCCTTTCTACCATTTATTAAATTAATCCATTTTAACTGAAGATTAAATTAATCTCTTTCTACCAATGATGAAATTAATTCATTTCTACCATAGATTAAATTAATCCATTTATACCCTAGATTAATTTAATCCATTACTACCATAGATTAAATTAATCCCCTTTTAACATAGATTAAATAAATCCCTTTCTACCATGGATTAAATTAATTCATTTCTACAATAGATTAACTTAATCCGTTTCTACCGTAGATTAAATTAATCCCTTTCTACCATAGATTAAATTAATTCATTTCTGTCATAGATTAAATTAATTCATTTCTACCATAGATCAAATTAATTTATTTCTACCGTAGATCAAATTAATATATTTCTACCATAGATTAAATAAATCTATTTCTACCATGGATTAAATAAATCCATTTCTACCGTAGATTAAATTAATCCATTTCTACCATAGATTAAATTAATCAATGTCTACAGTAGATTAAATCGATCCATTTCTACCATAGATTAAATTAATCCCTTTCTACCATGGATTAAATTAATCCATTGCTAGCATGGATTAAAATTATCCATTTCTACCATTGATTAAATTAATCCATTTTAACTGAAGATTAAATTAATCCACTTCTACCATAGATTAAAATAATTAATTTCTAAAATAGATTAAATAAATCCATTTCTATCATAGATTAAATGAATCCATTTTACCATAGATTAAATGAATTCATTACTACCATATATTAAATTAATGCCTTTCTACTATAGATAAAATTAATTTATTTCTCTCATGGATTAAATTAATCCATTTCTACCATTGATTAGATTAATCTATTTTAACTGAAGATTAAATTAATCCACTTCTACCATAGATTAAAATAATTAATTTCTAAAATAGATGAAATTAATCCATTTCCCCCTATGCATTAAATTAATCTATTTCTACCGTAAATTAATTTAATCCATTACTACCATAGATTAAATTGATCCCCTTTTACCATAGATTAAATTAATTTCTTCCTACCATGGATTAAATTAATTCATTTCTACAATAGATTAACTTTATCCATTTCTACCGTAGATTAAATTAATCCCTTTCTACCATGGATTAAATTAATTCATTTCTGTCATAGATTAAATTAATTCATTTCTACCATAGATCAAATTAATTCATTTCTACGGTAGATTAAATTAATATATTTCTACCATAGATTAAATAAATCTATTTCTACCATGGATTAAATAAATCCATCTCTACCATAGATTAAATTAACCAATGTCTACAGTAGATTAAATCGGTCCATTTCTACCATAGATTAAATTAATCCATTTCTACCATAGATTAAATTAATCCATTTCCACCATAGATTAAACTAATAGATTTCTTCCATAGATTAAATGAATCCATTTCTACGATAGATTAAATAAATCCTGCTTTAACATAGATTAAATTAATCCCTTTCTACCATGGATTAAATTAATCCATTTCTAGCAGGGATTAAAATTATCCATTTCTACTATAGATTAAATTAATTCATTTCTACCATATATTAAATTAATCAATTTCTACCGTAGATTAATTTTAATCCCTTTCTGCCATAGATTAAATTAATCCATTTCTATCATGGATTAAATTAGTTCATTTCTACCATAGATTAAACTAATTCATTTCTATTGTAGATTAAATTAATCCATTTCTACCATAGATTAAATAAATCCATTTCTACCATAGATTAAATAAATCCATTTCCAATATAGATTAAATGAATCCATTTCTACCATAGATTAAATAAATCTATTTCTACCATAGATTAAATAAATAGATTAAATAAATCCATTTCTACCGTAGATTAAATTAATCCATTTCTACCATAGATTAAATTAATCAATGTCTACAGTAGATTAAATAAATCCATGTCTACCATAGATTAAATTAATCCATTTCTATTATAGATTAAATAAATCCCCTTTTAACATAGATTAAATTAATCCCTTTCTACCATAGATTAACTTAATCCATTTCTACCATGGATTAAATTAATCTATTCCTACCATAGATTTAATGAATCCCTTTCTACCATAGATTAAATAAATCCATTTCTACCATAGATGAAATTAATTCATTTCTACCATAGATTAAATTAATCCATTAATGTCTCCCATTATATATAATTATAAATATATATATATATATATATATATATATATATATATATATATATATATATATATGTATATATATATATATATATATATATATATATATATATATATATGAACTCTTTTTCTGGGTCAACAGCCAACTACCACCGTGTATATTTGTGTGTGTGTATATGTGCATTGGGGTGGAGAGGGCTCCCGTAAGCCGTGGTGAAGGCAACCTTTCTAGGAGAAGCAAATCTCTGATTTAAAAAACCATAAAGCGGGAGACCAATACCCGCATTAAGCTGGTCTGCAGTTTAATTTGTTGCTGGCTATCTTGCTCTATCTTGTTGCTGGATCCCAACATTTTGAACCGAGAGAGAGACTTAGCTGTCGTACAGAGCTAAGACTCTGTAACATCATCTTTGTATAGATACTCCCTCAGGAATTTGGGCTCATGGATTTTAAATGTCTGAGGGAGTGGCACTCGTCTGACAAGACGTTGCAATCATCATATATATATATATATATATATAAAGTAAAAATTACAATTAAATTTACCAAAATTATCCAAGATGGTAAACCTAAAATATATTATAAATATTAAAGAATTAATATTTATAAAATTATCTCAACCAGATGTAAATGCTCGATAAAACCAAATAGCAGATAGAGCTTATAATAAGAGCAAATAGTTAATAAAACATGTTAAAAACACTTTGAAAAAGATTTAAAAACATATTTAATCTTAAAAGGAAACACTAGATAATTGGATAGTCCTTAATCCGCGGCTCATGGAAGAAATACTTTCTTTCTCATCAGAGGGTAGGAATTAGCAAAATGCGGGATCGGATTTTGCATACAAAAGTATTTGATGAAACTGCAAGTAAGTCAAAGTTGATAACAAAACGTGAAGCAGAGGGAATATGGTGAAGAAAAGATTATTTCACGTGAATGCATAATCTGGTGAGAGGTAAAGTATCTAATGACGGTAAAATCCAAAAATGTAAATCCAAGAAAGTTAATTAAATTTCCATTCGCACAAATAAAATCCAAGGAAATCGCATGATCAGAAGATGGTCCAAAATAACCCAAAAGGCCGAAATCCGTGGAATAATTCACAAATATGTACAAATATATATGTATTATTAACTATTTGCTCTTATATATATATATATATATATATATATATATATATATATATATATATATATATATATATATAAAATATTTGTCATACCTTTTTCAAGATAGATATTGTAATAAGTCGTTTCCTTTGTGAATGCAGGTCAGTTTTATTTGTCACGACAATCCAAAATGACACGTGCCATATTATATCCGTGTACGTCACCGCCAATTTTTGTCTTGGCAATACTTGACCTTTAAACTATAAAACTTGTTTAATTTAATCAACCATATTTAGAGAAGATAGTCTATGAATCAGCCTCTCCATACCAATTATCCTTTTCGTGTAGAGGTCCTTGCTGATGAAGCCACGTGTGCAAGTATCTCAAGGGGTCTATATGCTGAACATTTATAGTCAACAAAATAAACCCCTCTCTCCCTTCCTCCATACATTTTCAGTGAAATCATATACCATATTCAGGTATTTTACACTTAGAATTTAATTAATTCTGCTTGCAACTTATTTGTGTAAATTTAAATTTGTTATAGATGAGGTATGTGACGGGATCATAGAACTGATCTTACATATATGAAAAAATTCACAAATATTTTTGTGTGTGCAGACATTAAAGCATCTTGTATAGAAATATTGTCTTATTTGTATATCAGTTTTGGATTTGTGACAATAAACTTGGTTTATAACAATACATTTTATTTGTAACAATAAACTTGGTTTGTAACAATACATTTTATTTGTAACAATAAACTTGGTTTGTAACAATACATTTTATTTGTAACAATAAACTTGGTTCATAACAATACATTTTATTTGTAACAATACATTTTATTTGTGACAATATGTTTAGTGTGTAGCACTTGATTTGTAACTGTGGTGGTCTCATAATGGTCTACAAGAAATACACAACTCGGTCGTTTGTGGAAACAAAATATATTAAACAGAAAAGTAATTGTAAATAAAGAGTGCGGCCATACATAAGTTTTAGGGCGAAATATATAATGTTAGAACAGCTTCAGCAAAATCAGCAAAAGAATGTTAGAACAGCTTCAGCAAAATCAGCAAAAGAATGTTAGAACAGCTTCAGCAAAATCAAGTCGCTGGGTTTTTTTTTATTAAAAAAACGTACTATGTTCGATGGTCCCTAATTTTTGGAGGAGTGGACGAACTTTTTTTTAGAGTCTGGCCATTTTTCACAATCTATTTTATATAATCTTCATATTTTCTTAAATATGAAGAAAAGGTTTTTATTCTCCTCTGAGGAATAAGTGAGATTGTCAATTGCACTCGAAATGGCATTTTGAGAAAAAAATTTAATCCTCGGTATTTTTAGCCCAATTTTAAAATGTTTGTAATAATAATTCTACAATCTCCTGCTGTTTTTTCTCGTTTTTGTTGTTGTTCAAGCAGTCTTTCTTCGTTTTTCTATTGTTATTCTAGTAGAAGATTTGAAATTTTTCTTCATTTTTATTGTTTTGTCTTTTTGTTTTGCTTTCTTTCTACGTTTTTCTACTGTCTTTCCACGTTTTTCTAATGTTGTTCCATTTGAATTTTTGTCATTTTTCTTCGGTTTTAGACACTTATTCATTTGGTATTTAACCAATTCGAGCATAGTAGACTTGAAGTCTTCCATATTTAAAAAGTGTTTTTATAAGTACAGCTTTATAAATTTCAATCTTACGCTGATAACACAAGAAAGCAAACAAAATATAAAGCCTTATCTTTTTTTCACTAAGAAAAAAATCACTTTTTTAACACGTCTTTCGCATAAATGTTTTTATGGTTGGACTTAGTAAAATAAAGATTTATAATTTCAATTGTGATACTTTTCCTCTTTCTAAGAAAAAAAAATATTCCTCTTTGCTAAAAGTTAACACAGCGCCGAAATAAAATGACATCACTGACTTCTTCTTCGAGAGAAAAGGGGGAATTCACTTAAATAAAAAATCCAACTTACAGATTTTTTTCCAAGTCCGTTGATGTTTTTTAGCTTTTGAGATTGTTGAGAAATTTCGCCGTTGTTTTGCCACGTTTCTTCTTTTTAAGGTTATCGAATAAATGGTTTTAAATAATCTTTGTTGCCCGTATTTTAGTGTCCTTTTTAAGATTCAGTCTCCGATGCTATGTTGCGACATAAGTTTGGGTTTCCTCGTCACCTGTGTTGTTAGAGTCTGGAAGAAAGACAAAACTCGGTATTAAGTGAAAAAAAAAAAAAAATTGCACAGAAAAGTAAATACAGCAAATAAAGTGTGTAGTCCGTGCGACTTGGCAAGTGAGTATGACTTGTACGTGCTGAAGTACATATTCTCCCGGTCTTTATAATATTATCCTTGTGGTTTGAGTTGTCCCCCTTTGCAAATTGGCTGTTTGGAGAAATGGAAAACTAGATGGCTCTGTGTGGTTTGAGTTGTCCCCCTTTGCAAATTGGTTGTTTGGAGAAATGGAAAACTAGATGGCTCTGGTTGATAGTCAATTTGCATAAGTGGAGAAATGGGCAGCATATAAATGGTACTTTGCTTTTTTGTTTTAAGCAGGCGTGAAGAGCGCAGAGAGTGAAACGACGGTTGGAAGAAGTGACGGCGAATTCTTTTTGTGACGGTGAATTATTTTTCGACGTTGAAGAGCTTGACCTTTTGGAAGGAACAGCTGTGTCTTATATATATATATTTTTAATTTCTTTTTTTTTCTACTTCACTACAATCCTTAGGGCGGACGCATAACGACAGAAACAAACACTTGATTTGACACGAACGTTTGATTTTCTAAATGTGTACATTTGCTTTGCTACGTTTTCTGTATTGAAACAGGCAATGTGATGGTGAGAATAAATACCAAAAAACGATGGAATACCATGCAATCCGAATGTTAAATACACATTGCAGCAAACGATCCTAGCCTTCATACAGCAAACAAGTGGTAAGAGTGCTCATTAGCGCCTGTTTATAGAGCCATAGTTGCCCATGACTGGTTGTGAAATGGATTTCAGATATGACTGGCAAAGAAATTGTGCATGTCATTTGTTTGTTTTCATTGGCACCTGACTCATTTGCATACAACGTGCAGCCGTTTTCTTCTTGCAGGTAAATCCTTGCTATAAGCACATTTTCCAGTTGAGTTGGTGTGTCAAAGAGAGAGAGGGAAAGAGAGAGAGAGAGAGAGAGAGAGAGAGAGAGAGAAGATGAAAGGTTTTAAATGGACCTTTTTATGCAAATGTTTTTCCTTTGATCTGTTCTTCTTCCTATTCCTCCTATCTGCTCTAAATATTTTCCTCTATTGTAATATTGCTAATGTAAAACATTTATTTTTGTTTTGTAGATTTATCCAGTAAAGTACGCACATTGTGGAAGGTTAGTACCTTTCTGACTGGCAGTAGCTAACCAGAGATACTGCTATATTCCATTCCACATCCTAATGAACAACCTAATACACACACACACACACACACACATTTATGTGAGTGTGTGTATTGTGTGTGGGGGTAGTTTTAGAATATGTATTAATTTAGGAGAGTTGACATTAATGCTATATATATATATATATATATATATATATATATACTAGCAAAAGTACCCATCGTTGAGTGGGTTCAAAAACAGCCTACAGAAAATGGACTCTGATTTATTAAAGTATGATAGGTTATGAAAAGGAAGGGTTGTGAAGAGATAGCTTCGAATTTGGGGGTATCAAAACTAAAGCAAAATATGATGAAAGTAAAAAAAAAACAACACAATCTATAAGAAGCTAAATAAGACAGGCATTCAAATAACAAAACTAAACTCTTTAACAATTAGGGATCTAACACATAAAATTATGACTAATACCAACACTAACACCAAAGCCGGAATATATTCCATACTCTGCCTTGATTGTGGAAGAATATACGTAGCAGAAACTCGACGAATTTTAAAGAAAAGAATGTATGAACACAAAAGAGATGTAAAAAACAACAATACACTCAACGCCATATTTTGTCACATCATGGAGAACAACCATCATTTTAATTTTAACAAAGCGACTTTCCTTAAACACATACATAATAGATCCACACAACGTTTAATCGAGTCAGCTATAATCTCCCATGCCAGCAATATAATTAAACAAAGAAAAGTTTTTTTCCACATTGCTTCCTATCTGTCGAAAATAATTATTAAAGAGAACAATTTAGACACAGGTTAAACTCGAAATATGTATATATTAAAAAAAAAAGAAAAGATCCACTCGTAATTTCACTTCATTTTATTATTTTTATTTTACTTATTTACTGTATTTTATTTTATCAGTGTCTATTTTTAGACCCCATTTTATCACCTATTCTTATTTTTAGACGCCATCTACAGTTACTACGTTATTTTATCCCAATTCAATTATCTCATTTTTAAAAACTCCCTTCGTAATCTCGTTTCATTTTATTTACTTAATCTATCACGGTTATATTTCCAGATGCAATCTTTTAAATCTCTACGATATTTTAACTTTTTGACGTAATCCACTACGCTAGTTTACTCTAATTTATTATTTTCTCTAATCATAAAATGTATGTATATAGACATCTAATTTACATAAGGAAAACACGCTGTTCTCCCCCATCATTATATATAACCCCAAATCTTCCAACTCTCTCGTCAATGACCATCGCTCTTGAAAAAGCTCGCATAAATCGGGCGAAACGTTAAGTATTCAGGTCCTTTCACCTCCATTTTATTTCATATCGTCGGATTTAATCCAGCTCAACAATCATATATATATATATATATATATATTGATTTCGACTGTGGATATGAAAACTTGAATATATTAAACTAATACAGTTAGAGGCAATGGAATGTAGATGTAGATATTTAAATCAATGTTTACGATGATGTGGTTTGAACTTAAGTAATATTATTGAATGTTATATTTCAGTCACAAGAATGGTTGAATATAGAGTATCATGCTTTATGCATTCTTTCCAGTTGCTACGAAAATTTGTCATCACTACTTCATCTTGGTCCTAGAAGACTAAGAATGACCTTGGTAACAGAGGGCTTCACTCTTGCCTTCTTCGGGGGTGGTGAGTTCAAGTGCTTCCAATTTATTAACTGAATTGACTGAAAGGTCTCTAGATCATAGTGATATGGTAGATCCAGGTTTCATCCAGTTTTTTTTTTTTTTAAATTGACACATCTCCAAATTCATCCTCGAGCCCTCAACACGTTCTCGTTTTTAACAACATACGAATCAATCTGGCTGACACCTTATGCATATATATATATATATATATATATATATATATATATATATATATATATATATATATATATACTAATCTTGACCTACTGGGCTATTTGACAAATAGTTACGTGCCAATCTATTAAATGGCAACCTTAACTTTATTGATATATATCCTATCCCATCAATGGCAGGAAGGAGTCGACCAGGTCTGGGAGCTGTTCCCACAGATTTCAGGCCATGTTTGAATTCACGATGCCAGCATTTAACAAGGTCATATGATGGGGCATCGTTACCATACTTTACTTCCATTTCATCAAAAGTCTCCTGTGATGTGCGTCCTTTCAAATACAAAACTGGATCACTGAACAATACTATACAGGCTCGATTTCACACCTGACTCAGTTTAAACACCTTTAAGTCACAAACCACAATTAGTTCAGAGCTGCAATTTGCCACATAACTCATAGAGATATAAATCATTGCATATAAAAAATTTCAGCTAAACAAATAGCTAAATCAGACAGCTGGGAGTAAGTCATTGAACGCCCCTCGTAATTAAGTTCTGAAAATATTTTTTATCCAAAATTAGGAAGTATCATTTTTTCCTTCTTGGTAATGCCATAGTTTTTTTTTTTTAATCGAAATCGCTCCAGACTAGACATGAAACCACTTGATGTAAGGAGCTAAAAAATACTACTTCAAGGTCAAAAACTTACTAACGATAAGTATTAGATGGAAAAGATTCTGGTGTAGAAAACAGTAAGTTTTCCCTCTTTGTCAGAAACATCGTTCATGGACAAAAAAAAAAAAAAAGGGGAAGCAAAAGTTACGCGGATGCTGAAAGTAAACCCAAGGTCCACTTTCTACACTCGTTAAAAATCTGTCGAAATTAGTTTACGGAAATTAGAATTGGTTCAAGTATGTGACTAATCCTTGAGTGTTTCTTAATTCTAAGACGTAAATGAATAACATTTTAGTGAAGAAAAAAGAAACAAAACGAAAAATCTTTTTACCAAAATAAGAATCTAAAAGCAGACACTTCCTCAGGACATAAACAATCCTAACCATTATGAAATGCGTGTGAATTAAAGCTCTAATTGTGCAAAGAATAGGCTTATTATATCGCAAGAAATGTGTGTGGGCATATCTTATTAAATTATTATCAATTAGTTTCAGATATACTTTTTAACAAAGTTCTCAGTGATTATGACAGAAAGTTTTCTTTGTTTTGTTCAACAACATATCAACCCTTTTCTGAGTTATTTAATGCTGGTCATTTTAATTTATTGTGCCAATTCCCTTATAATGTTACGGAGTTGTGATTGATCACGTGATGGTTAGAGAAATGGATACTTGTGCACTAGAACTGAATCATTTTTGGGGACATGGCGAAAGTGCAATTTGAGGACCAAATCGAAAAGAAAAACATCTTTTTTTGTTGTTTTTTTGTTGAGGAAGTGTTATTTTAATAACTATATATAAAAAATTTATTTTAAAACAAAATAGACATCTTTTTAATTTTTAATAAAAATGTTTGTAAATACTTTGTACATAAAGTCTTTGTAATATATTTCTTGAATTAAAACAAATATAAGAAACTTATTTTTTTTAAACAAAATAGACATTTTTTATTTTTAATAAAATATGATATTGCATTATTGAAATGCGTGTGAATTTTGAAAAATAAATTTTTCTTTCAAAATTTTAAATTTTCGTAATAAGTCAAACATTTTTTGTTTTAAAAACAACTCGGTTTTGTTTCTAATGGTTAATTTAATTCGTGAAAAACTTTATATTCATAAAATAAAATGAATGTCTATTTTGTTTAAATAAAACTATTTTGTGTTATAAGTTTCTTATATTTATTTAAAAAAATGTTTTTCAACAACAAAAAAAAACATTAATAAACACACACACACACACACACACACACACACACACACACACACACACACACATTTATTTCGATTCGATCCTCAGATTATATTTGTCTGCCCTTGCTATGCCCTCTTCCCATGTTTCACCTGAAAGCCGAGAAAGTGATTCCCTCCTAGTAAGGCACGTGCTGAGAATGGATATTTTCGAAAATAGTTGCTGAGAGATTATGGTAATCTCTTCTTCGTGGCCATCTAAATAAAAAGACAATTGATATTGAAAAACAGACCAATGAGTGTGGGATTGAAATAATAAATTAATATTTTTAATATTCTTTGCCGTGAATAGTCATCGATTCATGCTTGACTTACAAGTTATAGTTCATTGAAACAAATACTGATCAGACTATCAACATGGCGGATAGCCATTAGTTGCGTGCTCTCGTGTGATGAATGAATGCGTGAATGTGGGATTGACATGAAATTCTTAAAGATAAACTAAAATGACCGAAAAATGGACTGAAATGACTAAAATAAATAAAAAGTAAATGACTTAGAATGACTTTAATGAATTTAAGGATGAATTGAATGACCTTAAGAATGACTTGAATGCTTAAAAAATAACTGGAATCCTTCAAAAACAACTTGAATGATCTGGAGAATTACTTTAATGGCTATAAGACTGACTGGTTGTAAAGTGTGTGATCATTTTACATTAAATTAATACAGAAAAGTGATCCCCCACTTTATATCACAATAAGTACAGCATGTAGTAAGAACAGATACTACACTTTGATCTTGGCCTTTTGGCCAAGAAAAGGGTATTTATTTGCCCCCCCCCCACCGAGCAAATTAGGCGCAAGGCCGATTTTTAATGTGAGGAGTGAAGGGGAAATGGGGACCAACTCTCCGGGGAGTAGGGGAGCCGGATAATGACAATTGGTATGAAGGGTCGCCCCTGCATTGACCAAGGTCTTACATCTGGCGTCTCCCCCACATATGGTCCCTGCCTGCAGCATCTGCCGGAACAGACAGTACACTTCGATCTTGGCCAAAAGGCCAAGAAAAGCTTAAAAAGCTAAGAACAGCATCTATTAAGAACAGACCTTTGATCTTAACCAAAAAGGCCAAGCACAAAAGTGTTATGGACTGACCGACCGACCGACGGGGTGACTTATAGAGTCGCTTGCACGCGACTAAAAACATCTGATAACTACGTGTTGTGATAGTTTACTGCTATTTCTACATATGGGATAGATAAACACTATCTCTGTGACAAAAGTGACAGGATCACAGATAAAATAAGCCTGGGACTTATGTTGCATCAATAAAATCATAAAAAAAGACAAAAAAAACATAGAAGCTGTCGGGTTCAAAAGAAAGTTTTGAACATCGTGATCCTTTGATTTGATGCAAATGTTGGCCGTTTTGAATTTACAACAAACCAAATACAAATCAATGAGTAAGAAGAAAGAAATGGATCATAAATGAAATTAGTAACGAAATGCTATTACAAAAGTAACGAAATGCTATTACAAAAGTAACGCCCACATATAGAACATAATCTCAAATTATGCAATCGATTTCCCAAACAACCTATATAACTATTTTTATAAGTATAAATATCTTTTATTGTTCAGGTTAGTAAAGTTACATCTGTTAAACCCATTTGATCTAACTTGATTAAATTTGTTATTTTCAGTTTTCAGATTCCATTATTTGGATTTCTTTTTTTACTTGAGTGTCACTATTTATCAAGACCTGGAAGCCACTCTAGGATAAGAGTTAATGAATGTTAGGTAAGTGGTTCGACAATGGTGGAACTTTGGCAGGGTTTAATTATATAAGGAGACGGCTCAACAAGAACTTATTTACATTAGACTTGAAAACAACCATTTTATAGTTACCTTGGAAGCAACCCTACGGTATTGTGTTCCACAAATGGACAGATCTAATAAAGAAGTCCTGTTCATGGAATTTTCATTTAGTTTTGTCCACAGCTAGAGAGCAAGAGAAATTGTTGGCAATTGTTGCAGATGGACGAATATTTGTTAAGTTTTACAGAGAGTGAGGACCATAGATTGAAGCTCAGTCGAGGACCTGCCATAAAAGTAACAGTAGAGCAGAGATAGGCTCGTGACATCTCTTCTTGTGTGAGAAAGAGGAAACAGTCCTCACCCACTAGATTTTAGAAGACGGTTTTGCACCGTGTCAAGGCAAGAAAGAGTACTTTTTTTTTTTTTTTTTTTTATTACATTTTCACCCCAAACAAGGCACATTGCCACTTTAATGTAGGGGGCTACTATCAGGGGAAACATCTACTGGGGTACTATGTAGGGATTAGGGCAGCGAGATGTTGGTTCACGTTGCACTTGAACTTATGCATGTCAGTACAGTTGGGGAAGCAGTGACCTGGAATGGAATTCCAAAGTCTAGCAGTTCTGGGGAAGAAACTACTGGAGTAGAAAGATCTTTTACATTTAGGGATCTCTACAGTGTGGGGGTGGGATTTTGTAGCTTGTCGGGTCTGTCGAGGGTGTTCACGTCGTGGGGGCACAAGTGCTTGCAGTTCTTCAGAGCATTCACCATTATAATACTTGTAGAACAGGCAGAGGGATGCAACATTTCGACGATGGGACAGAGGCTGAAGTTTTGATGCCAGTTTTGGGCCTATCAGATTTGCGACTCTCTTTTGAACCCTGTCAAGGAGCGAGAGACTAGCAGCCGATGCACCGGCCCAAATGTGACAGCAATACTCCATACATGGGCGAATAGTGGCCTTATAGAGGTACAGGATACTTTCGGGTGTTAGAAGTTTTCTAGCACGGTAGAGAGAGCCCACCTTCCTCGCAGCGGCCCTGGCAATGCCCTCGATGTAATTGTTCCAGCTCATGTTTCCTGTGAACGCCAGGCCAAGGAGCTTGAAAGACGTACTCTCAGCTAAAGAGTTGTTGGCCATTGCTATAGGTGGTAGAGAAGGTTTCTTGTAATTATTGAATGAAACCAGTTTTGTCTTGGTGGCATTGAACGTTACCATCCATTTTTGTCCCCATTCCACTACTGATTTGAGGTCATCCTCTAGTGTTTCTGCCATTACTTTAGATATATGTTCATTTGTTTTCCTGTCGTGCCTGCTATAGAGTGTGGTGTCATCAGCATATATACCCATCTCAGAGGCAATTTTGTCGGGGAGGTCATTTATGAATATCAGGAACAGCAGAGGACCAAGGATAGATCCCTGGGGCACTCCCGCATTTATATTATATTGTTTAGACGTACGACCGTCGAGGACAACCTGGATTTTTCTCTTATCTAAGAAGGATTTAATTATGTTAAGTATTCTACCAGTGATACCGTAAGATCTAATCTTCCTGAGGAGACCCTCATGCCATATCCTGTCAAAAGCCTTAGATATATCTAGAGCTACCGCTCTGCCCTCTCCCGCTTTGTCCAGTGAATGGTATATGCGTTCAGAGATTACAGTGAGGATGTCTGCCGTGGAACGGGCTTGTCTAAATCCATATTGATGGTCGGTCAGAAGTTTAGCATCTGTAAGGTGCTGGACTAGAGCATGGTTAATTAAGGTCTCAAATATTTTGGCAAAAAGTGGGAGGAGGCTAATAGGGCGATAATTTAATGGGTCAGTTCTTTCGCCAGAATTCTTGAATACTGGTACAACAGAAGCAGTTTTCCAACAGCTCGGAAAGTACTCTTAGGAGTTCCTCTCCAAATGTGTCATCATAACAAAATACTTACAGTTATATATATATATATATACTTTTTTATCCCTGGTTTATAATTACAACATTTTTGATATAAGAAATTGGAAGGTTCTACTTATCGACACTGGTAATAGGAACTGAACACGTTCTGCTAACAACACATCAGAAACCAGAATTGCTCCATAAAAATATTCAATCTTTTAGCATGCCGATATTTTTTTTGTGTGTCAACACAAGAAATATCTTTTGCTCTTTACCTGCAAAATCATAAAATCCAAGACATAAAGAACAGTTACCCAAACGAAAATGCTACATCTCAAGGACTTGTACAGAATAGCTACCCAGCGGAAACTTTTCTGAAAGTAAACATAGCTTTCAATTCAAGATGATCCTATTTAACCAATCATGGCTTTGTATTTATCTTCCTTTCTTCATCTTACTACTACTACTACTGCTACTACTACTACTACTAATAATAATGATAATAATGATAATAATAATAATAGGGTGATAACTAATAGTCATGGTGATGATGACAATAGAGATTTTTGTCACGAAAATGGATTGATAAAATATAGGTAAAGATTGGAATGTAATTCTGTTTTTAGAATTCAAAGTTGACATGTTCTGAGTTAAGAATTGAATCAAAAAGTAACATTTGTGCTTTGTGTTGAAAAGAAAGATTGTATATAAACTAAAACAATTTTTTAAATATTTAATAGAAAAATAACAGAGTAAGCATTGGCACTGATTCGTGAGGATGTCATTTGCATTTGCTGGTGGGAGCCATGGGGCATCCGTAAAGAAAGGAGTGTGAAAGTAAGATATTTACATATGCCAGCAATAAAAGTAAAATTTTTTGTTTTAGGATTTCATTAGAGAACAAAACTACAGAAAATAATTTAGAAATGTGAGAATTCATAGACAAAAATCCATAGAAAAGCATGTTTCATGTTTAGGTAATGATATCGTTAGGTAATGATATCGTTAGGTAATGACATCGTTAGGTAATGACATCGTTAGGTAATGATATCTTTAGGTAATGACATCGTTAGGTAATGATATCGTTAGGTAATGATATCGTTAGGTAATGACATCGTTAGGTAATGATATCGTTAGGTAATGACATCGTTAGGTAATGATATCGTTAGGTAATGATATCGTTAGGTAATGACATCGTTAGGTAATGACATCGTTAGGTAATGATATCGTTAGGTAATGATATCGTTAGGTAATGACATTGTTAGGTAATGATATCGTTAGGTAATGATATCGCCTCCATGAAATATAACAATAAGAAGCAACAGCACGCATGACAATTTGAGGAGCTTTATAAACTTTCACGTGTGCCCACCTTCGTAAAGAAAATAGAGACAATTTGTCACATGTGTATATATGTGTGTGTGTGTGTGTGTGTGGAGACAAATTTTACATGCTGTTCTTCAGAAATCTTTACAATCTTCTTAAAAATCTTTTTTTCCACATTTCGTATCTTTCAAGGAAGAAATACATAATCTTGATTTATAAATGAATGGATCAACTTAGCAGTGTAGACTATTGAACTCTTGAGTTTCTATTTAAATGTCAGTAATAATGCTACTGTTTTTTCTTAAGACTCATTAAACCTAAGTTTTCAATTTTAGATATTTAGTAAAAATCAAAATTATATAATGAATTTGATCGACATTAGAATAAAGATATAAGGTTTAGTATCATTGATTTTAATCGTAACTAGCAGGACGATACTACGGCAAAACTTTTATTGTCATCAAAATCGGTGAAATCACTCATTTTTCAATTTAATCAATTGATGGCCTGCTCTAGTTGGGGGCCCCTCAAAGTGCACTAGAAGGAGGCTCCACATACCTTTTAACGGTGATATAGTTCATAATACATTGCAGTCTACATTGCACTGTAGAGAATCTACAGTTGATTTTATAAAAAGATTTTTATATAACGGCTTGCATTAAATTTTAGGTGATTAATAAATACTAATTCAAAATATGAATACATGAAATTTCGATAAATTGATAGTGACAAAATAGAGTTATCTCCCTTAGACCGTAAAGATATTACAAATGATAATAGAGAGAAAAGAAAAAAAATTAGAATAAAATCATTTAGATAATGATAATAATTGAAAAGATAAATTTAAAATTTAAATTATTGACATAACCAGGATGAGATGAAGATAAATTTTAATTAGTACTATTTAAATTAACCTTTTAATTACACTTTCTTTTTAATAAATAACAGGTTAAGCAAATTACTTAGTAGATCATAACATGTGAACCAAATTTATATGAAACCATCGTAAACTGAGATAGAAATAATAGGACATCTAAGCAGAAACTAAAATTTGAAGGTGTACATTAGTATTTGGAAAAAAAATCAGTTAAATAAATGGGAGAAGAAAAATAACTATTAAAATAAAAAACATGCAAAAAATTAAATTAATATTAAAATAAGTAATTGATTGAAATATAATTTAAAAAGTAGAAATATGAAAATGGGATAATTACTAAATTCGAAGGCTATTGAAAAATTAAAAAAAAAATGAATGGTGTGGAGGTAGCTCCAACTGCTTGATCTTGTAAAATAAAGATTATGAATGTATTCATATATATATATATATATATATATATATATATATATATAACTGGTGTATTTTGCTGTCTGGAGAGTAGCTATTTTGGAATATTTTTAAATAATATATCTAAAATTGTCCAAATGGTTATGAAACTATTGTAACGCATAAGAAAATACGCAATATGATGTTCTCATTTTATATTTTTTTGTCTTGATTTTTGTGAAAACATATGCATCCGCGATTATGAAAACTGATAATCATGAAGACTAAATAATTGAGTCAATTAATTTTGACTTTGATTTTATTGGTATATGAACATTACCAGAATATTAATATATGAACATTACCAGAATATTAATATATGAACATTACCAGAATATTAATATATGAACATTACCAGAATATTAATATATGAACATTACCAGAATATTAATATATGAACATTACCAGAATATTAATATATGAACATTACCAGAATATTAATATATGAACATTACCAGAATATTAATATATGAACATTACCAGAATATTAATATATGAACATTACCAGAATATTAATATATGAACATTACAAGAATATTAATATATGAACATTACCAGAATATTAATATATGAACATTACCAGAATATTAATATATGAACATTACCAGAATATTAATATATGAACATTACCAGAATATTAATATATGAACATTACCAGAATATTAATATATGAACATTACCAGAATATTAATATATGAACGTTACCAGAATATTAATATATGAACATTACCAGAATATTAATATATGAACATTACCAGAATATTAATATATGAACATTACCAGAATATTAATATATGAACATTACCAGAATATTAATATATGAACATTACCAGAATATTAATATATGAACATTACAAGAATATTAATATATATAAAAATTTTAATATATGAACATTACCAGAATATTAATATATGAACATTACCAGAATATTAATATATGAACATTACCAGAATATTAATATATGAACATTACCAGAATATTAATATATGAACATTACCAGAATATTAATGTATATAAAAGTTTTAATATATGAACATTACCAGAATATTAATATATGAACATTACCAGAATATTAATATATGAACATTACCAGAATATTAATATATGAACATTACCAGAATATTAATATATGAACATTACCAGAATATTAATGTATATAAAAATTTTAATATATGAACATTATCAGAATATTAATGTATATAAAAATTTTAATATATGAACATTACCAGAATATTAATATATATAAAAATTTTAATATATGAACATTACCAGAATATTAATATATATAAAAATTTTAATATATGAACAATGCCAGAATATTAATATATATAAAAATTTTAATATATGAACATTACCAGAATATTAATATATATAAAAATTTTAATATATGAACATTACCAGAATATTAATATATATAAAAATGTTAATATATGAACATTACCAGAATATTAACATATATAAAAATTTTAATATATGAACATTACCAGAATATTAATATATGAACATTACCAGAATATTAATATATGAACATTACCAGAATATTAATGTATATAAAAATTTTAATATATGAACATTACCAGAATATTAATATATGAACATTACCAGAATATTAATATATGAACATTACCAGAATATTAATGTATATAAAAATTTTAATATATGAACATTATCAGAATATTAATGTATATAAAAATTTTAATATATGAACATTACCAGAATATTAATATATATAAAAATTTTAATATATGAACATTACCAGAATATTAATATATATAAAAATTTTAATATATGAACAATACCAGAATATTTATGTATATAAAAATTTGGTTAAAAATATCAATAAGGTATACATATATATATATTAATTGTTGTGTTGTAACACAATAGTAAAAAAAGAAAATCAAGTCGAGGTTGGTTTAACAAAGTGTATTAACATCACAGGTACAAAGGTAGGAATACGGGTATAACTTACCTACGCTCAGCTAGGCAGTGGAGTACTGTCGCTCCTTCTCACCATAATAGACATTACTAGCACTATATATATAGTAAGAACCAATGTAATTTCCCATAGAAAGGCCAGTATAACACCCCCTTTGAAAATATCCCGTCTGGAGGTTAATAACGTTTTTGTTTTGGGTTCACCCAAATCAACTCAGTTGATTTCTGTTTTCTTTTTGACCTCCTATTCTCAGGAGCTTTCTCTGGTATGGGCACCTGAAAAGTATCAAACACTGTGTTCATGATGTCCTCCTCAGGCGATCTGATCACCTCACTGTTCGAGTATTTTTTCCGCATTTGATTAGTGTGACGTTTGTGCACGAAATCTGGTCCCTTAATCATATAGACCATGTTGCCTATTTGTTTTTCAATCCTAGAAAGTCTTATTATTATTATTGTTGTTGTTGTTGTTGTTGTTGTTGTTGTTGTTGGTGGTGGTGGTGGTGGTGGTGGTGGTGGTGGTGGTGCTTTTTTTTTTTGTAGAAGACTCTTTCGCCAACTTTGTACCGTTCTTTTGTTATTTCTTGAGGTTTGGCCTATCCTGGTTTGGTAACAACTTGTGGAAAATCGATCTAACCTTGCGTCCAAACATGACCTTAGCAGGTGTCTTCAACATTTCGATGTTTGCATTCGACGTGATCCTGTAAACCTGTAAAACCTGTTGGATAGACTTATCCAGCGGTGATCCACTTTTTTCAGAGCTCTCTTGAATGTATTAACGAACCTCTCTGCTTGCCCGTTACTTCTCAGGTGGTATGCTGGAATTGTTATATGCTCAATTAGATGATCCTCACAAAAATGCTTAAATTCAGGAGACGTGAATTGCATTCCATTGTCTGAATAGTTCATGCAGGAAGTTAATAGTTGCCGCGGATGTGGGGTTCTTGCATTTTAGTACTTCCGGTCACTTAGGCTGTCTACAACAATGAGATAATAGAACCTGTCTAGCGGTTCCGCAAAGTCTAAGTTAATTCTCGACCAGGGTCGGTCTGGTTTTGCCCACAATCTGTATTGAGTCTGAGGAGCTTTCCTAGCTAATGCGCATCTTTTACACTCCCTGAACTTTCTTCTTTATTCTTATCCATGCTTGGCCAAAAACGAAAGAGCGCATATGATATGGCTATGACATGCCTAGATGCCCTACATGGAATTCCTTGAGCATTCTTTTCTGTAGTGTTGCAGGAATTACCACCCTGTTACTATATAACATAACGTTATTGCAAATTGAATAGATTCTCTCATCCAGTTGGTTATTGTTGATTTTTTTCATGCTTATAATAAATTCGTTCAGCTTTGCCTTACTCTTAATCTCATCAAGCGTTACTGGAAGTTCTCTTATCGTGTCACGTAAAGTATTTTTTATCTCAACTTCTGCTTGAATAGCTGCTATTACGATATCCTCCAATGGTTCTGTCTGCTTAGGTATTAACCTTCATAACCCGTCTGCATGACCAAGTTTTTTAGATGGTACATACTCCATCTTTGGAGTCTATTTGCTGTACGTTGTGGTAGTCCCTTTTTCGATCCAAAAATCGTTAATAATGGTTTGTGATCTGTTTGTAACAGAAATTGCCTACCATGCAGGAAACGATGAAATTTCTTTACTGCGAATATAATGGCTAGCACTTCTTTCTCAATTTGTGAGTAATTTTTTTTAGCTGGCAAAAGTGTCCGGGATCGTCCATTTTGTGTAATATGCATGCTCCTATGCCATAGGTGCTGGCATCGCTTGCCACTACAATATCACGCTTGGGATTATAGTGTGCGAGAAACAAGTCAGACGTTAATATAGCTTTAATTTCTTGAAATGCTTCTTCACCCGCTTGCATCCAGACCCATTTTTTGTCTTTCCTTAACAATTCATTTAAGGGTAATCTTAGTTTATGCATATTTGGCACGAATACATTGTAGTAATTCGCCAACCCTAAGAAACTTTCTAGAGACGCAATATTTTCTGGAATAGTCATGTCTCTTATTGCACTCAATCTGGATCCGGCCTTCTTCCATGTTCATCGATGATTTGCATTTTTATTTTTTTTATTTTCCTCATGAAAAACGTACATTTTTCGTGTTTTAGTTTAAATCCATAATCCTGGATCCTTTCGAATACTTGGTTTACATGATCCTTGTGTTGTTCTTTGCTAGTGCTTTTCATTAACACATCGTCCAGGTACCCTACTGCGAAATCCAACCCATTTAACATAATATCCATAACTTGCTGAAAAATCACAGGGACGACTTTGACCCCAAAGGAAGTCTGTTAAACTTGTACAATCCCTTATGGCAGCTTTGAACTCTCCTCATCGACTGGAACTTGCAAATATGCGTCACTGAGGTTGATTTTAGAAAAATATTTCCCTCCATCCAGTTTTGCAAATATTTCTTCAGGGCTCGGAAGCGAATAATGGTGCTTTTGTAATGCCGTGTTTAAGCCGGTTAAGAAGTCAGCACAACCCCGAATCTCTTTGCTCTTCTTTTTAATGTAAACTATTGGTGCAGCCCACTCACTATGATCAATTTTTTCAATGACACCCATGTTTTCGAGTCTTTCGGCATATGGAACGTTCCTTTTCTTTCTGAACACTGTTTATTTGCTTTGACTTCAAATTTTGCTACTGCTTTTGTACACCTTCCAAGACCGCCTGGAAATTTTTTTTAACTCCTTCTTAAGTTTTTCTGCCTCCACATTCAAATGTTCAACCTTCTGGCAAAAAGAGCTTAAAGGCAAATCCCATAGTCTAAACTTTTCGAACAGATCAGTTCCAAAGAGGTTATTTGATTTCTGCATTGTTGGTTTTTCAGTTTTGTTCTGAAAAAAAAATATTTGTCAATAATTCTCCCTCGAAAATGATTTTTTCATCACTGACGCTTCGCCGTTTTATGTGATTTAATCATAGTAGGTTTTCCAAGATTCTGCCATGTATGTTCATTAATAATGGAAATGTCCGACCCACTATCAAGCTATAATCTTACTTTCTTTTTAAACATTTTAACCTTTACATATTTCCGGATATTTCATTCTCCAGGTTCAATTTTTGTAAGTTTAATGGATGTCTTCTTTCTACCAGATTTTTTTCTACAATGTGATGCCTTATGTCCTTTCTAGTAGCATATGTCACATTGTTTGAATTTGTAGGAACACTCATTGTACCAATGTTTATCTCCACACCTCCAACACGATCCAGGTGGATCTTTTCCCTGTTTTTTCCTCTGGTTATTTTTTTTAATCAATTTTCTCGTCAGATGGATCTTTTTAATGTGCAATACTCAGCTTTCCTCTATGTCACTGTTTCAACGCAACAAACTATTCACAGTATTTGTAGTATTAAATTCGGCTCGTTTTCAAGTTTATTTAAAACACGACGCCTGATTTCAACGTCTTTATTTAAGACCAGCCCTTGCACAAAAATGAAACATTTAAAATTATCTGATGATAATTCCCCCAGTTTAAAGTCGCAATGCTTGTTTACTATACTTGCATAAATAGTGTAGTCGTCTTCCTCTCTTCTAGTGTCATTCATACACTTATATCTCCTGTGAAAAAGGACTGTTTTTGTTGAAAAAAACAGTTCTGTTAGTTGCATAACTGTCTCTTGGAATTTCAACTCACTGGTCTTTTTTGGGAGAATAAAATTCACGAACTTTGTATATTCGGCTGTTCCCAATTTTCTTTGCAAAAGCCTAACTTTTTTTAGCGTCTGTCCATGTACCGCAATCCGAAAATAAAAAATATCTTCATATCTCCTATAGAAATGGGCAAAAGTGACATCTTTTTCTGTGTTATAATTGAAGTCTTCAATGGCGTTCCACACACGTTCCATCTGCGAGAATGCGTTCTCATTTGCTTTCGTCAACTGTGTTGCCACCAGAATTTTCCTTCGTTCCTCCTGATTTCCTCAAGATTTTTCCGAAATGTTTCTGTTGTTGCAACATATAATATCCTTTTTTAAATTTCTCCTCACTTTCAAGTTGTCTTTGTTGCAAAGCGAGATTTTGTTCTGTTTGAAATTTGAATAATTGCAAAAGAAACTCTTAACTTGGCATCCATCGTAACAAATTCAATTTACAAACACAATTTACACTTGAAATAAAAAAAATCAGTTTTCCCAATATTATTTTGTGAGCAAAAAGTCCATCCAGCTTTTCTTACCTCAATTCTTTTGTTTGAAGTATAACTGTTAAGAAATTTTGTTTGAATAACAGTTAAGAAAAGAGTACTTTTGGAAATTTTATTGTACGCAATATTTCTTGTCTGTCGAAACAACATTTGTCAAAAAGTCCGTCCGTCGAAATAACAATTTTAAAAAATCTGTCGAAATAACATTTGTCAAAAAGTCCATCCGTCGAAATAACATTTTTAAAAAATCTGTCGAAATAACATTTGTCAAAAAGTCCGTCCGTCGAAATAACATTTTTTAAAAATCTGTCGAAATAACATTTGTCAAAAAGTCCGTCCGTCGAAATAACATTTTAAAAAAATCTGTCGAAATAACATTTTTTAAAAAATCTGTCGAAATAACATTTTTAAAAAATCTGTCGAAATAACATTTTTAAAAAATCTGTCGAAATAACATTTTTAAAAAATCTGTCGAAATAACATTTGTCAAAAAGTCCGTCCTTCGAAATAACATTTTTTTAAAATCTGTCGAAATAACATTTTTTAAAAAATCTGTCGAAATAACATTTTTAAAAAAATCTGTCGAAATAACATTTTTAAAAAATCTATCGAAATAACATTTTAAAAAAATCTGTCGAAATAACATTTTTAAAAAATCTGTCGAAATAACATTTTTAAAAAATCTGTCGAAATAACATTTGTCAAAAAGTCCGTCCGTCGAAATAACATTTTTTAAAAATCTGTCGAAATAACATTTGTCAAAAAGTCCGTCCGTCGAAATAACATTTTAAAAAAATCTGTCGAAATAACATTTTTTTAAAAATCTGTCGAAATAACATTTTTAAAAAGTCTGTCGAAATAACATTTTTAAAAAATCTGTCGAAATAACATTTTTAAAAAATCTGTCGAAATAACATTTGTCAAAAAGTCCGTCCTTCGAAATAACATTTTTTAAAAATCTGTCGAAATAACATTTTTTAAAAAATCTGTCGAAATAACATTTTTTAAAAAATCTGTCGAAATAACATTTTTAAAAAATCTATCGAAATAACATTTTAAAAAAATCTGTCGAAATAACATTTTTAAAAAATCTGTCGAAATAACATTTTTTAAAAAATCTGTCGAAATAACATTTGTCAAAAAGTCCGTCTGTCGAAATAACATTTTTTAAAAAATCTGTCGAAATAACATTTTTTAAAAAATCTGTCGAAATAACATTTTTTAAAAAATCTGTCGAAATAACATTTTTTAAAAAATCTGTCGAAATAACATTTTTTAAAAAATCTGTCGAAATAACATTTGTCAAAAAGTCCGTCTGTCGAAATAACATTTTTTTAAAAAATCTGTCGAAATAACATTTTTTAAAAAATCTGTCGAAATAACATTTTTTAAAAAATCTGTCGAAATAACATTTGTCAAAAAGTCCGTCTGTCGAAATAACATTTTTTAAAAAATCTGTCGAAATAACATTTTTTTAAAAATCTGTCGAAATAACATTTTTTAAAAAATCTGTCGAAATAACATTTTTTAAAAAATCTGTCGAAATAACATTTTTTAAAAAATCTGTCGAAATAACATTTTTTAAAAAATCTGTCGAAATAACATTTGTCAAAAAGTCCGTCTGTCGAAATAACATTTTTTAAAAAATCTGTCGAAATAACATTTTTTAAAAAATCTGTCGAAATAACATTTTTTAAAAAATCTGTCGAAATAACATTTGTCAAAAAGTCCGTCTGTCGAAATAACATTTTTTAAAAAATCTGTCGAAATAACATTTGTCAAAAAGTCCGTCTGTCGAAATAACATTTTTTAAAAAATCTGTCGAAATAACATTTTTTAAAAAATCTGTCGAAATAACATTTGTCAAAAAGTCCGTCTGTCGAAATAACATTTTTTAAAAAATCTGTCGAAATAACATTTTTTAAAAAATCTGTCGAAATAACATTTTTTAAAAAATCTGTCGAAATAACATTTGTCAAAAAGTCCGTCTGTCGAAATAACATTTTTTAAAAAATCTGTCGAAATAACATTTTTTAAAAAATCTGTCGAAATAACATTTTTTAAAAAATCTGTCGAAATAACATTTGTCAAAAAGTCCGTCTGTCGAAATAACATTTTTTAAAAAATCTGTCGAAATAACATTTTTTAAAAAATCTGTCGAAATAACATTTTTTAAAAAATCTGTCGAAATAACATTTGTCAAAAAAAAACAATTCAAGGCCGTTCAAGAGGTAAGCCTGCGTTCCAACAATTTTCACCACATTTTAAACAAATTCTATCGAGAAATATTAAAATCATATTCAATTTCATCCAACTGTTTAATTTTCGAAAAATCTGTTATCGCAACTTTTAATTAAAAACATGAAAATAAATAAATAAAAAGATTTTAAAAAATAACTTATAATTCCCACCCCCACCACTAATCCTAATTTGGAAACTTTCGCTGTCCTAACGTTCATTGACAGCGTTACATCTCTTCCACCACTCCCTCGGCGGTAAAAAAGATAGGGGACATTTTAAGAAACATTTCTAAAAAGATGTTTCAAGCATGAGTGTGTGTGTGGGGGGGGGCATGAGACAGAAGTTTGGTCATATAATATCTTCTTTTCCCACAAGTCATTTTAAACGTCTCGCATTTCATCTGACAGCTGGCTCACTTTTCCATCCAGATGTGCCATTCTCGTGTGTCAGCGCAAATAGGGAGAGATTGTGAGGGATGCGGGTGAATTGCAAGAATATTAAGTTGATCTAAAAAATGTACATTTCATAATAAATAGATAATAATAATAATAATAATAATAATAATAATAATAATAATAATAATAATAATAATAAGAAGAAGAAGAAGAAGAAGATAATAAAAAGAATCATCATTTCATCAGTGGAGATGATGAAAAGATGATGAAGTTCGTTAAACTCCATCATCTTTTCATATTGTGTGTATTGGTAGTCCCAAATTATTACCCATCTGGTACTGTTGCTTAACCTTGGTGATCCGACATTGTGCTGTACTGCTGTACTGGACAAATTTTTGCAAAATTTTGAACATCGATTTCAACTTTGTCATATAAAAACATCATTTTGATTGAATAACACATTTATATTGCGAAATCGGCGTTTTAGTAAAGATACTTTATTTTATTGTATTTTTAACTTAAAAATATTAAAAAAAAAAAAAAAGAATAGAAATGGTAATGGTTCAAATCGCTAGAAATTGTTGCTCTTGATGGTTCTTTGGAAATGCCGGGTGTGTCTTGAAGGGTTTAAATTGTCGATGTAATTACAATTCCTCCCACCCAATAAATGCTATGTACATCCTTGAGGTCCATTTCTAATACTGAATAAAATGTGAAAAATAATTAAAAACAAAGACAAATTTAGAAACAAATTAAACATAGGAAAAAATCATTTCTAACAAATATTAGGTTTTAAAATTTTATCCCTTAGTTTTGGACGCTACTGTATATATATATATATATATATATATATATATATATATATATATATATATATATATATATATATATATATATATATATATTGTAATACATGTGATAAAGGGGGAGGAATTAAATAAAAAAGCAAAGGGATATAAAAAGAAATTTACGAAAAAAATATTTGTCACACATGTGATAAAGGTAAAAAAAGGGGGGGCACAAACATTGAACACAACAAAATGCGAGAAAAACGAAAACACGAAAACACGAAAACACCTGGTAACGTTTTAAATTCATTTTATTATAAAAATAAACTATGGTGGGGGATATAACGATGACCCGATACTGGTCCAACCACACCGGGCACACCAGGTGTCCTTAACCTCGTCGGATTCCACCCGATGTGGCAGGTGTTCTTTCGATCGTACATTGTCCCGTTCCAAGTTGGCCTGTTGATCGTCCTTACCCACTGTGTTTTGATGGTGGGGCGCTTTGCCTCTCGATCGAATCGTCTCCTACCCTGTGTAGGTAGTCTCCGGGTACATCAATCACTCCGCTGGTCCTTGCGGCTTGCTGCAAAATGAAGAGTCCTCACCACAAACAAACAGAACCCCGGTTTATAGCAATAACAAACTATTAATTTCATTACTTCATAACACTGTCTAAATTGAGGTGACTGACTATAGCAGTGAAACGATGTAAGACCAGTCTAGTAAAGTCACAGATTTCCCATTAACACAGGCTAGTTAACATCATAACATCAGCCCCTGAGGGCTCCCAAATCGAGAGCGCTGGACCAGCCCAGTATGACTCTTCTCTTTTTAGAATTCCTTTTTCTAAATCCAACCCCTTTTTCCACACCTCTCCTTCAGAGAGTGGTTACAAACACCCTTCCTTTCTTCCTCTTAGAGCTTACCCTTCGTTTTGTTCACTCAGCACCTCTCTCTCTCCCTTTTATCCTATTAATTTGTACTGAGATTTTTACTTATTATCAAATTAGGAGTGATTAGTCATTCCAAGTCGAACAATGCCTGGCGGTGACCCCTACCCTTGACCCCCATTCTAAGCTGTCAGCTCTTTCAGCTAAGGATTTCTGGATATCTTCAAACCTCTCAACAGAGGTCTTAAAAACAACCTTCCATGTTAACAGATATATAACGACAATGAGATAAAAACAATTATTATTTACTTTTTTCTCTTTCTGACAAAATCCCATAGACATCTCTGTTTTGTCCCAATCAGGCATCAACACCCCCTTCTTCTGCCCTCTCTTCCTCTATTTGAAAAACAAGACCATCTCTTTTGACATGTAGATAATTCCAAATTTGTCTCCCTTTTTGAGACCACACAACATCTGCTTTGTGTCTAACAAGCTTACAATGACACATCAGCGACTGGTCCTATTTTCCTAGCTAAGGTTTTGCATTTCTCTGCACTCCTTCACCCCATCCCATCCGGTCAAACACCCCCTCTCACTGCAATATGCACCTCGCTGCATGCATTCATGACACCAATAGTGTCATATCGGGGAATGAGATTAAATAAAATAAAAAAAAACAAATTATGAGGATATGGAAAGGGTATCTTAATCTATTATCTAGAAATGCAGATGAAAAATATATCAATACATATAAAAGAAAAAAAATGGCAAAATACAGAACTTGCCAGTTCAATACATGAGAGAGAGGTACGTAGAGAGAGGACTTACAGCTTTTATTTTTCTTTTTTATTTCATGTCGGGTGGTTGGTTAAAACCGATGTCTTCAACATCAGTCACTTCACTGGTCCACAACTCGAATCTATATTTGTAAGGTTATTGCTGTCGACATTAGCTCCTTTCGCTGTTGGAATGGAGTTTTCCCCGGTGTTGTCTCCTTCTTCGCTGTTGGGATGGGGTTGTCAGGTCGTTTCCTTTCCTCTTCGTTGTCGGGATGGGATTTTTTCCCACCTGTCCAGGTGAGGCAGCTTGACCGAGTGTCCAAAGAATGTCTCTTTTCCTCTCCCTCTCTTTCTCTCTCTCTTTCTCTATCTCTCTTTCTCTCTCTCTCTCTCTCTCTCTCTCGTGCCTTGCATGCCATTCTCTTTCTTTTTTTGTTCACCTGGTACCCGGAACTAAAAGGGGTCAGAAAGTGTGTTGACTGGATGAACTGTCAACCAGCTGGCTTATCTGCTGAACGTCTTCCTCATCTCTCTCCCTCTCTCTCTTTTTCCAACAAACGTGTTTTTTGTCCGCATCCTTAAAATTTTGTGGAACATCTCCATGAACCCAAATGATTTTAAAAAGCTGATCCAGTTTTTGGCCTCCATACTTATAAATTTCTAGTGGTAAACCATCTTTCGAAGGGGCCTTGTTTGAAGATAATTGCTTAATGCTGTCGATGACTTCTTCCATGAAGGTTCAACAGTAAGCTGTGGTAGTTCTTGGCATTGAAGGATTGATGCAAGTGCTGTTTTATCAACAGTAGAGGTTGAGTTTAGCACTGTCTTGAAATGTTCTTTCTATCACAGCAATATTTCACTCTTCTCAGTTAAAAGTGTTACATCATAAGAAGGAAGCACTGGTGAAGTACCACTTTCACTGTGACCATACATTTTCCTCAGACCATAATAAAATGCTTTGCTATCTTTCCTGCCGCTTCTTACAATTCTGATGCCCTGGCATCCCACCAGGCATTTTTCATTTGCCTTAATGCAGCCTGAACCTTAGCTAGTAAGGTTCTAGTAAGGGCGACAAAGAACATGTATAATTCACTGTTTTTCTCCTGTTTTTCGGCAACTTGTCTAAGGAAGAAAATCAAATCCATGGTGCCCTACCCGGATCTAAACCCGCACTGTGACCCAGGATAGATGTCATCCACCAGATCCCTTATGATTCTATTAAGAATGTTGTCACCGATCTATGCTTTATGCGTTCTATGCATTTGCTCAATAGTTTTTACCTCAGCGTTATTGTCGTCGAACCAGTTCTGATGTTTGTGAACTGAACACAAAGAACCCCCTGTGATGTGCTGTGGAACACATCTCGTAGAGATTTCCACAAAGATTCAATATTCTCATAAATTGAGATTGAATCAAGAGATGAGTCCATTTTACTTGACAGTAAAATATATATATATATATATATATATATATATATATTGTGTGTGTGTATTTAGGCAGTATTTTTTAACTTAAACAGAGTAATATATATATATATATATATATATATATATATATATATATATATATATATATATAATTATGATTAGTTTTTTTTGGAAAAAGAATTCCAGCAGAGTGCTCAATTAAAAGGAAAATCCAAATTTTAAGAGCGTACTTATATTTTGTGTACAGAAAGTTGTTAGTTGAGACAGGTCATTGGTACCGTCGGTTTCAAGCCCGATAATAAGGCCCGTTTAAGGTATCCTTATCAAGCTCTCTTCAGCCAATATTCGTCTATCTTATAACCGGAAGATAAATAAAAATATATATATATATATATATATATGTATGTATATATATATATATTGTGTGTGTGTGTTTAGGCAGTGTGTGTATTTATATTTTTTAACTTAAACAAATGCTGATAAAGACAACAGAGAGCTTCCATTTTCATTTAATTTTTATTTTTTCAATTTTTGTGGATGATATTCTTAGTGTGTAGTTCAAAGTTGGTGCTTTTCGTCTTTCCAAGAAGACATTGTCAGGAAGGATGTGAGAACATTATTGCGAGGAGTGCTGGTAGGGAGTTTTATAGTGCGTGCGAGGCTGTGAGTGCTCAATGTAGAAGAGGGGTGCCCAGTTCTGTGATTAGTACAAGGTCATGTAGAGGGAGGGGGTTATGACAAACATTTGAGTTGTGTTCTGGCTAAGTGGAAATGTTAAGGTTTTTGCGTTTTAATATATATACCTTCAAGTATTTTCAACTTCTTGACATTAGTTTCGTGGTGTATTATTTGTGTATTGTTGACTAGAATTTCTCTAAATTCAGAGGAGCTAGTTATGTATTTTTGTAAATGTAATATTGCGCTAGCTTTTGTATTATGCATGGTAAAGCAACGTGATAGGGTGATGGTTGTATAACCAGCACAATTATTAGTTTTATTGCTGTTTATAAGAGTTGCACTCTTTCAAAGGGAATTTGAACTTATAAATGACGTTGATTCATTTGAGGATATAAGAAGCATTGTTTTTTACTACTAGATTTTGGATTAAAAATTTTATATATGATAATGTTATTGTTGTCAATGGAGGAAACGTATCTATAGATAATATTTTTTATGGCCTTTTCTTCTAAATTTTTTTCATGAGTCACCAATTATTCAGATCTGGAGGCCACTCGAGGATAAGGGTTAATGAGTGTACAGCAGAGTGGAAAATATCATAGTAATCGTTAGTAGTAGAAATTTGGTAAATCACAAGAACAATGAAATCCAACAAACCGGAAGTCCAAGATTCGAGTTTCGCCCTCATTTGGGCTCATCAGTTAGATACATCCAAACTTGGGATTCAAAACCTGAGCGCTCTACCAACTGAGTTTGTTGACTTTCATGGCTCACATGCAAGAGGCTCGGGTTTTGAATCCCGAGTTTGGATGTGTCTAACTGATGAGCCGAAATGAGGGCGAAACTCGAGTCTTGGACTTCCGGTTTGTTAGCTTTCATGGCTCTTGTGTTGTCTGGCTGTGCAAATAATTATATATTCTCTCACATTCTGAAACATATATATATATATATATATATATATATATATATATATATATATATATATATATATATACGAGCAAGCAGTTAATAAAACATGTTAAAAACACTTTGAAAAAGAGTTAAAAACATATTCAATCTGAAAAGGAAACACTAGATAAGTGGATAGTCCTTAATCCGCGGAGTTTCGAAGAAATACTTTCCTTCTCATCAGAGGGTAGGAATTAGCAAAATGCGGGATCAGATTTTGCATGCAAAAGTATTTGATGAAACAAAAAGTGAAGCAGAGGGAATATGGTGAAGAAAAAGGTGATTGCACGTGAATGGATAGTCTGGTGGAAGATAAATAATCCAGTGACGGTAAAATCCAAATATATAACTTCAAGAAAGTTAATTGAATTTCCATTTGCACAAGTAAAATCCAAGGAAATCCCGTAATTGGAAGATGGTCCAAAATAATCCAAAGGCAGAAATCCATGGAAAAATTCACAAAAATGTGTACAAGAAAAAAAAGGAAAAAATTCCAATAATATTAATAAAAGAAAAATAAGATGGACTTTTCACTCTACTGCCGAGACATAAATATAAATAAGAAAGGTCAGGGAAGAAGAAGAAGAAAAAAATTAAATGGTGATAGAATTAAATATAAAATAGAAAAACAAATGTCAAAATGACCCAGACAGGAAATGTTAAAAGGCGCGAAAAAAAAAATATATATAGGGGAAAATAATATAGGTCAACTGAAATGTACAGGTCATCACTTAAACATTTCAGCAAGAGTTGTTAGAAGACACTAAATGGAAAATAAATAAATAAATTAATGAATAAATAGAAAATAAATAATAAATAAACAATAAATAAAAAATAAAAAATAAAATATAAAATATAAAATAAAAAATACAAATTATTTAAGGGGAGAGGATGGCCGGTATCTGCAAATTCAGGAAAAAGCAAGAAAGAAAGTAAGTAAATGCATATAGTAAAATATAAGTAAATATACATACAAGATATGAAAGTGTGGGTAGATTGATATATTAGATATATAGGAAAGTTTAAAGAATAAAGCAGAAAATGCAGATAAAAAAACCGGCCATGCAAAGAAGAAATAAAGAATTAAAATAAAGGATGATTAAATTATAAAGTATTAAGAAGTATGTAGAAAAAACGATAAAGTTAAAGAAAAAAAATTTATATATCTATATAAAAGGTAAAAGTAATAACTATGTAATTTCAAAATTGCCATAATTAAATTTGGACTTATGTTTACAGAAAGAGATCAGTTCATTTTTAGAATTTATTATATTGTTACTTTGAGGGGAAGTAATTATAGTTATAGCTTCGATTGTGCAGAGGCGACATGACTTAGAGCCTGGAGTATAAGACTTAACTTCTTTTATGATAGTCCATTTGATTGAGAAGGGGGTATTGTTAGAGTTAAGCTTTTTTAATTAAAGTGGTTAGAGAAGTTCCTTGGTTATTATTAGAATTATGGTTGTTAAAGAAGAAATGTGGTTAGATATCCTTTTCTTAATTAATGTTGAAGTAGCGCCGATATATGTATGTACTTTATTAAAAGCTCGAGGTCTGGTATTAATATTAATTTGCTGATTTGTATTAGTTAAATGGTTTGAATTTTGTCCATAGTGTTCAACAAATTGTGGGACAATGTCTGTATGAGGACTATTTTGGAAGGGATAATGAGTGTTGTTAGTGTTAGGATGGCTGTTAGGAGAAATATTATTTTCATTAATATCATTATTATTATTATTATTATTATTATTATTATTATTATTATTATTATTATTACTAGTTGTATGATTGTAGATTGAGGGGCTGCTCGAGTGGTGTATTGGATTAGTAACTATATCAGATGGAGGATGGGAAGAAGGATAACTTGAAGAAGAAATATTAGTGTTAATATCATATATATGGGAGTATTGCGTGGGAGCTCAGTAATTGTGCAAGAATATATAACATCTTTATGGATGCAATCATTATTGAGTAGGCAAAGATATTTGTTATTACAATTACAGTTAGTTTTGGGTTTAATTGGGAAAGAGATTTTTGGGGCTGATTTAATTTTTTTGTTATTAGATGTTAAGATTCTTTGTGCTAAATTAGGCATTGTTGAATAAGAAATCCTGATTGAATTTTTATTGAAAATAGAACTATATCTGTGTGGGTATTTGAAAGAGTTTTGTACAATGTTAAAGAATTCCTTAGGTATATTAGTTTTGACATTTAGGCTAAATGGAGGATTAAACCAAATATTTTTCTTTCTCCTGATGCGACTGGGTGGGTTAGAGGTATTGCGATTAGTATTTTGGTTTGGATTATATACTGATTCATTGTTATTGATAGCGGCAGATCTTGTTATTTGAACTGGTTTCTTACGAGTCATATTGTGTGTGATTACAGATTCAAGGCGGCCTGCAGGAGTAGCATAATTGTTGTATCTAATCTTTTCTTTGTGTCCTGAGTTCCATAAGGCATTATTGAAGAAAGTAGCATTTTGATTAAAAGTTTTTTATCAGCAGAAAGAGCAGAAATTCTTCTAGAGACGGATGGTACTATAGATTTTATAATTGAGTTGGGGTGGTTAGAAGATTTATGGACGTATAAAAGCGTAAGATTAGGTTTATGATAGGGGCTATGAGTTTCGGTGTTAAGATTAAGTGTAACATCTAGAAAATTTGAAGTTTTTTTTGTTTGGTTCGATAATTATAGAAAGGCCAAAGTTATTGAAGAAGTTATGTACTTTTTTAATTGTTTTGTTGTACTCTCTTTTTTATTTTTATTTTATTGTATTGGACTCTCCTGTCAATTTTGACGTGTGAGATTTCAACAACTCCCTGTTAAAATTCATTCATGCTTTAGCCTCAAATGCCATTTAAGACCTGCAAGAGACTTAACAACTAGTGCACACATAGTACAAGTGTGTGGATTCAGTGATGCAGTCGATGGTATGGCTGCTGACTATTTAGCTCTTTTCATTTTTTCATGCAGATGATTCAAACTGTCAAAATGAAAACAGCAAAATGATTTCTACTCTTTGTGATCCAAGACCTCATTCTCAAGACTGTTGTGTGCGATGCCAATATAAGACAGATTGCTCTTTAACTTGTCTTTGTACCTCAGTAATGGTCGCTCCACATTCCTTTCCCCTCTGTCCAATTGACTGTACATTAGAATTTTTTGTATCCTGTCATCAAACATTCTCAGGATATGACCAGTTCACGGCAGTTGGCACTGAATAAGGACTGACTCAATTCCAGAAATATTTTACTTTGTGAAAAGGTCAGTGTTGGATACCTTGTCTCGGAGGGTAATGCCACAGATTGAGCGCAGGCAGCTTTTATGAAATACATCTATGGAGTCCTAGACTCAGATAAGGATAGAAACAACAATAGCTCAGTATACCATGATTTTTGAGTCCAGTCAGATACCTCGTTCATTTCACAAATGTTGACGAAGCTTTCTAAAGGTACGAATAGGCTTAGCAATCCTGTAAACAATTTCATTATCTAGGGACCCACTGTGATTAATTTTAGAGCCCAGACGTTGCGAGCCTATCCTTGTTTTATCGTTATTTTCATGGCAGGTGCTCGTCTGAACTCCAATCCCTGGTCCCCCCTCGCCAATCTTTCACGAAAAACACCCGTCTAGCTAAATCCACTGTGAAAAATTTTCCCCACTCTATATCTGTGCCTAAATCAAAACGCGGATTTCATGAGCAAAGCTTCTTTCTTAGAACTGCACGCCTGTGGAACTCTGTTCCGTCTGCCTGCTTCCCTCCGGACTACAACTTGGATGTCTTCAAGTCTAATGTTAACAAATTCCTAATGAACCGCCCCCCCTAATTAAACACTTCATAAAATCTCCTCACTAACGTGATGTACTTGCAATAACCCTTATCCCTGAGTGGCTTACGGGCCTTGATAAGTGGTGATCACTGTGTAAAAAAAAAAAAAAAAAAAGATAAGGAAACAACTTTACATAGTTTAGTGTTTTATCATCCACCTTCAATTGTCTTTCGAGAAATCTATGTTCTGGTGCATTCTGTCTTACACCTCAGGCTTGCGTTGGTTGTGTCTTTTTATGCTGCTTTACATGTCACCATGAAACGATCAAGTAGGAACTATCTTTAAACACTGTTGCTACAAATGTTAAGCAAAGAGTAAATCACAAATTATTTCAATACGAATATGATTCCTGGCTTTGAATAGTGCACCAAATGACCGGAATTGAAACTTGACTAAATACATATCTGAACATGAGAGAAAAGAACAGAGCAAAGAACACAGGTGCAATTACACACCTTTGTTTGGTCCTATTTGTAACATCAAAGGCATCTGACATCATGCACTTTGACACAAGAGTAGCCTTCATTCCCTCATGAAACGAAATGATCACATTGAGTATATTTTTTTGTATGCCAAGCTTCTGTAGAACCTTCCAAAGAGCGTCATGGTTCCCACTGTCAAAGGTTTTCATCAGGTCGACAAATGCCATATAAAGTTCCTGCTTTTTCTCTTGAACTTTCTCTGCACTTGGTGGAGTGAAAATATAATATTGATGGTGCCACGACCCGAGCGACTGCGACTCAAGGTAGATTTTATTCACAATTTATGCACAAGATGATTTTGGATTAGTCTAGCCAGGATTTTGCCAGCAATGCAAAAGAATGATATTCTATGATTGTCACAAACATTCTTTACTCTTTATTCTTGTACAGATGCTTGATGCATGCATCTTTATAGTCTTGGGGGACATGCTGTGCGTTCCATATCTTCACAAAAAGAGCATGGAACGTTTTAATCAGTGCATGACTACAATGCTTGTACACATTGGGTCTTTAGGCGATGGGGGATTTACCTTTTGATGATTTTGAGCTGGTTTAAGTGATAGTTCAGGAATTTCTGGATTTTAAGAAATAGACGAGATTACATCATTGTTAATGACCGATGATGTATTTAGTTTTGAAGTATTCTTTCGATATTTTTAGTATATCTGCTTTGTCAGTAAGAAGAGCTTCCTCGTCAACTGTGCTTAAAGGAGAAGCGCCACTTTTTTGAGGACCAAATATTTCCTTGAGACCATCATAGAAAGGCGTAGTGTTTTTACTGTCTGACGCTTCTTGAAGCTCGATGGCCTTTACATACCACCAGTGTTCCTTCATGGCTCTGAGAGCCTGTTGAATCTCACATTTGTCTTTCTTGTAAGACATCTGCTTTACAGAGGAGTTCTTGTTTTCTATCCAAACTTTGTGCAAAAAGTGCATTTGATTGATGAACTCTTGGACCTCTGCATTGTTTTCGTCAAATCAGTTTTGACGTTTTTGATGTGGTATTCCAAGAACTTCAACTGTAGTAGAGTGGGTTTCATTCTGTAAACTCTTCCAGTGACATTGATAGCGTCAAAGGTTGATTTAAGCTTATTCAAGAATTCAGTTTTCTTTTCAGCTGACTTCAGAGAAAGAACATTAATGCATTTGGAATCATTGAGCTTGTAACTCTTCACTTGTAGAGTCTGAGAGTTAACAAGATCTGTGAAAAAACTATGTGATGTTGAAGTTATTGATATCCCTTCATTTTGTTATGACAAAGTCTATCGGATCCCAGTCACTAGAGTGAGGGTACATCCATGTGGTCTTGTAGTGGTTGGATTGTTGGAATAAATTATTGGTAATGCATAGGTCAAACTCCCTACAAATAGTGAGAAGTCGCACATCATTAGCATTCACCCTACCCACACCATAACTACCAAGAACACCATTCCAATATTGATTATTACGAGCATTAAGGTCACCAGCAAGAATAAGTTTATCCTTATGGTGAACTAACATCATGAAGGAGATCATAAAATTCGTCTTTCTCTTGCTTCTAGCCGATGTTGAGGCATCTGCTGGGTATTTGCTGAGCTCTCGTTGACACTTGTGGAAAAAATATGCTCCCAGATCTTGACCCGTATCAAGGTGGTGATTGAAGCTGAAGGTGGTTACATTGAATAGATGTCAGTTCTACTACATAATCGTCTAGAGTCTAGGGATTTTAATGTAATATCAAAATGCAAAAATAATTGTAAATGATTCCTTGGCTAATTTTGTTTGTCTATTTTTAGATTATATCAATAATTTCCTTGGTTATTTAATGCCAAACACAATTAGTGTATTATGGTGTATTTTTGTTGTATTTAAAAGAATGACGACACACTGATATATAAAAATGAAACAAAAATATCTTTATTGTCAATGAAAGTTATGCATGGTTGGTTGTTAGCAGGGAAATGCGTACATGGGAATTTGACAGTTGATTTTTATTTGACCCAATCGTAAACTAACAATTGATATTATATAAGCATTTGTGACTGTTATGGGGTTAAATGGTAATAAGAACGAAAGAACATAGGACTTATAGGAAAACACATGTATTCACAGGCACATACCATTCCTCAATGGTAGGGCATTTGCACACGTCCTCCTTGGCTGGGCACCGGTACTCAATACCGGAAATGACGTCACCAGAGAAAGTGACGTCATGAGATAGTCCATTAATCCCATGGAGGGGCGTCTCCAACACCCCTCTCCCAAGCTTTTTGTTCGTAAAAACGAACAAAAAGCTTGGGAGAGTACCCGTCAGTACCTCTTCATTTTAGGGTTTACCATCAATGGCTCGGTAAACGTTCTCTTATGAAAAGATCGCTGTAGAGGAGGTTCAAGATCAAAAGTTTCGAAGACAGTGTCTATCGGCTCATCTTCCAATGGTTGACTGTTGCTGGTTTCAACTAATCGACATCTTCTTAGTTGGTTCTGGTGACGTTTTTGGGTATATGTTGGTCCTTGGATGATATATACCATGTCACCGACTCTCTTAGTAATTGTACCCACCTCCCAGAATGATGTGTTGTTTTTATAACTTTTGAAAAACACTCTTTCACCTGATATGAAACGTTTACTGGGTACACAAGTGGTCACTAGTGGCCTTGACTGTTTGCGTAAGAGCTTGTCAAAAACGGATCCCACTTTCCATGCAAACATCGTTTCTGCAGGTGAGACTGCTGTTGGTGGGATCGGGTTGGGTGTAATCCTATACACGTGTAGAAATTGTTGAAGGTGTTGGTACGGGTTTAGGTTCTTCCAAGTCCCAAAACTACCGACCAGCTTTAATAATTACTAAACGTACAACAAGTATAAACGACAAGAATTTATTAACAAACATGAAGACATGACAACACTGCAATTCAGAACATTAAGGTAAAAAGATTACTCACTTCAATAGTGGGGTTTACGGGAGGAGTGAGGACTGTATTCTAGAGTTGTACTCTGCCTGTCCAACATTGTCTTTTAGGAGAAGAACTTTTTGCGTCCGTGCCTCATGTGTACGGACTCTCCTCTTCTTTTCTCAAGGGACCTCACTTCTTACCCTAAACCGGTAATCCGGTGCTCTTATTTATTCCCCTACAAAGGGCTTTTCTTTTTATCTCCAATAGAGGCACCGGGAGTTCTTTGATTGTGTTGTCCATCATCGTTTTTATTTCCTCATCTGTCCAAAGAGTGGCAATGATGGAATCTTCAAACGGATCTCTTTTCAATGGTATCAGCTTTGATAAGATATCCACATAGTTAATTTGTTTCTCATCAGTTTTGTCAACCTCCTTAGGTTGCTTTGGCTTGGGCAATTCTTTTGGCGCATGTTTTTTAGCTTCCGGATTTGCAGTTTCAGTTTTTTTGCTTCCTTTGACAAATTCTGCTGAAGCTTTCTTTTTCAATTTCTCTGTTGCTGACAATATTTTGTTTCTTCTTGAAAACGGACAGAGTGTTTTCTTTTAGTTTGAATCTTGCTATAGCCTTTGTATATTTTCCTAGTCCTGGTGAGAATACTTCTGGAAATTCCTCTTTTAACTCGCCCTTCAGTTGTTGCACTTCCGTAGACCCTTCTATGACAGAATTTATTCATAGCTTGGTCCCACAATTCGAATCGCCCCATCAAATCAGTACCAAAGAGGTTTTCGGATGTCCTATGTACATACACTTTCACTTTTTTAGTAACACCATTTAAGGTCACCGGGTGTGTGAGCTCTCCCTCAAATTCCACTTTATCGCCTGTCAGAGATCGAGCTGATTTGTTCGTCTTCTGCATGGTTGGTTTCCTTAGCCTTTTCCATGTCTTAAGGTTAATGATGGACAGGTCTCATCTGGAATCCAATTGTAGATGCACAGTTTTATTTGCGATGCCGTTTTTTTTTCCACGTAGGTGCCTGTTAGTTTTATAATTTTTTATTCAAAAGACCTTTTGGTAACTTTGATAATTATTATCGTTTATGTTTAGGTTATGTTTATGTCTATGTTTGTGTTATGTTCATGTTAATGTTTATGTTAATGTTTATGTTAATGTTTATGTCAATGTTTATGTTTATGTTATGTTTGTGTTATGTTCATGTTAATGTTTATGTTAATGTTTATGTTTATGTTATGTTTATGTTATGTTTATGCTAATGTTTATGTTAATGTTTATGTTAATGTTTATGTTTATGTTTATGTTAATGTTTATGTTATGTTTATGTTAATGTTTATGTTAATGTTAATGTTTATGTTTATGTTATGTTTATGTTATGTTTATGTTATGTTTATGTTAATGTTTATGTTAATGTTAATGTTTATGTTAATGTTTATGTTAATGTTTATGTTAATGTTTATGTTAATGTTTATGTTAATATTTATGTTTATGTTTATGTTAATATTTATGTTTATGTTCATGTTTATGTTCATGTTAATGTTTATGTTAATGTTTATGTTAATGTTTATGTTAATGTTTATGGTTATGGTTATGTTTATGTTAATGCTAATATTAATGTTAATGTTTATGTTTATCTTATGTTTATGTTATGTTTATTTTTATGTTTATTTTTATGTTTATTTTTATGTTTATCTTTATGTTTATCTTTATGTTTATTTTTATGTTTATGTTTATGTTTTTCATCAAAAATGTTTTCTCGGCACACACAACACAAATATCCAATAATTATTCATTTGTCAAATTTTTCTAGACTAGAAATATAGAAATGATGAACTAAATGATAGCTCGCTCGCTCACTTACTCGCTCGATCGATCGATCGATCGATAGATAGATAGATAGATAGATAATTGATTACATAATGAAGGCAAAACTATTGTCATTTTTTCTCATTTTTAGTTGTTTGACATTTCCTTCAAGAATATAGAACTGAAAAGATTTTCCTTGAATAGTTGATTTAATGTGAAAAGGATTATTGATTAAGTGATTGCCGATAAATCGATCAATATTTAAGAGAATTCAGAGAATATTATATAGAGAAAAGGCCGACCAGTATTAACTATTGATTAACTATTGATTCTTAGACAAATTCAATGATCGATGAAGCTATTAGTTGATATTGATTATAAGTGTATCTATCTCTCTTGAGGCTGCTATTTTCCAGAGGTAAGGTAACCAATGAACTATAAGGAAGTTAATAGAAGAGTACTCAATACCGAAGTAGAGCACGCATACTTTCAATTCATTTTTACATAAGCAGTAAGGTGCTACTACACAGTCATGTGCATGTTTCGGTCTTCTAGTATTTAGTAACTAGAGACCTCTTCAGGAAACTACGCTTATATTAAAAGCAAAATCAGTAATGAAAATCCCAAAGTAAAAAAGTACAGTAAAAAAAGGTTTTTAGAAAGAAAGCGGACGGGTGGGGGTGAGGTTGAGCTGTGCGAAGAACAAGGTTGAGTGGGTGTAGAATTCTGTCTGTGTTGAGGTTTGAGAAGTCAAGTTGGGGACAGGTTAGGGTTAGGGTTAGAGTTAGGGTTAGAGACGGCTAAAGAACAGATATAGATGTTAACTGCACACATGTCTGCTGTGTCTGCTCGCTGCCCGTTTTAAAATCTAAATGAACTAATGTATATCAGGTAAGTTAGGGGATGGGTGTGACTTTTTAATCATGACTGTGTAGCAACATATTACTGCTTATGTAAAAAGAAATTAAAAGTAAGGCCCTAAGGCCACTCGAGGATTAATGAATGTAAGGTAGTAGTGTAGTAATCGTTAATGGTGCAAGACGGGTAGAATTTGATTATTTAAACAAGTTCAATTACACTAGAAGGCTGCCAGACAGTAGTCGACCAGGAAGCAAGCAAGTGGAACAGTGTTCCGCAAGCTGGCAGTTCTAGAAAAGACGCTGTATTCGTGGAATCTGCTTTTAGATTTAAGCACAGATAGAGTGGAGGAAACTGTTGCCTTTAATGAATTCGATTTCAAAATTATACTTCTGCAGACACATTGTACTCTGGATGGCGTTTTTTGCTATTGGTTTTGTGATTATTGTTTATTAGGAAGTGTTGTCTTTAATATAGGAATTCATGAAAATGTCCACAGGCAAATATTATAAACAGCATTCGAATTCAAGAGGACAATAGTTACTCTCAAGAAATGTAATCATTATTGTATTTTTGTTCCGACATGGTTCTGAGTCCAAGAGTTAATGCAGCTAAAGAAACTCTGATAGAAAGTACTGGCTCAAAGTATTTTAATTTAGTCATTAAATTGCTTCTTTTTATGGTTTGTCAAAGGATCACATATTACCTTTTTCTAACAAAAGACGAAGAGGTGCAGTTTCATTTGATAAATTGGGAAAAACGGCGAAGTTCTGTATTGTTTGGTGGATCTGACATGTTCATAATAGTTTTTAGCTTTGCATTTTTTGTCATCAAATTCAACCCCAAAACTGGATATTTTGAGTCCTATAAATATCATTTCAGTCATGTTAAATTTAATTGATTTAGTTTCATGTCTAATTTTTGAATAACTTTCAGAACTTCACCTGTTCTGTCTTGTGAAAGTTTTCACATATTTGCTCAAACGATGACCTCATCTTGTGAGTTTCTGCATCCTTCAATGTGTTTGATGATTGATTCTATTTTCGCATGACATATTTCACTGGCACTGTGTATACCATATGGGATATGCGTGAATTTGAATTGCCCGCAAGTTGAGAAGCTTCAAACTTTCTTTGATTTGCCAGAATGCATTGGATTCATCGCTTGATGAAAGAATTTTCACTTTCCATTTTGTTCATCTGATGCCGTTGGTAGCCTGCAGTGATCTCTTTTTCTGACCTTGTTGAGATTTTGTGGGGTTTTCTACTATCACTAATGATGAAAAGCATTTTGTAGGTTCATGTACCGACACCTAATTCTGTCATTCTTTCAAGTTCCTTTTTTAGTTTAAAATATAAATGGACTATTCTGTGGAGGGTGTATGATAAGTTTAATTTCTGGGTTTATTGTAATGTGATGGGGGTCGGGGAGTGTACTAAGTTCTCCAAAACAGTCTTTGAATTCTGAGAGAAAATCAAACTTGCAGGTGTTAATCTTGTCTAATTATTTAATGAGGTTTAAACTAGTAAAAGTTTTCAGTTCAAGTAAAGAAGATGTATTTATATCTGCTACAATAAACGTGAAATGATATTTTAAATTATTTCTTATTATTTGAGCAATGCATTTGGACTGATATTTTTGCCTTGTTATAGATAAATAGTATTATTCTGGTTGATTTTAAATTTATTTATAATCTATATATATATATAAGGCAAAATGTTCAAACTCCTTTTTGCCAATTCCTGACTTCAACTTTAATCTTTCAGTTGTCAAAAACTTGATCTTTGCTTTCCCATTTTTCCTTTCCTCATATGCAAATTAATGACATATGTATATTAATAAGCCGTCTATAGACAAAAATGTTTCGTTTTCCTTCCTTGATTCTGTCGACCGACATAAACTCAAACCTCCTAAATTAAAACCTTGAAAAAGTATTTAAACTCTAATGTAATTATTTAAACTCTAATGTAAATTAATATTAAGCAGTCTTTACAAATTGATAATAGTTAATTATTGGATTTTAATTAATTATAAGATGAAACTTTTATGATTCAAACTAGATAGATAACGACAAACTTCCACCCATTAATATGGGAGGGGAGATTATCACCAAAATGGCATGAATTATTAAGTTCGCACCGGACTTACTACTTAGATATAAGTCACTTGTACCCATTCCCCTTTCTCCCCCCCCCCTTTTTTTTTTTTTTTTTTTTAAATGGAGAGTAGATAATACAGTGGATGTGTTATCGGCAGCTCCAGTAACTCTCGCTTCTCCTATTTTGTCATTCAGTCCTCATTCAATGAGTGATGTTTCTGACAAAGGGTGAAGAAAAAGCTGCTTAAAGGTCGGTACTACTTGGTGACCAGTAGTCTGAGATGTCGGATATTTTTCTGTCTTTGTCTGTCCTTGTTGCCATGTCACTAGTAAGGGTGCTGGAGGTAAACGTTTTGTCTGGGCTGACATTATCCGCCTGATAGTCAGGGACCCGAACCTTGGATTAACCACTAAGGAGGCTGTCCTATCAGCAGGCGCAAAGTACTGGGACTGCTGTATTGCCATTTGGTGAGTGGATCTGGACCATGCAGTAGTCTCTGGTGGGACCTCTCGATGCCATACTAGTGGGTAATTGTTACGGCTTTACCTTTTCGTGTGCTACAAATAAAAAAAAAATCTTCCTGTCTTTTTCTCTCTTACTTTCCCTCTCTGTACTGCTCTAACCAAGTATGCCGACCTATTCCACAAATCCCCAAACCTCAACATGAAATATCTCCAGAATAAAAACTCGATTAAACCTAGAACCCCATCTTCCAGCGTAGACCCCTACTACCAGGTCTCCTTCTCCAATATCAGGGGTCTACGTTCCAACCTTCCAGAGGTTGAAACCCAATTACAGGAGACGAAACCGGACATATTATTTCTATGTGAAACTGGAATAGGGCCGACCACTTCCCTAGATGAGTTCATAATGCATGGATACTCCAATTTAACAGCTAAATCTGACTCCCAAGATCGCCATGGGCATGGAATATGTGCCTACATTAAGGATGGCTTCCCATGTGGCAGGGATATCTCTAGAGAAGATCCTAATTTACCCTATATGTGCTTCAGGGTTGCACTTGCTAACACCACTGCATTTATATTTGCCCTCTATAGGCCCCACAACAGCGGAGTTACTATCTTTAAGAGCATATCTGAGAAAATAGACCACATACTGTCTTCACATCCCTCGGCTAACATCCACATCTGTGGTGACTTCAACGTCCATAACATGGAATGGCTGACCCATTCAAATAAGACAGATGATGAGGGGAGGTTTTGTCATGATTTTGCCATTGCTTATGACCTCACTCAGATTGTTCGCGAACCCACCCGTGTGCCCGATACACCCAATCAATATGCAAGCCTCTTAGACCTTTTTCTTTCAACTTCCCCTGAGCTATGTTCATGTACCGTTCATTCTCCTTTAGGATCCTCCGACCACTCCGTCGTATCAGTTAATTAAAAACAAAATGTAAGAAGCCATCAGACGTACCCCTCCACCGTACTGTATACCGATACTCTATGGCTGACTGGGATAGCTTCCGTACATTCATATCTGATTTACCTCTGCACTCCATGTTTAAAAAGGAAGTGTCCTCTATAGTATCAGATCTGACCGAATGGTTAATTGTAGGCATAGACCAATTCATACCATCAAAAAAATTCCAACAAAAACCTAACAGCCAGCCATGGTTCTCCCCAGAATGTGCTGCTGCTATCGCGCACAGAAATCACTTTTTCCATAACTACCAACGTAATAGATGCACTGAGACTAAAGCTGCTTTCAGGACTGCCAGCACCCACTGTAAAAGAGTAATAAAAAATGCAAGAGAGCTATATGCCCAGTCTGTTAAATCCAAGGTAGCTGATCAACGGCTTGGTTCCCACCAGTTTTGGCAAATAACAAATAGGATCCTGAACAGAAGTGTGCGTTCTATCCCAACCATTATCAATGGACCAGAGGTTATCTCGTCAGCGTCAGACAAGGCCAAACTATTTGCAAAGAACTTTGCAGCTAATTCTACCCTATGCGACGAAGGCCATCAACTCCCCATATTTCCTCCTATAACACAGAACAAGCTAGGTAATATACAAATATCCGTGCATGAGGTCGCCAAGCTAATAAAAAACCTAGATTCCAGTAAAGCAACTGGCCCTGATGGCATCCCAATTATAGTGTTAAAAAAGCTTCAACCAGAACTTGCTCCCATACTTACGAAACTATTTAAGCACTGCCTTAAGGAGAAGTGCTTTCCGACCCCCTGGAAGACCTCATCAGTTTGCCCTGTATTTAAGAATTCAGGTGATAAGTCATCTCCCTCTCAATACAGACCAATAAGTCTTCTCTGTGTTATGAGTAAGTTACTGGAATCAATATTAAATAGAGAAATAGTCAACCACTTCAGCAGAAACAACCTTCTTAGTGACACACAATATGGTTTCCGCTCTGCAAGATCTACCGCAGATGTGCTGACGGTTATATCCCACAGGGTTAGTGAATCTCTTGACAAAGGCTTCCTTTCTAGGGCAATTGCTCTTGACATATCAAAGGCCTTCGACAAAGTATGGCATAAGGGTCTACTTCACAAGATTTCCAGCTACGGTATAACTGGAAATGTTTTCTCAATCATTAAATCATTTCTCTCCGATAGGCTCATAAGAGTAGTGGTAGATGGACAAAAATCGGAGGCCTGCAATATAAATGCTGGAGTCCCTCAGGGGTCAATCCTCGGCCCAACTCTCTTCCTGATCTACATCAATGACCTCCCTAAACACATACTTAAATCATTCGTTGACATCTATGCTGATGACACGACCATCTACAGCAACACATCAAAGGCTGTAAATGACGAAGTTCTCTCGGATTCTCTCTTCTCTGATCTCGAGCGCGTGGTTCAGTGGGGGAAGATGTGGCTAGTTACCTTTAATGCATCTAAAACCAAACTCCTATCCTTACATCATCAACGCTCTGATCCCCAGCTGGCATCAATTGTGATGGATGGCTCTCGTCTGGGTGAGGCCCCGTGTTTTGACAAGCTTATGGGTTTGACCTTTACTCCTGATCTGAAATGGAACACGTACATCAAGTCTGTTGCCAAGGTCGCAGGAAAGATGGTGGGATCCTTCTACCGCTCCAGAAGATATCTCACTACTGATGCAATTCTCTATCTATATAAAAGCCAAGTACGGCCAAGGATGGAATACTGTTGCCATATCTGGGCAGGAGCTGCCAAAAACAGCCTATCATGCCTTGACAGAGTACAAAATAGACTTCGTGGTTTAGTGGGGGATGCCCTTTTCTCTACCCTGCAACCCCTCTCCCACAGAAGAGACGTTGCGAGCCTATCCTTGTTTTATCGTTATTTTCATGGCAGGTGCTCGTCTGAACTCCAATCCCTGGTCCCCCCTCGCCAAACTTTCACGAAAAACACCCGTCTAGCTGAATCCACTGTGAAAAATTTCCCCCACTCTATATCTGTGCCTAAATCAAAACGCGGATTTCATGAGCAAAGCTTCTTTCTTAGAACTGCACGCCTGTGGAACTCTGTTCCGTCTGCCTGCTTCCCTCCGGACTACAACTTGGATGTCTTCAAGTCTAATGTTAACAAATTCCTAATGAACCGCCCCCCTAATTAAACACTTCATAAAATCTCCTCACTAACGTGATGTACTTGCAATAACCCTTATCCCTGAGTGGCTTCCGGGCCTTGATAAGTGGTGATCACTGTGTAAAAAAAAAAAAAAAAAAAAAAAAAAAACATAACTTTGTGTATGAATCACATTTTGCATTTCTTTCGCCACATGATTCTCCCATGATATCACCATCACAAATAGTGCAGCTGGGTGCGGGCCTCTTTGTTCGAGCGCTCCAGTGGAGTGGAGGGAGCAGCCATTTCCTTCATGAGAGAATTATGCTCAAGACTGTTTTTGGACAGCCTATCATCATTGTCATCGTTGTATATGTTGGTAAACCCTAACCCCAACAAAATCGACACCATCAAAGTATACTATGAAAACCAATTGCACACCAACTACAAAACAGACGAAAAAAAAAATAACAAACCTTATTAAAAGATACACAAGACCCACCGACCAAAACAAAAAGTTCAAACTAATAATATATTATACAAAATTAAAAATAATAACAATTTAAAAATTTAAAACAATAACAATACTAACAACACACTAAACCAAACTAATGTTTATTTGCCCCTTCAAAGAATGTCTCTGAATTCACTCTAAAAACTCATACAACACATACATTGGCCACACAAGAACAATACTCTCCCCACAACACCTAACATCCCACAATAAATACCTACAGTCGTCCGATACTAGAAATATCTTCACTAAAAATACTAAAATTCGATATCTTAACAACTGTACATGACGACTAAAATTACTAGAAGCGATACTTATAAAAAAACTGCAGCCCTTTTTAAACTGGATCTCATTTAACATCGGGACAAATATACTAATAGTATTTAATAACTAACATGAAACTAAATTAATAAACTATAGAATAAGAAAATCGAAACTAAAAATAAGATAAAATAAAAATAATTCGCCCCAACCCTCCTGCGCCCACCTTTATAGCCAATTAAAAAAAAATTATAAATACACCAAGCCTTAAAGAAAAAGAAAAGGAAAAGAAAACAACAATTGCTCCTGACGATAATCAGATGCCCGATAGAAAGCGCTTGAGAAAAAAATATGTCCGACCAACAACTTTTGGGCGCCATTCTATATAATATGCCTGCTGAAATTAAAATGACCACTTGGCAAATAAAAAAGATATCCAACAAGATCGGAAAAAGGAATAACTCTGCCGTGTTCAATCAAACGTGTCTAAATATATATATATATATATATATATATATATATATATATATATATATATATATTAATAGAATTAAACATGAACTGAAAAGACTTTCTCATTATATAAAAATGGGGGGGGGAGCAATATTTTTGATACATAATGGGATGTATTCTCCCTGAAAGTTGGGAGATCCTATATATAAACGCTGCCAATAGGAACTAACAAATCAAATTAATTCACGTTCTGTTATCAACCAATCAGAAACCAGAATTATTCCATAAAAATTGAATCTTTTAGCATTCCAGCACATAATTTTCTAATATCAACACGAGAAGGATTTTTTGCTCTTTATTTGCAAAATTATTATAAAGTGCAGGATTTGTATAGTTGCACATCAGAAACTCTTCTGAAATTAAACATGGCTTCCAATTCAAGAGTGATAGTGGTCAATCCCTATTCCAATTGTCTCCCACAACAAGCCTCCCTTTGCACTAATGTACAGGATCAATCATCTGACATGCCTCACATGTTTTAACCATTATTCATATGCCAGCTTTTTGCTTATAATGTGCATTTTATGCCGAGGTGTCCACTTTGATGATGGATGTGTGCGATTTGCATAATGTTCAACTGATGTGCAGTGGCAGTGCAGGTACATTGAATCGGTTCAACTTCAGTTTTTACTTTGCTGAACCATTGCTGTGGTTCTCTTGTCAGCTGATTAACTAGTGCTACATCTACATACTCTTTAACCAAGTCTTAGCCATCTTTGTACCAGCATTTTGCCGGCTGCCTTGATGGTTAGTTATGACTTTCATGTCAGGGCATCTGTTGTCCCTCGCTAAACACATGCTGAATCTGTCTTGGTATGTAGAATCTTCACCTGCCATTGAAGCAGTTTACTCCTTTTAACATTCCATTTAATTCTACCAAGTTAATGTGTTGCACATTATTTGCTGGGTGCAATGTCATCCTCAATGACTGATCCGTTGACTTCAAGCATGACCCCTGTGGCAAGTGAGCTTGCCTCCACCCAAATTGTAAACTCACTTCCATTCACACATCAATTACCTTGCACCGGATTGTACTGATATATCCTGCTCAGCGTTTCCATCAGCATAACACCTGAGAAAGTTGTCATGCATTTCGTCAACCCAATAAGTAGTAACTTCTAGAATATCTCCTCCGCATACTCATTGTAATCTACCACTATTGCTGTAAATGCCTATTCCGAGCACTCCTGCTCCTTCCTAAAGTTGCTCAGAGACTTACAGGCCAGCCCGATGTATGCTGGGAAATTACTGCATTCATAATTGATCGCATTATTATTAGTGCAACATTCAGGCCAAACCCAAGTTATCTGAGGACCACAGTGATTTGTGTGTGTGAACCTATAGATAGGCTTTAAAAGCCTTCACATCACCATTCCCAAAAATTCTGCTACATTTGCTCTAAATTTTAAGGAGTAGTTAAGCTTTGCCTATCGCCTGGCTTCCATACTCCTTTTTTGCCTATTAGCCAGGAGCAGAGGTGTGATCACACGGACTCATTAGAGATGCTCAGTATTTGGCCTTATTTCCTGACAAGGGCAATGAACGCCATCTCCAACATCTGTTTCATTCCCTTTTCCTAAAATTGGGCCATGTTAGGGGTGTTTGTTTACCATGCATGCTAACATGATTGGACTGAACCACTCTTGTCTGACACGTTTGAGGGTATCAGTTTGACAGTTTGTCTGGTTGCTGCTACTCTATCATGAGTTGTATAATATTGGGATGGTTGTAGTGCCATGTCGTGCATGGAAAGGGACCCTACACTCATCTCTGGTGGCCACATTTCTGTGTACGAGGAGCCGTCTGATGGTTTACTTGCATTGCATGATAGTGGCAAGGCACATTCATTTACCCTAAACTTAAACTATAAAAATGACGATCAAATTAGACACACTCCTCCCTTGAGGCCCACATGTACACATATCCGTGGACTTAAAACTAACTTAAATTAGGTAGAATCATTTCTCCTAGCAAACTCCCCAGATATCTTAGCGCTAAGTGTAACTAACTTGCACTCCTCCATCCCTTCTAATCACTTTAATATGTCTGGTTATCTTCCACTTTGCTGTAAGAATACTGACAGACACATGCACGGACTTGAAGTCTATATTCGTACCCCACACTCCACCGATGACTAGGGAATCTCTAAACAAGAATTAGACAACCAGGCCTTCATGTGCTTTAAACTAACTTTACAACATAGCGTTAACTACCTATAGTTTCTTTATCGCTATCCCTTGACCCAAGATTGTACTCTAATCGACCATGTCTCTGACAGTATAGATGTAGCACTCTCTCTAGACATTAGCGCACAAATACATGTATTTGTTAACTTAAATGTCCACCATAGTAGTTGGCTTGGCTTCTCTAACTACACTGACACAGATGGTAGCATCACATATAACTTTTCTAGATCTCATTCCTTGACACAGACAGTAACATTCCCGACCATCTCCCAGATCGTCAGGACGAGCAAGCTTCACTTCTAGACATATTTTTGCCAACAGTTCCTGAGGATTGCATAACAAATGCCCATTGCCCTCTCGGAAATGCTGATCATGCTGTGATAATGATAGCCATCACCCTAAACTATCAACCTGAAGTTTAAAAGCCACTGCTCAAAACAACAAGGTCTACAATAAGGCTGACTGAAATGTCATCAGGGATCAAAGATGCTCCATGGGGAAATATCTTTTCTTTCCCTGCTGAACAGTGCGCAAATAAGACCACTGAGTGGTTTCAAGCGGCTATTGAAACACGTGTTCCTACATGTAAGTTCTATCACAAACCCCACTCTCCCCAATGGTTTACTTCTACTTGCACAGCTGCCATTGCTCAAAGGCAGCATGTATACTGCAAATTTATCCGACGTAAATCTAGTAAAAATAGACAAAAGTATATAGAAGCTAGAAGTAACTGTAAGAAGGAAATAGTCACAGCCAAAAGAGAATATACCGAAACCACCAGAAAACGCATTGAAGTGCAGAAATTAGAAACTCGTGATTTCTGGAAAATCTATAATAGTGTAGTAAGTAATAGGCAAGCAACTATCCAACTTGAAGTTGTTTGCAACTGAGAAGACTAATCTGTTGTTGGTTTGTCGACAACTCTACTTTGGACCTAGCAAACCACTCCCTCCCGGATTAGTAAGAGTAAAACTTTGTGGAAACCACACTAGAATATCTGAAAATCACCCTTTCTCAAGTACATAAAAAACCTAAACACCTCAAAATCACCCTTTCTCAAATCTACATAAAAAACCTAAACACCTCAAAATCACCCTTTCTCAAATCTACATAAAAAACCTAAACACCTCAAAATCACCCTTTCTCAAATCTACATAAAAAACCTAAACACCTCAAAATCACCCTTTCTCAAATCTACATAAAAAACCTAAACACCTCAAAAGTATCTGTGGACCTGATCCCGACTGTACTCCAGTTCTCTCCAAACTTTTCAACAAATTTTTCAATGAATCTTGTTTTCCTGACATCTGGAAATCCTTTCTGTCGTACCAGTTTACAAGAATGCTGCCAAAAGAACTGACCATTAAATTATCACCCCATTAGCCTCGTCCCTCTTTTTGCCAAAATATTTGAATCCATAATTAATCCAGCTCTAGTCCATCACCTCACAGTTGCTAATCTTCTATCCAATCAACAGTATGGGTTTAGGCAGGCCCATTCTCCCGCAGATATCCTAACTGTAATCTCCAAACATATATACAATACACTGGATAAAGCAGGGGAGGCTAGAACAGTAGCCCTAGATATATCTAAGGCCTTTGACAGGGTATGGCACGATGGTCTTCTCATGAAAATCCGATCCTATGGTATTACTGGACGAATACTTAATTAAGTTCTTCTTAAGAGAAGTATCTAGGTTGTCCTCGATGGTCATACATCGAAACAATATGATATATATGTGGGTGTACCTCAAGGGTCGATCTTTGTACCTTTATTATCCCTGATATTCATAAATAACCTCCCTGATAAAATTGTGTCTGAGATGAGTATATTTGCTGACGTCACCATGCTCTATAACAGACATGAGGGGAAAACAAATGAACACATATCCAAGGCAATGGCAGAAACCCTAGAGGAAGGCCTCATGTCTGTGGTTGAATTGGGACAAAAATGGATGGTCACATTCAATGCTGCCAAGACTAAGCTGCTTTGCTTTATTAACTACAAGAAACCTTCTCAACCACTAATAGCCACTGCTAATGATATCTTATCCAAAAGTACCTTGTTAAAACTCCTTGGCTTAACATTCATGGAAAACATGAGTTGGAACAGATACATTGAGTGCAAAGAAGTTGGGCTCTTTCTACTGTGCTAGAAAGTTACTTATGCCTGAAAGTATTTGTACCTTTAGGTAAAAGATAAAGGCTCCTTCAGTCTTGACAGACTATAAATATCCACCAAAGGTGCCTGTGTATGAAATTTTTGTGGTAATTTAGTGTGCAATCTCCAACCACACTTCTCCTGAGTCAACATTGTTAAATATCAGTAGCAAGTGGAGAGTATATATATATCTATATAATTATAAAACTCAAATGACCTTGTAATGGGTGTTGCAACACAACATCAGGTTTATGACGTCTGGTTGCACATGCATGCATAAACATAAACCCATAACAGTGTAAACAAATAAACATAAATCGCTGGACCGGTTTCGTTTGAGCAAACAGACGTCCTTAGAAGAGCAAATATCTTAAATTTATTGTACAAAAAAACTTCAAGATATGGGAAGCAAACGCAAAACATGATTACAAATAATGTGTATACTCATCGACCTGTTTCATATATACGATATATATTACACTAAATAATCAACGCAACAATATAACTTGTTTTACTGTGTACGTTTTCAGCATCCAATTTTTTTGCATTTAAATTATTCAAATAAGCAATTGTTAATACTTTCTGCTTTTTTTTACATCGTTCATTTCCGTATTACGTTTAAGTTATTTTAACAAATTTTCTTACAAATAAATCTACTTTAACCCGTTGACAGCCATAAGAGTATTTTACACTGGCGATTTACCCACCGTCTTCCATTTTTTAAAATTTATTCTCCATTTTTTAATACACCTTTTTTAAAAACATTCATACATTTTCTTCTACACTACCAACATAAATAAATAACCCTGAAAATATGTTTTTTTAATTGTGTTACGAATAAATAATCAACGCAACAATAAAACGTATTGTCTTACTGTGTACGTTTTCAGCGTCCCCATTTTTTTTTTGTTTAAATTAAAAGATATATCAAAATTTGAATTTAACTTTAAGTATTATGGTATCTGTTCAGTGCACATTTACCTATAAGTATGGCAAACCACTTATAATTCAATAGCTGTAAGTTAATAATTAGTAAAATTAAGAGGTAATATTAATATTACTAAGAAGATGTTCTTTATAATGTCTGCAGTTAATGGAAGTTTCTAACCTTTTATGGAGTAGCTTATCCTTGTCTTTAAATCCTATGATAAATAATTTCTCTGAAAGACAAAGATAACATGGGGAGCTAAGTAAGGAACATGTTTTAGCTTTCTCAGAATATTTCATTCTATGGTTGGTGTTAGATTTTTTCAATAAGTTCCTTATAGTACACTGAAAATAATGTATTAATTTTACTATTGGAGTTTTCAAACGAACTTTTGTGACCTCTAAATCATTCCTTGAATGTATTACCAGCCATACCAATATAGTATTTATTACTATTCAGGTTTTCTTTCGTGGAAATTTTCGCACTGTATGCTACTGATGCTACTAAGCAATTTCCATTCAATGGACATTCATGTTTATTTCTACAATTACAAGATTTTGTGGTGCTATTTTTATTTGATTCAAAAGTATTATTTAAAATCTTCATGCTATGTTTCTTTATTATTTTTTCTAAATTTTTGCTACAACTAATTTTATTGTACTTTTATTGAATATTTTATTGAGGATATTATTGGGTGGAAAGTGTTGTTTTATTAGGCTAAGGAATATTTTTTCTAAATTTGTTCCACATTTAAATTGAATGGGGGGATGAACCATATAATTTTTCTTTTTCTCTTATTTCTGAATATTTTAGCATTAGATGTAGGCTGGATATATTCTAGTTTTGTATTTTTGCAACCACTGTCTTTAAGTGCTTTATCGGGGAACGGTTTAAAAATGTCTCCATTAGAGGAATTGCAACTTATTCTTTTGCTGATAGAATTTTGAATATGTTTAATTATAGATTTGGGATGGTTAGAATTTGGGTTTACATATATGAGGGTCAGTGTTATAGTTTTATATGGTGCATATATTTTGTTTTTTAAATCTAGAGTTATATCCAAAAAATTAACAGTTTTATTTTTTAAAACTATTTCTACTTTAAAATTTATTTTTCTAAACGCCTTGAGGATTATCTTTTTCATTTTTTCACATTTAGGTCCGTTCAAGTCTTTTAGGATCATAAGTCCATCATCTCTGTATAAACCTATATCTTCTATTTCAATGTTTTTAGTTAAATTATACAAAATAGGTCAGTCACCTAGGCTGAATTTAGGAACCCATAGAAACGTCAAAAAACGTCAACCTGATCTCTTTTTATCCATTATTTAATGATAAATAAATAAACAAAAATAAAAAAATAAATAAATAACAAAAAATTAAACGAAATACGTTGTCTTTTATTGATAGATAGGATGACCCAATTTAGTTAAACTTCCTTTCTATAGTTGAACTTGAAATATTATATTGTTGACACCATGCCAATTGTTTTCTCCTTCCTTTTCTTCTCCTTAGTGTATAGTCTCTATATCTTTATACTACCCCTCTCTAACTGTTCCCTAAAACTATCCTTTTAACACCCCTCCCCTTTCTTTAATGAACATTTGATTTTTGTAATTAATTTAACCCATGAGAACTTTAGCTTTGTTTCATGCCAGTTCTGGCACATCTTCTCTCCTCCAAATTTGAAAAGGTCTGGAACCTTTTTAATTTTTGTATTTTAATTTTTCTTGCCTGATGAAATCCAAAAACGATTGAAACGGTCTGCACATCGTAGCAAGATATTAACGACCTTGTTGAAATTCAATCATTCTTAATTTTTGAATATTTTTCTGTATGGAATATATATATATATATATATATATATATATATATATATATATTCCATATAGAAAAATATTCAGGACAACTGTAAACAATGCAGAGACAAGCGGAGAGCACATATAGCACCTAGAATTCCCAATCTGGTACTAATTACGCTCAATGTTGCTTAACTTTGGTGATCTGACGAGAACCGATGTGCCAACATGATTGTGCTGTATATAAGACCACTATACGCCCATGTATGTAGTATTGTTGCCACATTTGGGCTGGTGCATCTGCTACCCGTCTTTCCCTCTTAGACAATGTTCAAAAGATTCGCCAACCTAATATGTCCTGCACTATCAGCTAGGTTTCAACCGTTGCCTCATCAACGAAATGTAGCATGCTTCTGCCTGTTTTACAAGTACTTTAATAGTGGATGCTCTGATGAATTACAAGCCCTCAACATAAATACCCCGACTAACCTGACAAGCAACAAAATCTCACCCCTACAGAGTAGAAATCCCTAGATGTAAGAAAGCCTTCTACTCTAATGGCTTCTAGTTTCTTCCCTAGAACTGCTAGACTTTGGAATTTCCTTCTGGGTTTCTGACATGCAGAAGTTCAAGTGTAATATAAACAGACATCTTGCTGCTCAGCTCCCCACATAGTACCCCTACAGATTATATCCCAGATGGTAGCCCCCTATATCAAAGTGGCACTGTGCCTTGTTTGGGGTGAAAATGCAATAAAAAAAATGCATTGACAAAGTCATTGAGCTCCTTGTAGTCTGTCACAGGTCTCACTTTGTTCTTCTTCATCTGACTAACAGAATTCAGCTCCTTTACCTCTTTTTTTGAATATGACACCAACCATTCAGTTTTAGCTATAAAGTTCTTTTTCATATCCGACCCAAATATGTTTGCACACTGGGTACTTTGGTATACTATTCTTCAGTTGAACCGGTTTTTGTCCCCCCATCCGAGTCATGCTGCCACATCCAGGATCTCCCAGCGGCCACCTGATTGCATGAGGGGATCACCACACACTTCACCACATCTAGATATACTTTGGTGTTTACTTTCAAGCCGACTTCGAAGATGTAAGATGACATGATGTGGCCCTCACTTGAAACCACATCACAGACCATAACCGCAGCCCAAAACTTTGTTCTTATCACTCTGGTCACGTTCCTGTTATTCGTGACAATTCAGAGATGCAGTTTGAGGGTGTTGGCAATGGTCCTGTTGTCATAACTTGGATTGGAAGAGAGCATGAGTTGTACAGCGGCGCATCTCCGATCTCACCCGTTGAACATTGTGTCAGTTTCAGATAGAAGGCTCCTATCATACTTGGAATTTGTACACTACTGGCCAACTAGTAGATAGTCTGCAACAAAAAAAGAAAACCGATTTTCATCAAACGGAAATGGAATTATGTCTTTTCTAAGGCGACAATTCATCATTCCACCTTGTATAAAAATATAAAAGAAATAACAGAAAAAAGAGGAGGTCGTTTACACTATCATGTATTCAAGTTCAGCCTTTGTAAACAACAAAATGCTATTTTATTTTTTTCTTTAAAATGGATGTTGTGACTGTTAAAAATAACTCTGTTTCTAAGATTTTAAGTAAGGTGACAAAATGCAAAACTCCTGAGAACAGCTAAAATATTCCTTCTAGAGAGACTCGCCAGGGGTTTGCTTTCTCTTTTCTCCTTTGTGTTAAGCTACAAGTAGTACTCTGGCAGTTATACGATACCGTTTAAAAACAACAGTTTTAAAGTATCTGAATTTATTTGTTGATTAAAGAAGTACATATTTTGCTTTCAATTAGACAAAGTCTTCTTAAATTTGTTTTTACAGTTTGTGCAAGCCTGTTCTAGTCTCACACAAAACACGCGTTCACATCTCAAGCCACTTTTCTTGTCATACAAATACGCGCACACAAACATACGCGCACACGTACACACACGTACATATATTTACGTTCACGTACATACACTCACATTCACGTGCATACACACGCACGCTAATATACACACATGTACGCACACATACGCGCACATGTACGCACACATGGGCAACGTCACTTCCCCTTAAAAGGAAATCCACACATATGCAAAAGACCGGAAACAACTACAAAAGCAAGAGACCTGAGTTGTTTCCTCCTTTTCGATTCGGCTCCCGACCTGGGCGGTCGACAGACCAACCGCTCCACGTCCCCTGCTACTATGTGTGGGGCAATAGCCAACAGACAGTACGTACACCTTACACACTTTCTCTCTCCATGGTCTGGATTGACTTTCTCACTCTCTTTCTCTACAACAATAGACTTTTCCTCTCACCAGCTAACAGCGAGAGATGCACGCCAAACTAAACACGTGATGTAACCTTTCATTTAATTTGTTTCTTCACAAAATAAATTCTAGTTCGTTTATTTCAATAAACGCGTTGTTCGTTTCTTTCTCAATTCAATTCATTTTACCTATTTTGTACGACTGGGGGATATAATATATCCACCAGTCCGCTACAAGTTTCTCTTTGAATATCTGTGACAAATGCTTGTAGAACTAGAAAGACAGAATAAATTCTTTTAGTTTTGAAATAAATTATTTTGTTTAGTTCTTATCTTTCAGGATATTGATTTCACATGAACTAAATTAAATGATCGTAAATATGCTTTAACGTTAATATTAAGAAAATATTGTGTCATAAATAGGGGTGAAATTTCATATATAACTGTGTGTGCATTTTCAGTTGATCTAACAAAACTCATGATATATTTTTAGTCAATTTGCATATATTTACATGTGTGTGAGGAAGAAATTCACGTCCCTCATATTTGCATGAAATTTAAACCGGAAGCATTATTCTCAAATGTTTAATTTTTTTTCAAAGAAATCTGAGACACTCTGGATGCTAAAGCCCTAAATTTAACACATACCTTTTAACATTGAAATATTTCCGATTTGCATGAAAATACTACATAATAACATGCAGTAACAAAAGTTTTTATTCAGAAATATATTTGTTCTAAAAGAACATTTTATCTAAGTCAAATTTGTCCGTTTTTTTTTTCTATTTTCTTTTTTCCTGTTTTCATTTTATCGTTATGAAGCATTGCAAGATGAAGCAAGAATAAGTAGGAGAGAGGGGGATATCATTTGTATGAATAGCACGTTGGATGGGAATACAAATATCTGTAGAATCCTATTAGCATTCCCAATGAGACCGTTAATTTGGAACTTAGTAGACATATAAAATAAGCAATGAGTTTTGTTTACTTTATCTTTAAAGGAATAAAAGGTGATGAGCATAATCATACATTGAAAATATACTTTTGCATACGTTGTTATCCCTCAACTCTACTCAGTCAATTCCTGATAACCCTGCTAATATATATATATATATATATATATATATATATATATATATATATATATATATATATATATATATATATACTAGCAGAAGTACCCGTCGTTGACTGGGTTCAAAAACAGCCTACAGAAAATGGACTGTGATTGATGAAAGTATGATAGGTTATGAAAAGGAGGGGGTTGTAAAGAGATAGGTTTTTATACTCAAAAATTTTACCCTAAACAAAATATGATGAAAGTAAAGATAATTTGCGCGAAAATATATTTTTTATATCAACTTTCTTTCCATTCGTAGCCAAGAGTGACCAACAAAATGATGTTTCCTTACAAAGAGAAAATGTTATATATATAATAATATAAATATACAAGAAATAAATGTTACCATAGTTAATAAAAGTTACTTTTATGGTAGAAAAGTTCATTGGTTTGTATTTTTAAGTAGTTTGTAAAAAATTTTTTTTTTAATTCACGAACCGGTTTAAAAAAAATCAAAATAACAGCGATTTTGAAATGGAGAGCTCCGTTTTTAATTTGAAGGAGGGACACCTGAGCATTCTGTGTTAACAATTTAAGAGAGTTCCGTCAACGTAAGGAATATTTATAAACATATTTGAATGTTTTTCCGTTATTTTGTGCTTGAGGAATATTCGATTATGGCATGTTTATATAAAACTTCATTTAAGTAGTTATCGCCTCAAATGTCGCTTTAATTTCGGTTCGCTAAAATTATTTCAAGTAAAGAGCATTAAAAACTATTTCAAAACCAAAAAAAAAAACATGAACTGAACTTTTATTGACTATGGTAACATTTATTTCTTGCATATTTATTTTTTCGGGTAGTCGTTTGTTGGCTTTTCTGCTAAACACTCTTACTAAATAATAGCGACGAAATATCGAAAAACAAAGAAACAAAAACAGTTTTGAAAAATAATGAAGCTTTACTTACTTTAGTAAAATAATCTGAAACAGCAAAATGGGATATTAAAAAGTAAACACGTAATTACTTTAGTTTTTTAAAGCAAAGAATCGATATAAATATGAATAAGAAGAAAATGGCGCCCTTTTCAAGCAGAACAACTTCGTTTCAGTTTTACAGTATTGAACAGTGTAGTATTGCGCCGTCGGATTCAGGGTTGTACGATTGTAATGTAAAGAACACGCAGAAAGGGTTGTAATCAACTGAATTCCTTCTAGTACACTGACAAAAAAAGCTTAAACAGATATATAAAGAAAAATAAAAAGGTTATGCAAATGTTTTTAAAAAGACACGTAATCACGTGAGAAGGATTTTTTCCTTCTTTTGACACGATAACAAATAACGTTCTTGTTTTTTTATTATTTATCTATTTATTTATTTTCGAAGTGCAAGTGGAGAAAGAAAAAAACAGAGTTATGCAAAATTTGTGTCGAGAATTGTCCAAAGTTCTGACTTTTTTTTTTTTTTTTTGGCTTTCACTTTAATAAGCACGTGAATTTATGAGGTGAATTTATTCGACACAATATGATTCAACTCAAAAAAATAAACAAAAGCTAACGTGAATTAAGATTTAAGTTAAGGTGTATTGTGGGCCCTCACCCTTTTTAAAAAACCTTGTTAAACTTTGTGACATATTTACATTCTATGGAGGTCAGGTACGAATGAACACCCAATAATTTTATTATACCATATTTCTTCAAACTGAAACATAATTATCAAAGTATACTTACGCAAATAGATATGAAAAGTCTTTGTTAAAGTTTGTGCCTATTTTCATGGATTACAGGCGCGAACGCAGACCCCCACAATTTTATTATACCATCTCTATTTAAGTTGACACATACTTATCAAAGTATTATTATGTACATCTATATCAAAACCCCTTGTAAACGTTTTTTTTTTTCATTTTTTTTATTTCCATACTTTGGGGACCAGGCATGAACGCAGACCCCACAATTTTTATGAACCACCATTCTGCCAGATCAAACATACCTATTCCTGATCCTCGATACATCTTCTATCATTATATGTAATCAGTTTTTTAAAATAGTCAACCATATAGGAGCCTATTCATGACCACACACACACACACACACACACACACACACACACACACACACACACACACACACACACACACACACACACACACACATACAGGCGTTCAGCGTTATATTATAGATATATATATATATATGTAAAATTTATGTGAAAATACGCCTTTGCTACTATTTTTCACTCTTTGTGTACACCAAATCCTTTTTTAAATTAAAAACTCCATGCTTATAAATATAAAAATAGTGCAACAATTTTGTTATATTTCAAAGTCCATGTTTTTCTTACTAAAACGATAAAAAAAAATCACGGCCAGACTAAACTAGCTCTCAATATTCAGCCAGACTAAACTAGCCTTCGATATTCAGCCAGACTGAACTAACACTCACTACAAGGCTAAAGTTAATTAGCCCATGATACAAGGCTACACTAAACAGCTAGATTAAACTAGCCATCACTATGTAAGCAGCCTAAACTAGCCCTTGACATATGGCCAGACTGAAATTAATCTTTGATACACGGTCAGATTAAACTAGCCCTCAGTACACGGTTAGACCTAACTAACCTACCAACTGATATGCAGCCAGACTACACTAGCTCCCGATACACAACCAAACAAAACTACCTCTTCATATAGGATCCAAACTAAACCAGCCATGAATACATAGCTAGACAGAACTAACCCCCCCCATATGGCTAGACATAACTAGCCTTCTATACATTATTTATATTATTGGTAACCTTCTATACATTATTTATATTATTGGTAAGCTTCTAACTATTGTTCTCATCAGGCCTCACCAGAAAGATGTTCAAACATTTCTATCCGTCGATCTATACATTTCATGATGGAAAAAGCACATAATAACAAATTATCGTTCCTAAAAGTGCTGATAACCTGCACTGGCCAGAGGTTTATGTCATCTATATACTGAAAGCTCTTGAAAAACGGCCAGTCTTAACTAGTTTTTGAAACCCACCCAAACTAAACTAGCCTTCGAAATATGGCCAGACTAAACTAGCCCTCCATACACAGCTAGACACATGACGATAGTATTTATCCCCCAAAAAGTCAGATCCTTATTTAAAATTCTTCACAACATGACGACGAAAATTTTCAAAAAACTCCGACTTTTTAATTGTAAATCTCATCTCATAATTAAATTACTCCATAACACACGATTCTAAATCTCGAATACTCTGACTCTTAACATTACCTTCCTTGCCAAAAATAGCTTGCAATCTAAAATCTAAAAGAAAAAAGTGTCAACATTCACGTTATTAACTCCAACTTGTCTTCTTCGCATTATTTCTTCACATCGCCTGTTCTCCACAATTGCTCCTTCTTATCGTGGCCACTCCTCTCACAGGCAAATTATATTTTGAAACCACAGGAAATATAGTTTATATTTGTTTCACGCTACTTAATGAAGATGTGTGATGGCAAATGATGTTGGTGTGAATTTTAAAAGTTTTCACCGTGTTCCCAAATTTTACATCTCTGTATATTAATAATATATTATTTAAATATCATTTATTAACAATATTTTTTAATTATAATTCATTATTAATAACTCTTACTATTAATGATGATATTATGATACTTAACTAATTAAGTAATTAATGCAATAAAGTATTAGTACTTACTAATAGTAGTTTATTTGCTGCTGAGGACAAGGTATGTGTTTATTTAAATTAAAAATTATTTTTAAGGAACCAAAGAGGCAGAGCTTCCCCATAAACAGAAAAGTATGCAAGTTTTATTGCATAAAAATGACTTGAATTTAACATTCATTAAGAAGTAAATGAAATAATTACTTTTATTGATTCAGAAGAATACAATAGAAAGAACTCTGTCCTTATTTCTTACGATACTGGTTTTGGTGTGATATTAAGCACCACCCCCCACCCTAATCCTGACAATGCTGTATAACCTTGCTGGTGTGTGTGTGTGTGTGTGTGTGTGTGTGTGTGTGTGTGTGTGTGTGTGTGTGTGTGTGTGCGCGCGCATATCATCAATAATGCGTCTGAGGATGAGACAGCTTGCTTCTGGCTGTTGGAAACAAGTCATTGCAGACTGAGCTATTCAATTGATTGGAACACTTCCATCAATAAACGTGCCAAATTGTAACAGGCCAGGGAAGCAGGAGCGGAGTGTTTCTGGTCAGAAGAGCCTGAATCAGCAATAGTCAAAGGAGTTCCACCTGTAACAGAAAAAAGAAATGCGCTTTTAGAGAATTAAAAAATACGAAATTCGCATAATCCTTTAGAATCAACAGAAAAAAGAAATGCGCTTTTAGAGAATTTAAAAATACGAAATTCGCATAATCCTTTAGAATCAACAGAAAAAAGAAATGCGCTTTTAGAGAATTTAAAAATACGAAATTCGCATAATCCTTTAGAATCAACAGAAAAAAGAAATGCGCTTTTAGAGAATTTAAAAATACGAAATTCGCATAATCCTTTAGAATCAACAGAAAAAAGAAATGCGCTTTTAGAGAATTTAAAAATACGAAATTCGCATAATCCTTTAGAATCAACAGAAAAAAGAAATGCGCTTTTAGAGAATTTAAAAATACGAAATTCGCATAATCCTTTAGAATCAACAGAAAAAAGAAATGCGCTTTTAGAGAATTTAAAAATACGAAATTCGCATAATCCTTTAGAATCAACAAAAAAAAGAAATGCGCTTTTAGAGAATTTAAAAATATGAAATTCGCATAATCCTTTAGAATCAACAAAAAAAGAAATGCGCTTTTAGAGAATTTAAAAATACGAAATTCGCATAATCCTTTAGAATCAACAAAAAAAAGAAATGCGCTTTTAGAGAATTTAAAAATACGAAATTCGCATAATCCTTTAGAATCAACAGAAAAAAGAAATGCGCTTTTAGAGAATTTAAAAATACGAAATTCGCATAATCCTTTAGAATAATCAGAAAAAAGAAATGCGCTTTTAGAGAATTTAAAAATACGAAATTCGCATAATCCTTTAGAATCAACAGAAAAAAGAAATGCGCTTTTAGAGAATTTAAAAATACGAAATTCGCATAATCCTTTAGAATCAACAGAAAAAAGAAATGCGCTTTTAGAGAATTTAAAAATACGAAATTCGCATAATCCTTTAGAATAATCAGAAAAAAGAAATGCGCTTTTAGAGAATTTAAAAATACGAAATTCGCATAATCCTTTAGAATCAACAGAAAAAAGAAATGCGCTTTTAGAGAATTTAAAAATACGAAATTCGCATAATCCTTTAGAATAATCAGAAAAAAGAAATGCGCTTTTAGAGAATTTAAAAATACGAAATTCGCATAATCCTTTAGAATCAACAGAAAAAAGAAATGCGCTTTTAGAGAATTTAAAAATACGAAATTCGCATAATCCTTTAGAATCAACAGAAAAAAGAAATGCGCTTTTAGAGAATTTAAAAATACGAAATTCGCATAATCCTTTAGAATCAACAGAAAAAAGAAATGCGCTTTTAGAGAATTTAAAAATACGAAATTCGCATAATCCTTTAGAATCAACAGAAAAAAGAAATGCGCTTTTAGAGAATTTAAAAATACGAAATTCGCATAATCCTTTAGAATCAACAGAAAAAAGAAATGCGCTTTTAGAGAATTTAAAAATACGAAATTCGCATAACCCTTTAGAATCAATAGAAAAAAGAAATGCGCTTTTAGAGAATTTAAAAATACGAAATTCGCATAATCCTTTAGAATCAACAGAAAAAAGAAATGCGCTTTTAGAGAATTTAAAAATATGAAATTCGCATAATCCTTTAGAATCAACAAAAAAAGAAATGCGCTTTTAGAGAATTTAAAAATACGAAATTCGCATAATCCTTTAGAATCAACAAAAAAAAGAAATGCGCTTTTAGAGAATTTAAAAATACGAAATTCGCATAATCCTTTAGAATCAACAGAAAAAAGAAATGCGCTTTTAGAGAATTTAAAAATACGAAATTCGCATAATCCTTTAGAATCAACAGAAAAAAGAAATGCGCTTTTAGAGAATTTAAAAATACGAAATTCGCATAATCCTTTAGAATCAACAAAAAAAAGAAATGCGCTTTTAGAGAATTTAAAAATACGAAATTCGCATAATCCTTTAGAATCAACAAAAAAAAGAAATGCGCTTTTAGAGAATTTAAAAATACGAAATTCGCATAATCCTTTAGAATCAACAGAAAAAAGAAATACGCTTTTAGAGAATTTAAAAATACGAAATTCGCATAATCCTTTAGAATCAACAGAAAAAAGAAATGCGCTTTTAGAGAATTTAAAAATACGAAATTCGCATAATCCTTTAGAATCAACAGAAAAAAGAAATGCGCTTTTAGAGAATTTAAAAATACGAAATTCGCATAATCCTTTAGAATAATCAGAAAAAAGAAATGCGCTTTAAGAGAATTTAAAAATACGAAATTCGCATAATCCTTTAGAATCAACAGAAAAAAGAAATGCGCTTTTAGAGAATTTAAAAATACGAAATTCGCATAATCCTTTAGAATCAACAGAAAAAAGAAATGCGCTTTTAGAGAATTTAAAAATACGAAATTCGCATAATCCTTTAGAATAATCAGAAAAAAGAAATGCGCTTTTAGAGAATTTAAAAATACGAAATTCGCATAATCCTTTAGAATCAACAGAAAAAAGAAATGCGCTTTTAGAGAATTTAAAAATACGAAATTCGCATAATCCTTTAGAATAATCAGAAAAAAGAAATGCGCTTTTAGAGAATTTAAAAATACGAAATTCGCATAATCCTTTAGAATCAACAGAAAAAAGAAATGCGCTTTTAGAGAATTTAAAAATACGAAATTCGCATAATCCTTTAGAATCAACAGAAAAAAGAAATGCGCTTTTAGAGAATTTAAAAATACGAAATTCGCATAATCCTTTAGAATCAACAGAAAAAAGAAATGCGCTTTTAGAGAATTTAAAAATACGAAATTCGCATAATCCTTTAGAATCAACAGAAAAAAGAAATGCGCTTTTAGAGAATTTAAAAATACGAAATTCGCATAATCCTTTAGAATCAACAGAAAAAAGAAATGCGCTTTTAGAGAATTTAAAAATACGAAATTCGCATAATCCTTTAGAATAATCAGAAAAAAGAAATGCGCTTTTAGAGAATTTAAAAATACGAAATTCGCATAATCCTTTAGAATCAACAGAAAAAAGAAATGCGCTTTTAGAGAATTTAAAAATACGAAATTCGCATAATCCTTTAGAATCAACAGAAAAAAGAAATGCGCTTTTAGAGAATTTAAAAATACGAAATTCGCATAATCCTTTAGAATAATCAGAAAAAAGAAATGCGCTTTTAGAGAATTTAAAAATACGAAATTCGCATAATCCTTTAGAATCAACAGAAAAAAGAAATGCGCTTTTAGAGAATTTAAAAATACGAAATTCGCATAATCCTTTAGAATCAACAGAAAAAGAAATGCGCTTTTAGAGAATTTAAAAATACGAAATTCGCATAATCCTTTAGAATAATCAGAAAAAAGAAATGCGCTTTTAGAGAATTTAAAAATACGAAATTCGCAAAATCCTTTAGAATCAACAGAAAAAAGAAATGCGCTTTTAGAGAATTTAAAAATACGAAATTCGCATAATCCTTTAGAATAATCAGAAAAAAGAAATGCGCTTTTAGAGAATTTAAAAATACGAAATCGCATAATCCTTTAGAATAATCAGAAAAAAGAAATGCGCTTTTAGAGAATTTAAAAATACGAAATTCGCATAATCCTTTAGAATCAATAGAAAAAAGAAATGCGCTTTTAGAGAATTTAAAAATACGAAATTCGCATAATCCTTTAGAATCAACAGAAAAAAGAAATGCGCTTTTAGAGAATTTAAAAATACGAAATTCGCATAATCCTTTAGAATCAACAGAAAAAAGAAATGCGCTTTTAGAGAATTTAAAAATACGAAATTCGCATAATCCTTTAGAATAATCAGAAAAAAGAAATGCGCTTTTAGAGAATTTAAAAATACGAAATTCGCATAATCCTTTAGAATCAACAGAAAAAAGAAATGCGCTTTTAGAGAATTTAAAAATACGAAATTCGCATAATCCTTTAGAATCAACAGAAAAAAGAAATGCGCTTTTAGAGAATTTAAAAATACGAAATTCGCATAATCCTTTAGAATCAACAGAAAAAAGAAATGCGCTTTTAGAGAATTTAAAAATACGAAATTCGCATAATCCTTTAGAATCAACAGAAAAAAGAAATGCGCTTTTAGAGAATTTAAAAATACGAAATTCGCATAATCCTTTAGAATAATCAGAAAAAAGAAATGCGCTTTTAGAGAATTTAAAAATACGAAATTCGCATAATCCTTTAGAATCAACAGAAAAAAGAAATGCGCTTTTAGAGAATTTAAAAATACGAAATTCGCATAATCCTTTAGAATCAACAGAAAAAAGAAATGCGCTTTTAGAGAATTTAAAAATACGAAATTCGCATAATCCTTTAGAATAATCAGAAAAAAGAAATGCGCTTTTAGAGAATTTAAAAATACGAAATTCGCATAATCCTTTAGAATCAACAGAAAAAAGAAATGCGCTTTTAGAGAATTTAAAAATACGAAATTCGCATAATCCTTTAGAATCAACAGAAAAAAGAAATGCGCTTTTAGAGAATTTAAAAATATGAAATTCGCATAATCCTTTAGAATAATCAGAAAAAAGAAATGCGCTTTTAGAGAATTTAAAAATACGAAATTCGCATAATCCTTTAGAATCAACAGAAAAAAGAAATGCGCTTTTAGAGAATTTAAAAATACGAAATTCACATAATCCTTTAGAATAATCAGAAAAAAGAAATGCGCTTTTAGAGAATTTAAAAATACGAAATTCGCATAATCCTTTAGAATCAACAGAAAAAAGAAATGCGCTTTTAGAGAATTTAAAAATACGAAATTCGCATAATCCTTTAGAATCAACAGAAAAAAGAAATGCGCTTTTAGAGAATTTAAAAATACGAAATTCGCATAATCCTTTAGAATCAACAAAAAAAAGAAATGCGCTTTTAGAGAATTTAAAAATATGAAATTCGCATAATCCTTTAGAATCAACAAAAAAAGAAATGCACTTTTAGAGAATTTAAAAATACGAAATTCGCATAATCCTTTAGAATCAACAAAAAAAAGAAATGCGCTTTTAGAGAATTTAAAAATACGAAATTCGCATAATCCTTTAGAATCAACAGAAAAAAGAAATGCGCTTTTAGAGAATTTAAAAATACGAAATTCGCATAATCCTTTAGAATCAACAGAAAAAAGAAATGCGCTTTTAGAGAATTTAAAAATACGAAATTCGCATAATCCTTTAGAATCAACAGAAAAAAGAAATGCGCTTTTAGAGAATTTAAAAATACGAAATTCGCATAATCCTTTAGAATCAACAGAAAAAAGAAATGCGCTTTTAGAGAATTTAAAAATACGAAATTCGCATAATCCTTTAGAATCAACAGAAAAAAGAAATGCGCTTTTAGAGAATTTAAAAATACGAAATTCGCATAATCCTTTAGAATCAACAAAAAAAAGAAATGCGCTTTTAGAGAATTTAAAAATATGAAATTCGCATAATCCTTTAGAATCAACAAAAAAAGAAATGCGCTTTTAGAGAATTTAAAAATACGAAATTCGCATAATCCTTTAGAATCAACAAAAAAAAGAAATGCGCTTTTAGAGAATTTAAAAATACGAAATTCGCATAATCCTTTAGAATCAACAGAAAAAAGAAATGCGCTTTTAGAGAATTTAAAAATACGAAATTCGCATAATCCTTTAGAATCAACAGAAAAAAGAAATGCGCTTTTAGAGAATTTAAAAATACGAAATTCGCATAATCCTTTAGAATCAACAGAAAAAAGAAATGCGCTTTTAGAGAATTTAAAAATACGAAATTCGCATAATCCTTTAGAATCAACAGAAAAAAGAAATGCGCTTTTAGAGAATTTAAAAATACGAAATTCGCATAATCCTTTAGAATCAACAGAAAAAAGAAATGCGCTTTTAGAGAATTTAAAAATACGAAATTCGCATAATCCTTTAGAATCAACAAAAAAAGAAATGCGCTTTTAGAGAATTTAAAAATACGAAATTCGCATAATCCTTTAGAATCAACAGAAAAAAGAAATGCGCTTTTAGAGAATTTAAAAATACGAAATTCGCATAATCCTTTAGAATCAACAGAAAAAAGAAATGCGCTTTTAGAGAATTTAAAAATACGAAATTCGCATAATCCTTTAGAATCAACAGAAAAAAGAAATGCGCTTTTAGAGAATTTAAAAATACGAAATTCGCATAATCCTTTAGAATCAACAGAAAAAAGAAATGCGCTTTTAGAGAATTTAAAGATACGAAATTCGCATAATCCTTTAGAATCAACAAAAAAAGAAATGCGCTTTTAGAGAATTTAAAAATACGAAATTCGCATAATCCTTTAGAATCAACAGAAAAAAAGAAATGCGCTTTTAGAGAATTTAAAAATACGAAATTCGCATAATCCTTTAGAATCAACAGAAAAAAGAAATGCGCTTTTAGAGAATTTAAAAATATGAAATTCGCATAATCCTTTAGAATCAACAGAAAAAAGAAATGCGCTTTTAGAGAATTTAAAAATATGAAATTCGCATAATCCTTTAGAATCAACAAAAAAAGAAATGCGCTTTTAGAGAATTTAAAAATACGAAATTCGCATAATCCTTTAGAATCAACAAAAAAAAGAAATGCGCTTTTAGAGAATTTAAAAATACGAAATTCGCATAATCCTTTAGAATCAACAGAAAAAAGAAATGCGCTTTTAGAGAATTTAAAAATACGAAATTCGCATAATCCTTTAGAATCAACAGAAAAAAGAAATGCGCTTTTAGAGAATTTAAAAATACGAAATTCGCATAATCCTTTAGAATCAACAGAAAAAAGAAATGCGCTTTTAGAGAATTTAAAAATACGAAATTCGCATAATCCTTTAGAATCAACAGAAAAAAGAAATGCGCTTTTAGAGAATTTAAAAATACGAAATTCGCATAATCCTTTAGAATCAACAGAAAAAAGAAATGCGCTTTTAGAGAATTTAAAAATACGAAATTCGCATAATCCTTTAGAATCAACAGAAAAAAGAAATGCGCTTTTAGAGAATTTAAAAATACGAAATTCGCATAATCCTTTAGAATAAACAGAAAAAAGAAATGCGCTTTTAGAGAATTTAAAAATACGAAATTCGCATAATCCTTTAGAATCAACAGAAAAAAGAAATGCGCTTTTAGAGAATTTAAAAATACGAAATTCGCATAATCCTTTAGAATCAACAGAAAAAAGAAATGCGCTTTTAGAGAATTTAAAAATACGAAATTCGCATAATCCTTTAGAATCAACAAAAAAAAGAAATGCGCTTTTAGAGAATTTAAAAATATGAAATTCGCATAATCCTTTAGAATCAACAAAAAAAGAAATGCGCTTTTAGAGAATTTAAAAATATGAAATTCGCATAATCCTTTAGAATCAACAAAAAAAAGAAATGCGCTTTTAGAGAATTTAAAAATACGAAATTCGCATAATCCTTTAGAATCAACAGAAAAAAGAAATGCGCTTTTAGAGAATTTAAAGATACGAAATTCGCATAATCCTTTAGAATCAACAAAAAAAGAAATGCGCTTTTAGAGAATTTAAAAATACGAAATTCGCATAATCCTTTAGAATCAACAGAAAAAAGAAATGCGCTTTTAGAGAATTTAAAAATACGAAATTCGCATAATCCTTTAGAATCAACAAAAAAAAGAAATGCGCTTTTAGAGAATTTAAAAATATGAAATTCGCATAATCCTTTAGAATCAACAGAAAAAAGAAATGCGCTTTTAGAGAATTTAAAAATACGAAATTCGCATAATCCTTTAGAATCAACAAAAAAAGAAATGCGCTTTTAGAGAATTTAAAAATACGAAATTCGCATAATCCTTTAGAATCAACAAAAAAAAGAAATGCGCTTTTAGAGAATTTAAAAATACGAAATTCGCATAATCCTTTAGAATCAACAGAAAAAAGAAATGCGCTTTTAGAGAATTTAAAAATACGAAATTCGCATAATCCTTTAGAATCAACAGAAAAAAGAAATGCGCTTTTAGAGAATTTAAAAATACGAAATTCGCATAATCCTTTAGAATCAACAGAAAAAAGAAATGCGCTTTTAGAGAATTTAAAAATACGAAATTCGCATAATCCTTTAGAATCAACAGAAAAAAGAAATGCGCTTTTAGAGAATTTAAAAATACGAAATTCGCATAATCCTTTAGAATCAACAGAAAAAAGAAATGCGCTTTTAGAGAATTTAAAAATACGAAATTCGCATAATCCTTTAGAATCAACAGAAAAAAGAAATGCGCTTTTAGAGAATTTAAAAATACGAAATTCGCATAATCCTTTAGAATCAACAGAAAAAAGAAATGCGCTTTTAGAGAATTTAAAAATACGAAATTCGCATAATCCTTTAGAATCAACAGAAAAAAGAAATGCGCTTTTAGAGAATTTAAAAATACGAAATTCGCATAATCCTTTAGAATCAACAGAAAAAAGAAATGCGCTTTTAGAGAATTTAAAAATACGAAATTCGCATAATCCTTTAGAATCAACAAAAAAAAGAAATGCGCTTTTAGAGAATTTAAAAATATGAAATTCGCATAATCCTTTAGAATCAACAAAAAAAGAAATGCGCTTTTAGAGAATTTAAAAATACGAAATTCGCATAATCCTTTAGAATAATCAGAAAAAAGAAATGCGCTTTTAGAGAATTTAAAAATACGAAATTCGCATAATCCTTTAGAATCAACAGAAAAAAGAAATGCGCTTTTAGAGAATTTAAAAATACGAAATTCGCATAATCCTTTAGAATCAACAGAAAAAAGAAATGCGCTTTTAGAGAATTTAAAAATATGAAATTCGCATAATCCTTTAGAATAATCAGAAAAAAGAAATGCGCTTTTAGAGAATTTAAAAATACGAAATTCGCATAATCCTTTAGAATCAACAGAAAAAAGAAATGCGCTTTTAGAGAATTTAAAAATACGAAATTCACATAATCCTTTAGAATAATCAGAAAAAAGAAATGCGCTTTTAGAGAATTTAAAAATACGAAATTCGCATAATCCTTTAGAATCAACAGAAAAAAGAAATGCGCTTTTAGAGAATTTAAAAATACGAAATTCGCATAATCCTTTAGAATCAACAGAAAAAAGAAATGCGCTTTTAGAGAATTTAAAAATACGAAATTCGCATAATCCTTTAGAATCAACAAAAAAAAGAAATGCGCTTTTAGAGAATTTAAAAATATGAAATTCGCATAATCCTTTAGAATCAACAAAAAAAGAAATGCACTTTTAGAGAATTTAAAAATACGAAATTCGCATAATCCTTTAGAATCAACAAAAAAAAGAAATGCGCTTTTAGAGAATTTAAAAATACGAAATTCGCATAATCCTTTAGAATCAACAGAAAAAAGAAATGCGCTTTTAGAGAATTTAAAAATACGAAATTCGCATAATCCTTTAGAATCAACAGAAAAAAGAAATGCGCTTTTAGAGAATTTAAAAATACGAAATTCGCATAATCCTTTAGAATCAACAGAAAAAAGAAATGCGCTTTTAGAGAATTTAAAAATACGAAATTCGCATAATCCTTTAGAATCAACAGAAAAAAGAAATGCGCTTTTAGAGAATTTAAAAATACGAAATTCGCATAATCCTTTAGAATCAACAGAAAAAAGAAATGCGCTTTTAGAGAATTTAAAAATACGAAATTCGCATAATCCTTTAGAATCAACAAAAAAAAGAAATGCGCTTTTAGAGAATTTAAAAATATGAAATTCGCATAATCCTTTAGAATCAACAAAAAAAGAAATGCGCTTTTAGAGAATTTAAAAATACGAAATTCGCATAATCCTTTAGAATCAACAAAAAAAAGAAATGCGCTTTTAGAGAATTTAAAAATACGAAATTCGCATAATCCTTTAGAATCAACAGAAAAAAGAAATGCGCTTTTAGAGAATTTAAAAATACGAAATTCGCATAATCCTTTAGAATCAACAGAAAAAAGAAATGCGCTTTTAGAGAATTTAAAAATACGAAATTCGCATAATCCTTTAGAATCAACAGAAAAAAGAAATGCGCTTTTAGAGAATTTAAAAATACGAAATTCGCATAATCCTTTAGAATCAACAGAAAAAAGAAATGCGCTTTTAGAGAATTTAAAAATACGAAATTCGCATAATCCTTTAGAATCAACAGAAAAAAGAAATGCGCTTTTAGAGAATTTAAAAATACGAAATTCGCATAATCCTTTAGAATCAACAAAAAAAGAAATGCGCTTTTAGAGAATTTAAAAATACGAAATTCGCATAATCCTTTAGAATCAACAGAAAAAAGAAATGCGCTTTTAGAGAATTTAAAAATACGAAATTCGCATAATCCTTTAGAATCAACAGAAAAAAGAAATGCGCTTTTAGAGAATTTAAAAATACGAAATTCGCATAATCCTTTAGAATCAACAGAAAAAAGAAATGCGCTTTTAGAGAATTTAAAAATACGAAATTCGCATAATCCTTTAGAATCAACAGAAAAAAGAAATGCGCTTTTAGAGAATTTAAAGATACGAAATTCGCATAATCCTTTAGAATCAACAAAAAAAGAAATGCGCTTTTAGAGAATTTAAAAATACGAAATTCGCATAATCCTTTAGAATCAACAGAAAAAAAGAAATGCGCTTTTAGAGAATTTAAAAATACGAAATTCGCATAATCCTTTAGAATCAACAGAAAAAAGAAATGCGCTTTTAGAGAATTTAAAAATACGAAATTCGCATAATCCTTTAGAATCAACAAAAAAAAGAAATGCGCTTTTAGAGAATTTAAAAATATGAAATTCGCATAATCCTTTAGAATCAACAAAAAAAGAAATGCGCTTTTAGAGAATTTAAAAATACGAAATTCGCATAATCCTTTAGAATCAACAAAAAAAAGAAATGCGCTTTTAGAGAATTTAAAAATACGAAATTCGCATAATCCTTTAGAATCAACAGAAAAAAGAAATGCGCTTTTAGAGAATTTAAAAATACGAAATTCGCATAATCCTTTAGAATCAACAGAAAAAAGAAATGCGCTTTTAGAGAATTTAAAAATACGAAATTCGCATAATCCTTTAGAATCAACAGAAAAAAGAAATGCGCTTTTAGAGAATTTAAAAATACGAAATTCGCATAATCCTTTAGAATCAACAGAAAAAAGAAATGCGCTTTTAGAGAATTTAAAAATACGAAATTCGCATAATCCTTTAGAATCAACAGAAAAAAGAAATGCGCTTTTAGAGAATTTAAAAATACGAAATTCGCATAATCCTTTAGAATCAACAGAAAAAAGAAATGCGCTTTTAGAGAATTTAAAAATACGAAATTCGCATAATCCTTTAGAATAAACAGAAAAAAGAAATGCGCTTTTAGAGAATTTAAAAATACGAAATTCGCATAATCCTTTAGAATCAACAGAAAAAAAAAATGCGCTTTTAGAGAATTTAAAAATACGAAATTCGCATAATCCTTTAGAATCAACAGAAAAAAGAAATGCGCTTTTAGAGAATTTAAAAATACGAAATTCGCATAATCCTTTAGAATCAACAAAAAAAAGAAATGCGCTTTTAGAGAATTTAAAAATATGAAATTCGCATAATCCTTTAGAATCAACAAAAAAAGAAATGCGCTTTTAGAGAATTTAAAAATATGAAATTCGCATAATCCTTTAGAATCAACAAAAAAAAGAAATGCGATTTAAGAGAATTTAAAAATACGAAATTCGCATAATCCTTTAGAATCAACAGAAAAAAGAAATGCGCTTTTAGAGAATTTAAAGATACGAAATTCGCATAATCCTTTAGAATCAACAAAAAAAGAAATGCGCTTTTAGAGAATTTAAAAATACGAAATTCGCATAATCCTTTAGAATCAACAGAAAAAAGAAATGCGCTTTTAGAGAATTTAAAAATACGAAATTCGCATAATCCTTTAGAATCAACAAAAAAAAGAAATGCGCTTTTAGAGAATTTAAAAATATGAAATTCGCATAATCCTTTAGAATCAACAGAAAAAAGAAATGCGCTTTTAGAGAATTTAAAAATACGAAATTCGCATAATCCTTTAGAATCAACAAAAAAAGAAATGCGCTTTTAGAGAATTTAAAAATACGAAATTCGCATAATCCTTTAGAATCAACAAAAAAAAGAAATGCGCTTTTAGAGAATTTAAAAATACGAAATTCGCATAATCCTTTAGAATCAACAGAAAAAAGAAATGCGCTTTTAGAGAATTTAAAAATACGAAATTCGCATAATCCTTTAGAATCAACAGAAAAAAGAAATGCGCTTTTAGAGAATTTAAAAATACGAAATTCGCATAATCCTTTAGAATCAACAGAAAAAAGAAATGCGCTTTTAGAGAATTTAAAAATACGAAATTCGCATAATCCTTTAGAATCAACAGAAAAAAGAAATGCGCTTTTAGAGAATTTAAAAATACGAAATTCGCATAATCCTTTAGAATCAACAGAAAAAAGAAATGCGCTTTTAGAGAATTTAAAAATACGAAATTCGCATAATCCTTTAGAATCAACAGAAAAAAGAAATGCGCTTTTAGAGAATTTAAAAATACGAAATTCGCATAATCCTTTAGAATCAACAGAAAAAAGAAATGCGCTTTTAGAGAATTTAAAAATACGAAATTCGCATAATCCTTTAGAATCAACAGAAAAAAGAAATGCGCTTTTAGAGAATTTAAAAATACGAAATTCGCATAATCCTTTAGAATCAACAGAAAAAAGAAATGCGCTTTTAGAGAATTTAAAAATACGAAATTCGCATAATCCTTTAGAATCAACAAAAAAAAGAAATGCGCTTTTAGAGAATTTAAAAATATGAAATTCGCATAATCCTTTAGAATCAACAAAAAAAGAAATGCGCTTTTAGAGAATTTAAAAATATGAAATTCGCATAATCCTTTAGAATCAACAAAAAAAAGAAATGCGCTTTTAGAGAATTTAAAAATACGAAATTCGCATAATCCTTTAGAATCAACAGAAAAAAGAAATGCGCTTTTAGAGAATTTAAAGATACGAAATTCGCATAATCCTTTAGAATCAACAAAAAAAGAAATGCGCTTTTAGAGAATTTAAAAATACGAAATTCGCATAATCCTTTAGAATCAACAGAAAAAAGAAATGCGCTTTTAGAGAATTTAAAAATACGAAATTCGCATAATCCTTTAGAATCAACAAAAAAAAGAAATGCGCTTTTAGAGAATTTAAAAATATGAAATTCGCATAATCCTTTAGAATCAACAGAAAAAAGAAATGCGCTTTTAGAGAATTTAAAAATACGAAATTCGCATAATCCTTTAGAATCAACAAAAAAAGAAATGCGCTTTTAGAGAATTTAAAAATACGAAATTCGCATAATCCTTTAGAATCAACAGAAAAAAGAAATGCGCTTTTAGAGAATTTAAAAATACGAAATTCGCATAATCCTTTAGAATCAACAGAAAAAAGAAATGCGCTTTTAGAGAATTTAAAAATACGAAATTCGCATAATCCTTTAGAATCAACAGAAAAAAGAAATGCGCTTTTAGAGAATTTAAAAATACGAAATTCGCATAATCCTTTAGAATCAACAGAAAAAAGAAATGCGCTTTTAGAGAATTTAAAAATACGAAATTCGCATAATCCTTTAGAATCAACAGAAAAAAGAAATGCGCTTTTAGAGAATTTAAAAATACGAAATTCGCATAATCCTTTAGAATCAACAGAAAAAAGAAATGCGCTTTTAGAGAATTTAAAAATACGAAATTCGCATAATCCTTTAGAATCAACAGAAAAAAGAAATGCGCTTTTAGAGAATTTAAAAATACGAAATTCGCATAATCCTTTAGAATCAACAGAAAAAAGAAATGCGCTTTTAGAGAATTTAAAAATACGAAATTCGCATAATCCTTTAGAATCAACAGAAAAAAGAAATGCGCTTTTAGAGAATTTAAAAATACGAAATTCGCATAATCCTTTAGAATCAACAGAAAAAAGAAATGCGCTTTTAGAGAATTTAAAAATACGAAATTCGCATAATCCTTTAGAATCAACAGAAAAAAGAAATGCGCTTTTAGAGAATTTAAAGATACGAAATTCGCATAATCCTTTAGAATCAACAAAAAAAGAAATGCGCTTTTAGAGAATTTAAAAATACAAAATTCGCATAATCCTTTAGAATCAACAGAAAAAAGAAATGCGCTTTTAGAGAATTTAAAAATACGAAATTCGCATAATCCTTTAGAATCAACAGAAAAAAGAAATGCGCTTTTAGAGAATTTAAAAATACGAAATTCGCATAATCCTTTAGAATCAACAAAAAAAAGAAATGCGCTTTTAGAGAATTTAAAAATATGAAATTCGCATAATCCTTTAGAATCAACAGAAAAAAGAAATGCGCTTTTAGAGAATTTAAAAATACGAAATTCGCATAATCCTTTAGAATCAACAAAAAAAGAAATGCGCTTTTAGAGAATTTAAAAATACGAAATTCGCATAATCCTTTAGAATCAACAGAAAAAAGAAATGCGCTTTTAGAGAATTTAAAAATACGAAATTCGCATAATCCTTTAGAATCAACAGAAAAAAGAAATGCGCTTTTAGAGAATTTAAAAATACGAAATTCGCATAATCCTTTAGAATCAACAGAAAAAAGAAATGCGCTTTTAGAGAATTTAAAAATACGAAATTCGCATAATCCTTTAGAATCAACAGAAAAAAGAAATGCGCTTTTAGAGAATTTAAAAATACGAAATTCGCATAATCCTTTAGAATCAACAGAAAAAAGAAATGCGCTTTTAGAGAATTTAAAAATACGAAATTCGCATAATCCTTTAGAATCAACAGAAAAAAGAAATGCGCTTTTAGAGAATTTAAAAATACGAAATTCGCATAATCCTTTAGAATCAACAGAAAAAAGAAATGCGCTTTTAGAGAATTTAAAAATACGAAATTCGCATAATCCTTTAGAATCAACAGAAAAAAGAAATGCGCTTTTAGAGAATTTAAAAATACGAAATTCGCATAATCCTTTAGAATCAACAGAAAAAAGAAATGCGCTTTTAGAGAATTTAAAAATACGAAATTCGCATAATCCTTTAGAATCAACAGAAAAAAGAAATGCGCTTTTAGAGAATTTAAAAATACGAAATTCGCATAATCCTTTAGAATCAACAGAAAAAAGAAATGCGCTTTTAGAGAATTTAAAGATACGAAATTCGCATAATCCTTTAGAATCAACAAAAAAAGAAATGCGCTTTTAGAGAATTTAAAAATACAAAATTCGCATAATCCTTTAGAATCAACAGAAAAAAGAAATGCGCTTTTAGAGAATTTAAAAATACGAAATTCGCATAATCCTTTAGAATCAACAGAAAAAAGAAATGCGCTTTTAGAGAATTTAAAAATACGAAATTCGCATAATCCTTTAGAATCAACAGAAAAAAGAAATGCGCTTTTAGAGAATGTAAAGATACGAAATTCGCATAATCCTTTAGAATCAACAAAAAAAGAAATGCGCTTTTAGAGAATTTAAAAATACGAAATTCGCATAATCCTTTAGAATCAACAGAAAAAAGAAATGCGCTTTTAGAGAATTTAAAAATACGAAATTCGCATAATCCTTTAGAATCAACAGAAAAAAGAAATGCGCTTTTAGAGAATTTAAAAATACGAAATTCGCATAATCCTTTAGAATCAACAGAAAAAAGAAATGCGCTTTTAGAGAATTTAAAAATACGAAATTCGCATAATCCTTTAGAATCAACAAAAAAAAGAAATGCGCTTTTAGAGAATTTAAAAATATGAAATTCGCATAATCCTTTAGAATCAACAAAAAAAGAAATGCGCTTTTAGAGAATTTAAAAATACGAAATTCGCATAATCCTTTAGAATCAACAAAAAAAAGAAATGCGCTTTTAGAGAATTTAAAAATACGAAATTCGCATAATCCTTTAGAATCAACAGAAAAAAGAAATGCGCTTTTAGAGAATTTAAAAATACGAAATTCGCATAATCCTTTAGAATCAACAGAAAAAAGAAATGCGCTTTTAGAGAATTTAAAAATACGAAATTCGCATAATCCTTTAGAATCAACAGAAAAAAGAAATGCGCTTTTAGAGAATTTAAAAATACGAAATTCGCATAATCCTTTAGAATCAACAGAAAAAAGAAATGCGCTTTTAGAGAATTTAAAAATACGAAATTCGCATAATCCTTTAGAATCAACAGAAAAAAGAAATGCGCTTTTAGAGAATTTAAAAATACGAAATTCGCATAATCCTTTAGAATCAACAGAAAAAAGAAATGCGCTTTTAGAGAATTTAAAAATACGAAATTCGCATAATCCTTTAGAATCAACAGAAAAAAGAAATGCGCTTTTAGAGAATTTAAAAATACGAAATTCGCATAATCCTTTAGAATCAACAGAAAAAAGAAATGCGCTTTTAGAGAATTTAAAAATACGAAATTCGCATAATCCTTTAGAATCAACAGAAAAAAGAAATGCGCTTTTAGAGAATTTAAAAATACGAAATTCGCATAATCCTTTAGAATCAACAGAAAAAAGAAATGCGCTTTTAGAGAATTTAAAAATACGAAATTCGCATAATCCTTTAGAATCAACAGAAAAAAGAAATGCGCTTTTAGAGAATTTAAAAATACGAAATTCGCATAATCCTTTAGAATCAACAGAAAAAAGAAATGCGCTTTTAGAGAATTTAAAAATACGAAATTCGCATAATCCTTTAGAATCAACAGAAAAAAGAAATGCGCTTTTAGAGAATTTAAAAATACGAAATTCGCATAATCCTTTAGAATCAACAGAAAAAAGAAATGCGCTTTTAGAGAATTTAAAGATACGAAATTCGCATAATCCTTTAGAATCAACAAAAAAAGAAATGCGCTTTTAGAGAATTTAAAAATACAAAATTCGCATAATCCTTTAGAATCAACAGAAAAAAGAAATGCGCTTTTAGAGAATTTAAAAATACGAAATTCGCATAATCCTTTAGAATCAACAGAAAAAAGAAATGCGCTTTTAGAGAATTTAAAAATACGAAATTCGCATAATCCTTTAGAATCAACAGAAAAAAGAAATGCGCTTTTAGAGAATTTAAAAATACGAAATTCGCATAATCCTTTAGAATCAACAGAAAAAAGAAATGCGCTTTTAGAGAATTTAAAAATACGAAATTCGCATAATCCTTTAGAATCAACAGAAAAAAGAAATGCGCTTTTAGAGAATTTAAAAATACGAAATTCGCATAATCCTTTAGAATCAACAGAAAAAAGAAATGCGCTTTTAGAGAATTTAAAAATACGAAATTCGCATAATCCTTTAGAATCAACAGAAAAAAGAAATGCGCTTTTAGAGAATTTAAAAATACGAAATTCGCATAATCCTTTAGAATCAACAGAAAAAAGAAATGCGCTTTTAGAGAATTTAAAAATACGAAATTCGCATAATCCTTTAGAATCAACAGAAAAAAGAAATGCGCTTTTAGAGAATTTAAAAATACGAAATTCGCATAATCCTTTAGAATCAACAGAAAAAAGAAATGCGCTTTTAGAGAATTTAAAGATTCGAAATTCGCATAATCCTTTAGAATCAACAAAAAAAGAAATGCGCTTTTAGAGAATTTAAAAATACAAAATTCGCATAATCCTTTAGAATCAACAGAAAAAAGAAATGCGCTTTTAGAGAATTTAAAAATACGAAATTCGCATAATCCTTTAGAATCAACAGAAAAAAGAAATGCGCTTTTAGAGAATTTAAAAATACGAAATTCGCATAATCCTTTAGAATCAACAGAAAAAAGAAATGCGCTTTTAGAGAATTTAAAGATACGAAATTCGCATAATCCTTTAGAATCAACAAAAAAAGAAATGCGCTTTTAGAGAATTTAAAAATACGAAATTCGCATAATCCTTTAGAATCAACAGAAAAAAGAAATGCGCTTTTAGAGAATTTAAAAATACGAAATTCGCATAATCCTTTAGAATCAACAGAAAAAAGAAATGCGCTTTTAGAGAATTTAAAAATACGAAATTCGCATAATCCTTTAGAATCAACAGAAAAAAGAAATGCGCTTTTAGAGAATTTAAAAATACGAAATTCGCATAATCCTTTAGAATCAACAAAAAAAAGAAATGCGCTTTTAGAGAATTTAAAAATATGAAATTCGCATAATCCTTTAGAATCAACAAAAAAAGAAATGCGCTTTTAGAGAATTTAAAAATACGAAATTCGCATAATCCTTTAGAATCAACAAAAAAAAGAAATGCGCTTTTAGAGAATTTAAAAATACGAAATTCGCATAATCCTTTAGAATCAACAGAAAAAAGAAATGCGCTTTTAGAGAATTTAAAAATACGAAATTCGCATAATCCTTTAGAATCAACAGAAAAAAGAAATGCGCTTTTAGAGAATTTAAAAATACGAAATTCGCATAATCCTTTAGAATCAACAGAAAAAAGAAATGCGCTTTTAGAGAATTTAAAAATACGAAATTCGCATAATCCTTTAGAATCAACAGAAAAAAGAAATGCGCTTTTAGAGAATTTAAAAATACGAAATTCGCATAATCCTTTAGAATCAACAGAAAAAAGAAATGCGCTTTTAGAGAATTTAAAAATACGAAATTCGCATAATCCTTTAGAATCAACAGAAAAAAGAAATGCGCTTTTAGAGAATTTAAAAATACGAAATTCGCATAATCCTTTAGAATCAACAAAAAAAAGAAATGCGCTTTTAGAGAATTTAAAAATACGAAATTCGCATAATCCTTTAGAATCAACAGAAAAAAGAAATGCGCTTTTAGAGAATTTAAAAATACGAAATTCGCATAATCCTTTAGAATCAACAGAAAAAAGAAATGCGCTTTTAGAGAATTTAAAAATATGAAATTCGCATAATCCTTTAGAATCAACAAAAAAAGAAATGCGCTTTTAGAGAATTTAAAAATACGAAATTCGCATAATCCTTTAGAATCAACAAAAAAAAGAAATGCGCTTTTAGAGAATTTAAAAATATGAAATTCGCATAATCCTTTAGAATCAACAAAAAAAGAAATGCGCTTTTAGAGAATTTAAAAATACGAAATTCGCATAATCCTTTAGAATCAACAGAAAAAAGAAATGCGCTTTTAGAGAATTTAAAAATACGAAATTCGCATAATCCTTTAGAATCAACAAAAAAAAGAAATGCGCTTTTAGAGAATTTAAAAATACGAAATTCGCATAATCCTTTAGAATCAACAGAAAAAAGAAATGCGCTTTTAGAGAATTTAAAAATACGAAATTCGCATAATCCTTTAGAATCAACAGAAAAAAGAAATGCGCTTTTAGAGAATTTAAAAATACGAAATTCGCATAATCCTTTAGAATCAACAGAAAAAAGAAATGCGCTTTTAGAGAATTTAAAAATACGAAATTCGCATAATCCTTTAGAATCAACAGAAAAAAGAAATGCGCTTTTAGAGAATTTAAAAATATGAAATTCGCATAATCCTTTAGAATCAACAAAAAAAGAAATGCGCTTTTAGAGAATTTAAAAATACGAAATTCGCATAATCCTTTAGAATCAACAAAAAAAAGAAATGCGCTTTTAGAGAATTTAAAAATATGAAATTCGCATAATCCTTTAGAATCAACAAAAAAAGAAATGCGCTTTTAGAGAATTTAAAAATACGAAATTCGCATAATCCTTTAGAATCAACAGAAAAAAGAAATGCGCTTTTAAAGAATTTAAAAATACGAAATTCGCATAATCCTTTAGAATCAACAAAAAAAAGAAATGCGCTTTTAGAGAATTTAAAAATACGAAATTCGCATAATCCTTTAGAATCAACAGAAAAAAGAAATGCGCTTTTAGAGAATTTAAAAATACGAAATTCGCATAATCCTTTAGAATCAACAGAAAAAAGAAATGCGCTTTTAGAGAATTTAAAAATACGAAATTCGCATAATCCTTTAGAATCAACAGAAAAAAGAAATGCGCTTTTAGAGAATTTAAAAATACGAAATTCGCATAATCCTTTAGAATCAACAAAAAAAAGAAATGCGCTTTTAGAGAATTTAAAAATATGAAATTCGCATAATCCTTTAGAATCAACAAAAAAAGAAATGCGCTTTTAGAGAATTTAAAAATACGAAATTCGCATAATCCTTTAGAATCAACAAAAAAAAGAAATGCGCTTTTAGAGAATTTAAAAATACGAAATTCGCATAATCCTTTAGAATCAACAGAAAAAAGAAATGCGCTTTTAGAGAATTTAAAAATACGAAATTCGCATAATCCTTTAGAATCAACAGAAAAAAGAAATGCGCTTTTAGAGAATTTAAAAATACGAAATTCGCATAATCCTTTAGAATCAACAGAAAAAAGAAATGCGCTTTTAGAGAATTTAAAAATACGAAATTCGCATAATCCTTTAGAATCAACAGAAAAAAGAAATGCGCTTTTAGAGAATTTAAAAATACGAAATTCGCATAATCCTTTAGAATCAACAGAAAAAAGAAATGCGCTTTTAGAGAATTTAAAAATACGAAATTCGCATAATCCTTTAGAATCAACAGAAAAAAGAAATGCGCTTTTAGAGAATTTAAAAATACGAAATTCGCATAATCCTTTAGAATCAACAAAAAAAAGAAATGCGCTTTTAGAGAATTTAAAAATACGAAATTCGCATAATCCTTTAGAATCAACAGAAAAAAGAAATGCGCTTTTAGAGAATTTAAAAATACGAAATTCGCATAATCCTTTAGAATCAACAGAAAAAAGAAATGCGCTTTTAGAGAATTTAAAAATATGAAATTCGCATAATCCTTTAGAATCAACAAAAAAAGAAATGCGCTTTTAGAGAATTTAAAAATACGAAATTCGCATAATCCTTTAGAATCAACAAAAAAAAGAAATGCGCTTTTAGAGAATTTAAAAATATGAAATTCGCATAATCCTTTAGAATCAACAAAAAAAGAAATGCGCTTTTAGAGAATTTAAAAATACGAAATTCGCATAATCCTTTAGAATCAACAGAAAAAAGAAATGCGCTTTTAGAGAATTTAAAAATACGAAATTCGCATAATCCTTTAGAATCAACAAAAAAAAGAAATGCGCTTTTAGAGAATTTAAAAATACGAAATTCGCATAATCCTTTAGAATCAACAGAAAAAAGAAATGCGCTTTTAGAGAATTTAAAAATACGAAATTCGCATAATCCTTTAGAATCAACAGAAAAAAGAAATGCGCTTTTAGAGAATTTAAAAATACGAAATTCGCATAATCCTTTAGAATCAACAGAAAAAAGAAATGCGCTTTTAGAGAATTTAAAAATACGAAATTCGCATAATCCTTTAGAATCAACAGAAAAAAGAAATGCGCTTTTAGAGAATTTAAAAATACGAAATTCGCATAATCCTTTAGAATCAACAGAAAAAAGAAATGCGCTTTTAGAGAATTTAAAAATACGAAATTCGCATAATCCTTTAGAATCAACAGAAAAAAGAAATGCGCTTTTAGAGAATTTAAAAATACGAAATTCGCATAATCCTTTAGAATCAACAAAAAAAAGAAATGCGCTTTTAGAGAATTTAAAAATACGAAATTCGCATAATCCTTTAGAATCAACAGAAAAAAGAAATGCGCTTTTAGAGAATTTAAAAATACGAAATTCGCATAATCCTTTAGAATCAACAGAAAAAAGAAATGCGCTTTTAGAGAATTTAAAAATACGAAATTCGCATAATCCTTTAGAATCAACAAAAAAAAGAAATGCGCTTTTAGAGAATTTAAAAATACGAAATTCGCATAATCCTTTAGAATCAACAGAAAAAAGAAATGCGCTTTTAGAGAATTTAAAAATACGAAATTCGCATAATCCTTTAGAATCAACAGAAAAAAGAAATGCGCTTTTAGAGAATTTAAAAATATGAAATTCGCATAATCCTTTAGAATCAACAAAAAAAGAAATGCGCTTTTAGAGAATTTAAAAATACGAAATTCGCATAATCCTTTAGAATCAACAAAAAAAAGAAATGCGCTTTTAGAGAATTTAAAAATATGAAATTCGCATAATCCTTTAGAATCAACAAAAAAAGAAATGCGCTTTTAGAGAATTTAAAAATACGAAATTCGCATAATCCTTTAGAATCAACAGAAAAAAGAAATGCGCTTTTAGAGAATTTAAAAATACGAAATTCGCATAATCCTTTAGAATCAACAAAAAAAAGAAATGCGCTTTTAGAGAATTTAAAAATATGAAATTCGCATAATCCTTTAGAATCAACAAAAAAATAAATGCGCTTTTAGAGAATTTAAAAATACGAAATTCGCATAATCCTTTAGAATCAACAAAAAAAAGAAATGCGCTTTTAGAGAATTTAAAAATACGAAATTCGCATAATCCTTTAGAATCAACAGAAAAAAGAAATGCGCTTTTAGAGAATTTAAAAATACGAAATTCGCATAATCCTTTAGAATCAACAGAAAAAAGAAATGCGCTTTTAGAGAATTTAAAAATACGAAATTCGCATAATCCTTTAGAATCAACAGAAAAAAGAAATGCGCTTTTAGAGAATTTAAAAATACGAAATTCGCATAATCCTTTAGAATCAACAGAAAAAAGAAATGCGCTTTTAGAGAATTTAAAAATACGAAATTCGCATAATCCTTTAGAATCAACAGAAAAAAGAAATGCGCTTTTAGAGAATTTAAAAATACGAAATTCGCATAATCCTTTAGAATCAACAGAAAAAAGAAATGCGCTTTTAGAGAATTTAAAAATACGAAATTCGCATAATCCTTTAGAATCAACAAAAAAAAGAAATGCGCTTTTAGAGAATTTAAAAATACGAAATTCGCATAATCCTTTAGAATCAACAGAAAAAAGAAATGCGCTTTTAGAGAATTTAAAAATACGAAATTCGCATAATCCTTTAGAATCAACAGAAAAAAGAAATGCGCTTTTAGAGAATTTAAAAATACGAAATTCGCATAATCCTTTAGAATCAACAGAAAAAAGAAATGCGCTTTTAGAGAATTTAAAGATACGAAATTCGCATAATCCTTTAGAATCAACAAAAAAAGAAATGCGCTTTTAGAGAATTTAAAAATACGAAATTCGCATAATCCTTTAGAATCAACAGAAAAAAGAAATGCGCTTTTAGAGAATTTAAAAATACGAAATTCGCATAATCCTTTAGAATCAACAGAAAAAAGAAATGCGCTTTTAGAGAATTTAAAAATACGAAATTCGCATAATCCTTTAGAATCAACAGAAAAAAGAAATGCGCTTTTAGAGAATTTAAAAATACGAAATTCGCATAATCCTTTAGAATCAACAAAAAAAAGAAATGCGCTTTTAGAGAATTTAAAAATACGAAATTCGCATAATCCTTTAGAATCATCAGAAAAAAGAAATGCGCTTTTAGAGAATTTAAAAATACGAAATTCGCATAATCCTTTAGAATCAACAGAAAAAAGAAATGCGCTTTTAGAGAATTTAAAAATACGAAATTCGCATAATCCTTTAGAATCAACAAAAAAAAGAAATGCGCTTTTAGAGAATTTAAAAATACGAAATTCGCATAATCCTTTAGAATCAACAGAAAAAAGAAATGCGCTTTTAGAGAATTTAAAAATACGAAATTCGCATAATCCTTTAGAATCAACAGAAAAAAGAAATGCGCTTTTAGAGAATTTAAAGATACGAAATTCGCATAATCCTTTAGAATCAACAAAAAAAGAAATGCGCTTTTAGAGAATTTAAAAATACGAAATTCGCATAATCCTTTAGAATCAACAAAAAAAAGAAATGCGCTTTTAGAGAATTTAAAAATACGAAATTCGCATAATCCTTTAGAATCAACAGAAAAAAGAAATGCGCTTTTAGAGAATTTAAAAATACGAAATTCGCATAATCCTTTAGAATCAACAAAAAAAAGAAATGCGCTTTTAGAGAATTTAAAAATACGAAATTCGCATAATCCTTTAGAATCAACAAAAAAAAGAAATGCGCTTTTAGAGAATTTAAAAATACGAAATTCGCATAATCCTTTAGAATCAACAGAAAAAAGAAATGCGCTTTTAGAGAATTTAAAAATACGAAATTCGCATAATCCTTTAGAATCAACAAAAAAAAGAAATGCGCTTTTAGAGAATTTAAAAATATGAAATTCGCATAATCCTTTAGAATCAACAAAAAAAGAAATGCGCTTTTAGAGAATTTAAAAATATGAAATTCGCATAATCCTTTAGAATCAACAGAAAAAAGAAATGCGCTTTTAGAGAATTTAAAAATACGAAATTCGCATAATCCTTTAGAATCAACAAAAAAAAGAAATGCGCTTTTAGAGAATTTAAAAATATGAAATTCGCATAATCCTTTAGAATCAACAAAAAAAGAAATGCGCTTTTAGAGAATTTAAAAATACGAAATTCGCATAATCCTTTAGAATCAACAAAAAAAAGAAATGCGCTTTTAGAGAATTTAAAAATACGAAATTCGCATAATCCTTTAGAATCAACAGAAAAAAGAAATGCGCTTTTAGAGAATTTAAAAATACGAAATTCGCATAATCCTTTAGAATCAACAGAAAAAAGAAATGCGCTTTTAGAGAATTTAAACATACGAAATTCGCATAATCCTTTAGAATCAACAGAAAAAAGAAATGCGCTTTTAGAGAATTTAAAAATACGAAATTCGCATAATCCTTTAGAATCAACAGAAAAAAGAAATGCGCTTTTAGAGAATTTAAAAATACGAAATTCGCATAATCCTTTAGAATCAACAGAAAAAAGAAATGCGCTTTTAGAGAATTTAAAAATACGAAATTCGCATAATCCTTTAGAATCAACAGAAAAAAGAAATGCGCTTTTAGAGAATTTAAAAATACGAAATTCGCATAATCCTTTAGAATCAACAGAAAAAAGAAATGCGCTTTTAGAGAATTTAAAAATACGAAATTCGCATAATCCTTTAGAATCAACAGAAAAAAGAAATGCGCTTTTAGAGAATTTAAAAATACGAAATTCGCATAATCCTTTAGAATCAACAGAAAAAAGAAATGCGCTTTTAGAGAATTTAAAAATACGAAATTCGCATAATCCTTTAGAATCAACAAAAAAAAGAAATGCGCTTTTAGAGAATTTAAAAATATGAAATTCGCATAATCCTTTAGAATCAACAAAAAAAGAAATGCGCTTTTAGAGAATTTAAAAATATGAAATTCGCATAATCCTTTAGAATCAACAAAAAAAAGAAATGCGCTTTTAGAGAATTTAAAAATACGAAATTCGCATAATCCTTTAGAATCAACAGAAAAAAGAAATGCGCTTTTAGAGAATTTAAAAATACGAAATTCGCATAATCCTTTAGAATCAACAAAAAAAGAAATGCGCTTTTAGAGAATTTAAAAATACGAAATTCGCATAATCCTTTAGAATCAACAGAAAAAAGAAATGCGCTTTTAGAGAATTTAAAAATACGAAATTCGCATAATCCTTTAGAATCAACAAAAAAAAGAAATGCGCTTTTAGAGAATTTAAAAATATGAAATTCGCATAATCCTTTAGAATCAACAGAAAAAAGAAATGCGCTTTTAGAGAATTTAAAAATACGAAATTCGCATAATCCTTTAGAATCAACAAAAAAAGAAATGCGCTTTTAGAGAATTTAAAAATACGAAATTCGCATAATCCTTTAGAATCAACAGAAAAAAGAAATGCGCTTTTAGAGAATTTAAAAATACGAAATTCGCATAATCCTTTAGAATCAACAGAAAAAAGAAATGCGCTTTTAGAGAATTTAAAAATACGAAATTCGCATAATCCTTTAGAATCAACAGAAAAAAGAAATGCGCTTTTAGAGAATTTAAAAATACGAAATTCGCATAATCCTTTAGAATCAACAGAAAAAAGAAATGCGCTTTTAGAGAATTTAAAAATACGAAATTCGCATAATCCTTTAGAATCAACAGAAAAAAGAAATGCGCTTTTAGAGAATTTAAAAATACGAAATTCGCATAATCCTTTAGAATCAACAAAAAAAAGAAATGCGCTTTTAGAGAATTTAAAAATACGAAATTCGCATAATCCTTTAGAATCAACAGAAAAAAGAAATGCGCTTTTAGAGAATTTAAAAATACGAAATTCGCATAATCCTTTAGAATCAACAAAAAAAAGAAATGCGCTTTTAGAGAATTTAAAAATACGAAATTCGCATAATCCTTTAGAATCAACAAAAAAAAGAAATGCGCTTTTAGAGAATTTAAAAATACGAAATTCGCATAATCCTTTAGAATCAACAGAAAAAAGAAATGCGCTTTTAGAGAATTTAAAAATACGAAATTCGCATAATCCTTTAGAATCAACAAAAAAAAGAAATGCGCTTTTAGAGAATTTAAAAATATGAAATTCGCATAATCCTTTAGAATCAACAAAAAAAGAAATGCGCTTTTAGAGAATTTAAAAATATGAAATTCGCATAATCCTTTAGAATCAACAGAAAAAAGAAATGCGCTTTTAGAGAATTTAAAAATACGAAATTCGCATAATCCTTTAGAATCAACAAAAAAAAGAAATGCGCTTTTAGAGAATTTAAAAATATGAAATTCGCATAATCCTTTAGAATCAACAAAAAAAGAAATGCGCTTTTAGAGAATTTAAAAATACGAAATTCGCATAATCCTTTAGAATCAACAAAAAAAAGAAATGCGCTTTTAGAGAATTTAAAAATACGAAATTCGCATAATCCTTTAGAATCAACAGAAAAAAGAAATGCGCTTTTAGAGAATTTAAAAATACGAAATTCGCATAATCCTTTAGAATCAACAGAAAAAAGAAATGCGCTTTTAGAGAATTTAAACATACGAAATTCGCATAATCCTTTAGAATCAACAGAAAAAAGAAATGCGCTTTTAGAGAATTTAAAAATACGAAATTCGCATAATCCTTTAGAATCAACAGAAAAAAGAAATGCGCTTTTAGAGAATTTAAAAATACGAAATTCGCATAATCCTTTAGAATCAACAGAAAAAAGAAATGCGCTTTTAGAGAATTTAAAAATACGAAATTCGCATAATCCTTTAGAATCAACAGAAAAAAGAAATGCGCTTTTAGAGAATTTAAAAATACGAAATTCGCATAATCCTTTAGAATCAACAGAAAAAAGAAATGCGCTTTTAGAGAATTTAAAAATACGAAATTCGCATAATCCTTTAGAATCAACAGAAAAAAGAAATGCGCTTTTAGAGAATTTAAAAATACGAAATTCGCATAATCCTTTAGAATCAACAGAAAAAAGAAATGCGCTTTTAGAGAATTTAAAAATACGAAATTCGCATAATCCTTTAGAATCAACAAAAAAAAGAAATGCGCTTTTAGAGAATTTAAAAATATGAAATTCGCATAATCCTTTAGAATCAACAAAAAAAGAAATGCGCTTTTAGAGAATTTAAAAATATGAAATTCGCATAATCCTTTAGAATCAACAAAAAAAAGAAATGCGCTTTTAGAGAATTTAAAAATACGAAATTCGCATAATCCTTTAGAATCAACAGAAAAAAGAAATGCGCTTTTAGAGAATTTAAAAATACGAAATTCGCATAATCCTTTAGAATCAACAAAAAAAGAAATGCGCTTTTAGAGAATTTAAAAATACGAAATTCGCATAATCCTTTAGAATCAACAGAAAAAAGAAATGCGCTTTTAGAGAATTTAAAAATACGAAATTCGCATAATCCTTTAGAATCAACAAAAAAAAGAAATGCGCTTTTAGAGAATTTAAAAATATGAAATTCGCATAATCCTTTAGAATCAACAGAAAAAAGAAATGCGCTTTTAGAGAATTTAAAAATACGAAATTCGCATAATCCTTTAGAATCAACAAAAAAAGAAATGCGCTTTTAGAGAATTTAAAAATACGAAATTCGCATAATCCTTTAGAATCAACAGAAAAAAGAAATGCGCTTTTAGAGAATTTAAAAATACGAAATTCGCATAATCCTTTAGAATCAACAGAAAAAAGAAATGCGCTTTTAGAGAATTTAAAAATACGAAATTCGCATAATCCTTTAGAATCAACAGAAAAAAGAAATGCGCTTTTAGAGAATTTAAAAATACGAAATTCGCATAATCCTTTAGAATCAACAGAAAAAAGAAATGCGCTTTTAGAGAATTTAAAAATACGAAATTCGCATAATCCTTTAGAATCAACAGAAAAAAGAAATGCGCTTTTAGAGAATTTAAAAATACGAAATTCGCATAATCCTTTAGAATCAACAGAAAAAAGAAATGCGCTTTTAGAGAATTTAAAAATACGAAATTCGCATAATCCTTTAGAATCAACAGAAAAAAGAAATGCGCTTTTAGAGAATTTAAAAATACGAAATTCGCATAATCCTTTAGAATCAACAGAAAAAAGAAATGCGCTTTTAGAGAATTTAAAAATACGAAATTCGCATAATCCTTTAGAATCAACAGAAAAAAGAAATGCGCTTTTAGAGAATTTAAAAATACGAAATTCGCATAATCCTTTAGAATCAACAGAAAAAAGAAATGCGCTTTTAGAGAATTTAAAAATACGAAATTCGCATAATCCTTTAGAATCAACAGAAAAAAGAAATGCGCTTTTAGAGAATTTAAAGATACGAAATTCGCATAATCCTTTAGAATCAACAAAAAAAGAAATGCGCTTTTAGAGAATTTAAAAATACGAAATTCGCATAATCCTTTAGAATCAACAGAAAAAAGAAATGCGCTTTTAGAGAATTTAAAAATACGAAATTCGCATAATCCTTTAGAATCAACAGAAAAAAGAAATGCGCTTTTAGAGAATTTAAAAATACGAAATTCGCATAATCCTTTAGAATCAACAGAAAAAAGAAATGCGCTTTTAGAGAATTTAAAAATACGAAATTCGCATAATCCTTTAGAATCAACAAAAAAAAGAAATGCGCTTTTAGAGAATTTAAAAATACGAAATTCGCATAATCCTTTAGAATCAACAGAAAAAAGAAATGCGCTTTTAGAGAATTTAAAAATACGAAATTCGCATAATCCTTTAGAATCAACAGAAAAAAGAAATGCGCTTTTAGAGAATTTAAAAATATGAAATTCGCATAATCCTTTAGAATCAACAAAAAAAGAAATGCGCTTTTAGATAATTTAAAAATACGAAATTCGCATAATCCTTTAGAATCAACAAAAAAAAGAAATGCGCTTTTAGAGAATTTAAAAATATGAAATTCGCATAATCCTTTAGAATCAACAAAAAAAGAAATGCGCTTTTAGAGAATTTAAAAATACGAAATTCGCATAATCCTTTAGAATCAACAGAAAAAAGAAATGCGCTTTTAGAGAATTTAAAAATACGAAATTCGCATAATCCTTTAGAATCAACAGAAAAAAGAAATGCGCTTTTAGAGAATTTAAAAATATGAAATTCGCATAATCCTTTAGAATCAACAAAAAAAGAAATGCGCTTTTAGAGAATTTAAAAATACGAAATTCGCATAATCCTTTAGAATCAACAAAAAAAAGAAATGCGCTTTTAGAGAATTTAAAAATACGAAATTCGCATAATCCTTTAGAATCAACAGAAAAAAGAAATGCGCTTTTAGAGAATTTAAAAATACGAAATTCGCATAATCCTTTAGAATCAACAGAAAAAAGAAATGCGCTTTTAGAGAATTTAAAAATACGAAATTCGCATAATCCTTTAGAATCAACAGAAAAAAGAAATGCGCTTTTAGAGAATTTAAAAATACGAAATTCGCATAATCCTTTAGAATCAACAGAAAAAAGAAATGCGCTTTTAGAGAATTTAAAAATATGAAATTCGCATAATCCTTTAGAATCAACAGAAAAAAGAAATGCGCTTTTAGAGAATTTAAAAATACGAAATTCGCATAATCCTTTAGAATCAACAGAAAAAAGAAATGCGCTTTTAGAGAATTTAAAAATACGAAATTCGCATAATCCTTTAGAATCAACAAAAAAAAGAAATGCGCTTTTAGAGAATTTAAAAATACGAAATTCGCATAATCCTTTAGAATCAACAGAAAAAAGAAATGCGCTTTTAGAGAATTTAAAAATACGAAATTCGCATAATCCTTTAGAATCAACAGAAAAAAGAAATGCGCTTTTAGAGAATTTAAAAATACGAAATTCGCATAATCCTTTAGAATCAACAAAAAAAAGAAATGCGCTTTTAGAGAATTTAAAAATACGAAATTCGCATAATCCTTTAGAATCAACAGAAAAAAGAAATGCGCTTTTAGAGAATTTAAAAATACGAAATTCGCATAATCCTTTAGAATCAACAGAAAAAAGAAATGCGCTTTTAGAGAATTTAAAAATATGAAATTCGTATAATCCTTTAGAATCACTAAAAAAAGAAATGCGCTTTTAGAGAATTTAAAAATACGAAATTCGCATAATCCTTTAGAATCAACAAAAAAAAGAAATGCGCTTTTAGAGAATTTAAAAATATGAAATTCGCATAATCCTTTAGAATCAACAAAAAAAGAAATGCGCTTTTAGAGAATTTAAAAATACGAAATTCGCATAATCCTTTAGAATCAACAGAAAAAAGAAATGCGCTTTTAGAGAATTTAAAAATACGAAATTCGCATAATCCTTTAGAATCAACAAAAAAAAGAAATGCGCTTTTAGAGAATTTAAAAATATGAAATTCGCATAATCCTTTAGAATCAACAAAAAAAGAAATGCGCTTTTAGAGAATTTAAAAATACGAAATTCGCATAATCCTTTAGAATCAACAAAAAAAAGAAATGCGCTTTTAGAGAATTTAAAAATACGAAATTCGCATAATCCTTTAGAATCAACAGAAAAAAGAAATGCGCTTTTAGAGAATTTAAAAATACGAAATTCGCATAATCCTTTAGAATCAACAGAAAAAAGAAATGCGCTTTTAGAGAATTTAAAAATACGAAATTCGCATAATCCTTTAGAATCAACAGAAAAAAGAAATGCGCTTTTAGAGAATTTAAAAATACGAAATTCGCATAATCCTTTAGAATCAACAGAAAAAAGAAATGCGCTTTTAGAGAATTTAAAAATACGAAATTCGCATAATCCTTTAGAATCAACAGAAAAAAGAAATGCGCTTTTAGAGAATTTAAAAATACGAAATTCGCATAATCCTTTAGAATCAACAGAAAAAAGAAATGCGCTTTTAGAGAATTTAAAAATACGAAATTCGCATAATCCTTTAGAATCAACAAAAAAAAGAAATGCGCTTTTAGAGAATTTAAAAATACGAAATTCGCATAATCCTTTAGAATCAACAGAAAAAAGAAATGCGCTTTTAGAGAATTTAAAAATACGAAATTCGCATAATCCTTTAGAATCAACAGAAAAAAGAAATGCGCTTTTAGAGAATTTAAAAATACGAAATTCGCATAATCCTTTAGAATCAACAGAAAAAAGAAATGCGCTTTTAGAGAATTTAAAGATACGAAATTCGCATAATCCTTTAGAATCAACAAAAAAAGAAATGCGCTTTTAGAGAATTTAAAAATACGAAATTCGCATAATCCTTTAGAATCAACAGAAAAAAGAAATGCGCTTTTAGAGAATTTAAAAATACGAAATTCGCATAATCCTTTAGAATCAACAGAAAAAAGAAATGCGCTTTTAGAGAATTTAAAAATACGAAATTCGCATAATCCTTTAGAATCAACAGAAAAAAGAAATGCGCTTTTAGAGAATTTAAAAATACGAAATTCGCATAATCCTTTAGAATCAACAGAAAAAAGAAATGCGCTTTTAGAGAATTTAAAAATACGAAATTCGCATAATCCTTTAGAATCAACAAAAAAAAGAAATGCGCTTTTAGAGAATTTAAAAATACGAAATTCGCATAATCCTTTAGAATCATCAGAAAAAAGAAATGCGCTTTTAGAGAATTTAAAAATACGAAATTCGCATAATCCTTTAGAATCAACAGAAAAAAGAAATGCGCTTTTAGAGAATTTAAAAATACGAAATTCGCATAATCCTTTAGAATCAACAAAAAAAAGAAATGCGCTTTTAGAGAATTTAAAAATACGAAATTCGCATAATCCTTTAGAATCAACAGAAAAAAGAAATGCGCTTTTAGAGAATTTAAAAATACGAAATTCGCATAATCCTTTAGAATCAACAGAAAAAAGAAATGCGCTTTTAGAGAATTTAAAGATACGAAATTCGCATAATCCTTTAGAATCAACAAAAAAAGAAATGCGCTTTTAGAGAATTTAAAAATACGAAATTCGCATAATCCTTTAGAATCAACAAAAAAAAGAAATGCGCTTTTAGAGAATTTAAAAATACGAAATTCGCATAATCCTTTAGAATCAACAGAAAAAAGAAATGCGCTTTTAGAGAATTTAAAAATACGAAATTCGCATAATCCTTTAGAATCAACAAAAAAAAGAAATGCGCTTTTAGAGAATTTAAAAATACGAAATTCGCATAATCCTTTAGAATCAACAAAAAAAAGAAATGCGCTTTTAGAGAATTTAAAAATACGAAATTCGCATAATCCTTTAGAATCAACAGAAAAAAGAAATGCGCTTTTAGAGAATTTAAAAATACGAAATTCGCATAATCCTTTAGAATCAACAGAAAAAAGAAATGCGCTTTTAGAGAATTTAAAAATACGAAATTCGCATAATCCTTTAGAATCAACAGAAAAAAGAAATGCGCTTTTAGAGAATTTAAAAATACGAAATTCGCATAATCCTTTAGAATCAACAGAAAAAAGAAATGCGCTTTTAGAGAATTTAAAAATACGAAATTCGCATAATCCTTTAGAATCAACAGAAAAAAGAAATGCGCTTTTAGAGAATTTAAAAATACGAAATTCGCATAATCCTTTAGAATCAACAAAAAAAAGAAATACGCTTTTAGAGAATTTAAAAATACGAAATTCGCATAATCCTTTAGAATAATCAGAAAAAAGAAATGCGCTTTTAGAGAATTTAAAAATACGAAATTCGCATAATCCTTTAGAATCAACAGAAAAAAGAAATGCGCTTTTAGAGAATTTAAAAATACGAAATTCGCATAATCCTTTAGAATCAACAGAAAAAAGAAATGCGCTTTTAGAGAATTTAAAAATACGAAATTCGCATAATCCTTTAGAATCAACAGAAAAAAGAAATGCGCTTTTAGAGAATTTAAAAATACGAAATTCGCATAATCCTTTAGAATCAACAGAAAAAAGAAATGCGCTTTTAGAGAATTTAAAAATACGAAATTCGCATAATCCTTTAGAATCAACAGAAAAAAGAAATGCGCTTTTAGAGAATTTAAAAATACGAAATTCGCATAATCCTTTAGAATCAACAGAAAAAAGAAATGCGCTTTTAGAGAATTTAAAAATACGAAATTCGCATAATCCTTTAGAATCAACAAAAAAAAGAAATGCGCTTTTAGAGAATTTAAAAATACGAAATTCGCATAATCCTTTAGAATAATCAGAAAAAAGAAATGCGCTTTTAGAGAATTTAAAAATACGAAATTCGCATAATCCTTTAGAATCAACAGAAAAAAGAAATGCGCTTTTAGAGAATTTAAAAATACGAAATTCGCATAATCCTTTAGAATCAACAGAAAAAAGAAATGCGCTTTTAGAGAATTTAAAAATACGAAATTCGCATAATCCTTTAGAATCAACAGAAAAAAGAAATGCGCTTTTAGAGAATTTAAAAATACGAAATTCGCATAATCCTTTAGAATCAACAGAAAAAAGAAATGCGCTTTTAGAGAATTTAAAAATACGAAATTCGCATAATCCTTTAGAATCAACAGAAAAAAGAAATGCGCTTTTAGAGAATTTAAAAATACGAAATTCGCATAATCCTTTAGAATCAACAAAAAAAAGAAATGCGCTTTTAGAGAATTTAAAAATACGAAATTCGCATAATCCTTTAGAATAATCAGAAAAAAGAAATGCGCTTTTAGAGAATTTAAAAATACGAAATTCGCATAATCCTTTAGAATCAACAGAAAAAAGAAATGCGCTTTTAGAGAATTTAAAAATACGAAATTCGCATAATCCTTTAGAATCAACAGAAAAAAGAAATGCGCTTTTAGAGAATTTAAAGATACGAAATTCGCATAATCCTTTAGAATCAACAAAAAAAGAAATGCGCTTTTAGAGAATTTAAAAATACGAAATTCGCATAATCCTTTAGAATCAACAGAAAAAAGAAATGCGCTTTTAGAGAATTTAAAGATACGAAATTCGCATAATCCTTTAGAATCAACAAAAAAAGAAATGCGCTTTTAGAGAATTTAAAAATACGAAATTCGCATAATCCTTTAGAATCAACAGAAAAAAGAAATGCGCTTTTAGAGAATTTAAAAATACGAAATTCGCATAATCCTTTAGAATCAACAGAAAAAAGAAATGCGCTTTTAGAGAATTTAAAAATACGAAATTCGCATAATCCTTTAGAATCAACAGAAAAAAGAAATGCGCTTTTAGAGAATTTAAAAATACGAAATTCGCATAATCCTTTAGAATCAACAGAAAAAAGAAATGCGCTTTTAGAGAATTTAAAAATACGAAATTCGCATAATCCTTTAGAATCAACAGAAAAAAGAAATGCGCTTTTAGAGAATTTAAAAATACGAAATTCGCATAATCCTTTAGAATCAACAGAAAAAAGAAATGCGCTTTTAGAGAATTTAAAAATACGAAATTCGCATAATCCTTTAGAATCAACAAAAAAAAGAAATGCGCTTTTAGAGAATTTAAAAATACAAAATTCGCATAATCCTTTAGAATCAACGAAAAAAGAAATGCGCTTTTAGAGAATTTAAAAATACGAAATTCGCATAATCCTTTAGAATCAATAGAAAAAAGAAATGCGCTTTTGGAGAATTTAAAAATACGAAATTCGCATAATCCTTTAGAATCAACAGAAAAAACAGATAAAAGAAGCCAAACATTTGGGAAATCTTTACGCACATTTCACATTGTTTATTAGAACAAGCACATGTTGAGCCATTTTAATAGATTATAATTATAATCTCAAGGATTATCATTATATTCATAGAAGATTATATTGCATTAGTGTAAGCTTATTAGATGCACACACACACACACACACACACACACACACACACACACACACACACACACACACACAAGAAACTGAGATAAAAATTGACAAGAACACTATTTAAAAAAAAAGAAAAGGACAAAAAATTGATGAAATAACTTATATTTTCAATATGTATAGATATTATAAAATATGTATAGATGTTATAATATTTGTATAGATGCTATAAAATATGTGTAGATGTTATAAAATATGTATAGATGTTATAAAATATGTATAGATGTTATAAAATATGTGTGGATGTTATAAAATTTGTGTAGATGCTATAAAATATGTATAAATATTATAAAATATGTGTAGATGTAATAAAATATGTGTAGATGTTATAAATTATGTATAGATGTTATAAAATGTGTATAGATGTTAGAAAATATGTGTAGATGTTATAAAATATGTGTAGATGTTATGAAATATGTGTAGATATGATAACATTTGTATAGATGTTATAAAATATGTGTAGATGTTATAAAAAATGTGTACATGTTATAAAATATATATAGATGTTATAAAATTTGTATGGATGTCATAAAATATGTGTATATGTTATAAAATATGTGTAGATGTTATAAAATATGTGTAGATGTTATAAAATTGGGATAGATGTAATAAAATATGCGTAAATGTTATAAAATATGTGTAGATGTTATAAAATATGTGTAGATGTTATAAAATATGTGTAGATGTTATACAATTTGTATAGATGTTATAAAATATGTGTAGATGTTATAAAATATGTGTAGACGTAATAAAATTTCTATAGATGTTATAAAATATATGTACACGTTATAAAATATGTGTAGATGTTATGAAATATGTGTAGATGTTATAAAATATGTGTAGACGTAAGAAAATTTCTATAGATGTTATAAAATATATGTACACGTTATAAAATATGTGTAGATGTTATGAAATATGTGTAGATGTTATAAAATATGTGTAGATGTTATAACATTTGTATAAATGTTATAAAATATGTGTAGATGCAATAAAATATGTGTAGATGTTATAATATTTGAATAGACGTTATAAAATATGTGTAGATGTTATAAAATTTGTATAGATGTTATAAAATTTGTATCGATGTTATAAAATATGTGTAGATGTTATAAAATAGTTGTATATGTTATAAACTTTGTATAGATGTTATAAAATATGTGTAGATGTCATAAAATATGTGTAGATGTTATAAGATATATGTAGATGTTATAAAATATGTATAGATGTTATAGAATTTGTATAGATGTAATAAAATATGTGTTGATGTTATAAAATGTGCATAGATGTTATAAAATATGTGTAGATGTTATAAAATTTTTATACATGTTATAAAATATTATAGATGTTATGAAATATGTGTAGATGTTATAAAATTTGTATAGATGTTCTAACATATGTGTAGATGTTATAAAATATGTGTAGATTTTATAAAATTTTTACAGATGTTATAAGATATGTGTATATGTTATAAAATATGTGTAGATGTTATAAAATTTGTATAGATGTTCTAACATATGTATAGATGTTATAAAATATGTGTAGATGTTATAATATTTGTATAGATTTAATAAAATATGTGTATATGTTATAAAATTTGTATAGATGTTATAAAATTTGGATAGATTTTATAAAATATGTGTAGATGTTATGAAATATGTGTAGATGTTATAATATTGTATAGATGTTATAAAATATTGTAGATGTTATAAAAAATATATAGATGCTATAAAATTTGTATGGATGTTATAAAATATGTGTAGATCTTTTAAAATTTGTATAGATGTTATAAAATGTCTGTAGTTGTTATAAAATATGTTCAGATGTTATAAAATGTGTATAGTCGTAATAAGATATGTGTAGATATTATAAAATATGCGTAGATGTTATAAAATATGTGTAGATGTTATAAAATTTGTATAGATGTTATAAAATATGTGTAGATGTTATAAAATATGTGTAGACGTAATAAACATTCTATAGATGTTATAAAATATATGTACACGTTATAAAATATGTGTAGATGTTATGAAATATGTTTAGATGTTATAAAATATGTGTAGATGTCATAACATTTGTATAAATGTTATAAAATATGTGTAGATGTTATAAAATATGTGTAGATGTTATAATATTTGAATAGATGTTATAAAATATGTGTAGATGTTATGAAATTTGTATAGATGTTATAAAATTTGTATCGACGTTATAAAATATGTGTAGATGTAATAAAATATGTGTATATGCAATAAACTTTGTATAGATGTTATAAAATATGTGTAGATGTTATAAAATATGTGTAGATGTTATAAAATATTTGTAGATGTTATAAAATATGTATAGATGTTATAGAATTTTTATAGATGTAATAAAATATGTGTAGATGCTATAAAATGTGCATAGATGTTATAAAATATGTGTAGATGTTATAAAATTTGTATACATGTTATAAAATATGTATAGATGTTATGAAATATGTGTAGATGTTATAAAATTTGTATAGATGTTCTAACATATGTGTAGATGTTATAAAATATGTGTAGATGCTATAATATTTGTATAGATTAAATAAAATATGTGTATATGTTATAAAATTTGTATAGATGTAATAAAATATGTGTAGATGTTATAAAAAATGTGTAGATGTTATAAAATATGTATAGATGTTATAATATTTGTATAGATGTTATAAAATATGTGTAGATGTTATTAAATATGTGTAGATGTTATAAAATATGTGTAGATGTTATAAAATTTGTATAGATGTAATAAAATATGTATAGATGTCATAAAATATGTGGAGATGTTATAAGATTTGTATACATGTTATAAAATATGCATAGATGTTATAAAATATGTGTAGATGTTATAAAATATGTGTAGATGTTATAAAATTTCTATAGATGTTATAAAATATATGTAAACGTTATAAAATATGTGCAGATGTTATGAAATATGTGTAGATGTTATAAAATATGTCTAGATGTTTTAATATTTGTATAGATTTCATAAAATATGTGTAGAATTTCTGAAATTTTTATAGATGTTATAAAATTGGTATCGATGGTTTAAAATATGTGTATATGTTATAAACTTTATATAGATGTAATAAAATATGTGTAGATTTTATAAAATATGTGTAGATGTTATAAAATTTGTATAGATGTTATAAGATGTATGTAGATGTTATAATATATGTGCAGATGTAATTAAATTTTTATAGATGTTATAAAATATGTGTAGATATTATAAAATATATGTAGATGTTATAAAATATGTGTAGATGTTATAAAATTTGTATCGATTTTATAAAATATGTGTAGATGTTATAAAATTTGTATAGATGTTATAAAATATGTGTAGATGTTATAAAATATATGTACATGTTATAAAATATGAGTATATGTTATAAAATTAGTATAGATATTATAAAATATGTGTAGATGTTATAAAATATGTGTAGATGTTATAAAATATGTGTAGATGTTATAAAATATGTGTAGATGTTATAAAATATGTGTATATGTTATAAAATTTGTATAGATGAAATAAAATATGTGTAGATGTTATAAAATTTGTATAGATCTTATAAAATTTGTATAAATGTTATAAGATATGTGTAGATGTTATGAAATATGTGTAGATGTTATAAAATATATGTAGATGTTATAAAATTTGTAAACATGTGATAACATATGTATAGATGTTATAAAATATGTGTAGATGTTCTACCATATGTGTAGATATTATAAAATATGTGTAGATGTTATAAAATTTGTATAAATGTTATAAAATATGTGTAGATGTTATAAAATATGTGTAGATGTAATAAAATATGTGTAGATATTATAAGATTTTTATATATGTTATAAAATATGTATAGATGTTATAAAATATGTGTAGATGTTAGAAAATTTGTATAGATGTTCAAACATATGTGTAGATATTATGAAATCTGTATAGATGTCATAACATATGTGTAGATGTTATAAAATATGTGTAGATTAAATAAAATTTCTAAAGATGTTATAAAATATATGTACACGTTATAAAATATGTGCAGATGTTATGAAATATGTGCAGATGTTATAAAATATGTGTAGATGTTGTAATATTTGTATAGATTTTATAAATATGTGTAGATGTTATAAAATATGTGCAGATGTTATGAAATTTTTATAGATGTTATAAAATATGTGTAGATGTTATAAAATATGTGTAGATGTTATGAAATATGTGTAGATGTTATAAGATTTGTATACACGTTATAAATATGTATAGATATTATAAAATATGTGTAGATGTTATAAAATTTGTATAGATGTTCTAGAATATGTGCAGATGCTATAAAATTTGTATAGATGTTATAAAATTTGTACCGATGTTATAAAATATGTGTATATGTTATAAACTTTATATAGATGTTATAAAATATGTGTAGATGTTATAAAATTTGTATAGATGTTATAAAATGTATGTAGATGTTATAAAATATGTGCAGATGTTATGAAATTTTTATAGATGTTATAAAATATGTGTAGATGTTATAAAATATGTGTAGATGTTATGAAATATGTGTAGATGTTATAAGATTTGTATACACGTTATAAATATGTATAGATATTATAAAATATGTGTAGATGTTATAAAATTTGTATAGATGTTCTAGAATATGTGCAGATGCTATAAAATTTGTATAGATGTTATAAAATTTGTACCGATGTTATAAAATATGTGTATATGTTATAAACTTTATATAGATGTTATAAAATATGTGTAGATGTTATAAAATTTGTATAGATGTTATAAAATGTATGTAGATGTTATAAAATATGTGCAGATGTTATGAAATTTTTATAGATGTTATAAAATATGTGTAGATGTTATAAAATATGTGTAGATGTTATGAAATATGTGTAGATGTTATAAGATTTGTATACACGTTATAAATATGTATAGATATTATAAAATATGTGTAGATGTTATAAAATTTGTATAGATGTTCTAGAATATGTGCAGATGCTATAAAATTTGTATAGATGTTATAAAATATGTGTAGATGATATAAAATATGTGTAGATGTTATAAAATATTTGTAGATGTTATAAAATTTATATAGGTGTTATAAAATATATGTAAACGTTATAAAATATGTGTAGATGTTATGAAATATGTGTAGATGTTATAAAATATGTGTAGATGTTATAAAATTTGTATAGATGTTATAAAATATGTGTAGATGTTATAAAATATGTGTAGATTTTATAATATTTGTATAGATTTTATAAAATATGTGTAGATGTTATAAAATTTGTATAGATGTTATAAAATGTACGTAGATGTTATAAAATATGTGTAGATGTTATAAAATAGTTGTATATGTTATAAAATTTGTATAGATGTTATAAAATATATGTAGATGTTATAAAATATGTGTAGATGTTATAAAATATTGTAGATGTTATAAAATTTGTATACATGTTATAAAATATGTATAGATGTTATAAAATATGTGTAGATGTTATAAAATTTTTATAGATTTTCTAACATATGTGTAGATGTTATAAAATATGGTTAGATGTTATAAAATATGTGTAGATGTTATAAATTTTTATAGATGTTATAAAATTTGTATAGTTGTTATAAAATATGTATAGATGTTATAAAATTTGTATAGATGTTATAAAATGTATGTAGATGTTATAAAACATGTGCCGATGTTATTAAATTTGTATAGATGTTATAAAACATGTGTAGATGTTATAAAATATGTGTTGATGTTATAAAATTTTTATAGATGTTCTAACATATGTGTAGATGTTATAAAATATGTGTAAATGTTATAAAATTTGTATAGATGTTATAAAATATGTGTAGATTTTATAAAATATATGTAGATGTTATAAAATTTGTAGAGATATTATAAAATTTATGCAGATGTTCTAAATTATGTGTAGATTTTATAAAATATGTGTAGATGTTATAAAATATGTGTAGATGTTATAAAATATGTGTAGATGTTATAAAATATGTATAGATGCTATGAAATATGTGTAGATGTTATTAAATATTTGTAGATGTTATAATATTTGTATAGATGCTATAAAATATGTGTAGATGTTATAAAATCTGTATAGATGTTATAAAATATGTGTAGATGTTATAAAATATGTGTAGATGTTATAAAATTTGTATAGATGTTATAAAATATGTGTAGATGTTATAAAATTGTTATAGATCTTAATATAAATTTTCCTAATGTGTGTGTGTGTGTGTGTGTGTGCGTGCATGTGTGTGTGTGTTTGTTTTTGTGTGTGTTTGTGTGTGTGTGTGTTTGTGTGTGTGTGTGTGAGACGCCGTTTATTTCAGCCTACAGGAAACCCACCCAGGCAAGCAAGGTACCGAAAACAAACTTATGCCTCAGCGGATGTTTTAGTTATATTCATGTTTGGTGTATTGAAATGCAAAAAAAAAACAATGCAAAAAATAAATAAATAAATAACGATTTACTAAAGAACGTTTTAATTACTGGATATTTTCCCGGTATTCACCGGAATTTATTATCTCCCTTAATAAGTCGATTTACTGTCTGTGTGTGTGTATGTGACACGGTTTATCTCAGCCTACCGGCTACCCACCTATGCAAGTAAGGTACCGAAATGAATCTTATGACCTAGCAGATGTTTTAGTGATATTTATATCCATGTTTGGTGTATGGTAATGCAAAAAAAAAATGCAAAAAAATAACGATTTACTTAACAACGTTTTATTTACTGGATATTTTTCCGGTACAAGAACCCAAGTTTGCCCAACTGGGCAAACTTGGGTTTTTGTGTTATAAAATATGCATAGATGTTATAAAATTTGTATAGATGCTATAAAATGTGTATAGATGTTATAAAATTTGTATAGATATTATAAAATATATGTAGATGTTATAAAATTTGTATAGATATTATAAAATATGTGTAGATGTTATAAAATTTGTATAGAATGTTATAAAATTTGTATAGATGTTATAAAATTTTCATCCTTGAATCATTAACTTCTTGATGAATTTATCCTCTAAAATTTGTCTGCCTTCATTTTGAAATGAAGGAGTTGTTAATGGTTATCCAGAATCCCCCCTCATATTTAAAAAACAAAAATACAGAAAAATCTTTATGGTGTACGTACTCATCACTGAAAGGAAAACCCTGTCAATTGATGAAATAGTTTTATTTTTATAAACAAAATTAGTTTTCCACACTTTTAAGCGATTAATTAGAAACCGTAACCATTAAAAGGCCGATCTCGCAAGTTTGAATGATTATAAAGTTAATCTGCTTTTGTTTCTTCAAGATGGCGATACGAAACAGTCACTGTTTGCTTCCTCATAAAATGTGATTTTTCTTAGTTAAAAGTAATAAGTATTTTATCATTTTATTGTATCAGCAATAGAAAATTAAGTTTTTGGAATCTGAAATTTTTCCGATTCTGATGCCGCAAAAAGATTTAATTTTCTGATTTCTGATTCCAGTTAATCGTCCCACACTAGTTTTTACACATATATTTTGGGTTCATGCAGTTTGTACAAGATGTTGACTAATGACTAGCACATCAGACAAGCTTTGTTGACATATTTTGCATTACAAATTGGTCATTGATGGAAGCAATTTTTGAGGTGAATGACAACCATGAATTTTATGTTTATTCTGATCAAGCTTATTTTCATCTAAACGAATTGTCATTATATGAAACTTTGAAGGAATTGCCCAAACGACTGCTGCACAACCCAAAAGTAACGGTTGCTGTTGAAGAAAAACTGGTGTCATTTATTCTTTGTGAAAATTTTATCATTGCGAATTTTGAATGTTTTCAGCAAAATTAAGAGATAACCTATACAGTCAAGCCATTCTCTTTATGGTTTGTTGGATGTATGACAGTTTCCTTCGGGCAGGGGTGTGTAAGTATTACCTTCGTAAATAGAAGGACTGAAGGAAGCTATTTAAGTGGAAGTTGCCCCAGTTTACAGAGCAAAGCTACGAAGAGTGATGACCAACTTCCAGGAACGACTTCAGAAGTTCATCAGTGATAACGGGTACCACATAAGTGATTTTGTTTCGTGAATTTGATTTTGTCAAATATTGATCCAAAATTAGTTCTATCAATAAAATTGTGAAGCTAAATTTTATGATTTTGTGACATTTTCATAAATGTCCGTTCTCTCTGTCTGTCTTACTCTCTGTCTCTGTCTCTGTCCGTCTCTCTCTTAACACCTCCCCCACACACACATATATATATAAGAGTATTTAATGAAATTACAAGTAATCCATAGATCTTACTTACTTACAAAGGGAATTGGGGGGAAAATGATTTCACGTGAATGGATAGTCGGGTGAAAAGTAGAATATCCAATAACGGTAAAATCCAAGAAAAATTGGTAAAAGTCCGGTATCCAGAAGTAAAAATCAAAAGGAATCGCGTTACTGGAAATATTTTCCAGTAACTGTCATCCAAATGTCATCCAAAAAGCAGAATTCCGAGAAATGATTCACAAATGGGTACAAGAAAAAAAAGAGTGAGTTCAAAATATTATCATAAAAAGAAAGATAAATTCTGCATAGAATGAAAAAATGGAGAGATTTCAAGATGCTTCTGCCGAGGCTGAATTTCTAAATACGAATAAAGAAACAGAAAAGATGAGCGATGATTAAGTTATTTTTAGAATAGAAAAGGCAATGTCACAATGACCCAGACAGAATAATGTTTGATATTTTGGATTATCTTTGTAAACTTAATTGTAATTCTTATCTATCTATCTATCTGTCTATCTGTCTATCTATTTATCTATTTTATATATATATATATATATATATATATATATATATATATATATATATATATATATATATATATATATATAGATAGATAGATAGATAGATAGATAGATAGATAGATAGATAAAATAGATAAATAGCTAGACAGATAGATAGATAGATAAGAATTACAATTAAGTTTACAAAGATAATATATATACACTAGAAACATTCCAAAATTAAAACCTATTTTTTAACACAAAAAAGTTGAAGAACTAGGTACACGAGAGTGGTACCATTAAAACGAGCAACCTTTTGCACTTCACCATTTATTTTTCTACATAGTTACCACCAATCTGAATGCACTTTTGCCAGGAATTCAATTACACATTACTTCTGATGCACGTCTCTAGCAACAGTTGGTTTCTTAGTGTCTCAAAAAGAGATGAAAATTTCAGGTCATGAATACTTAAGTTTAGTCATTATAACAATGCAATTTGCAGTTTATAACAATGCAGTTCGAGCAGAATAGGAGCCATTACTTTTGGAACGCCCCTCACACATATATATTGTGATACAACGAAACAGGACTGTATGTCGATGACTACAAATATTTTTTAAGCCCCCTCTTTCGATAGAGCACTGTCATAAATAATCTCACCCGCTACTTAATTAGCTGAAAAATGCGAAGCTCGTTGTTTGTTTGTTTACAAAACAGGCGGTTTGAGCACTGTAAGAGTGGTGGCGGATGTCTATTTAAATAAACATTCCGACGAGTTACTTGTGGGCGTCCCTTCTGTAGTCGAGTGGGAGAACTGCCGACTGTCAACATGACGGTTCTTGGCTTGGGAGAGATGCTAGTCTAGCGGCACTGATGAGTTGTGATACAATGAAACAGGACTGTATGTCGATGACTACAAATATATATATATATATATGTATGAAAAAAATGAAAAACTAAAAATATATTTTACATTAATTTATTATTTGGCATGATACTCACAAAAGGATATATTGAAATTTCCTTAATCCGCAGGTTTCAAAGAAATGCTCTTTAGAAGAAAGTTGTTAGCAAATGAATATTATAACTAAGCTGTAACTGGCATTAATTGAAACAGCATATATATATATATATATATATATATATATATATATATATATATACAGGGTGACCACAAGAAACGGACCCCAACTCTAATTAGGCCCCGTTTCTTAGTGTTTTGTCCGAATGAAATGAAACTTTGGTCATAACTAGTTTATTATATTCAAAACATCACATCAAAACACTAGGGTCTTTGGTATATGTTCTAGATGGCCTCCATTTAGCTTTTGTTTTTTTTGGGGGGTCACCCTGTATATGTATATATATATATATATATATATATATATATATATATATATTAATTAAACAGAAAGTAGATTAAATATAATATATATATATATATATATATATATATATATATATATTAAACAGAAAGAAAATTAAACTGTAAGTTGAACATTACAATCAAAATTTATTGTTCGACTGAATACTCCAAAAACAATTTATAAAATCCTTATTCTGTGGAGTTTCAAAGAATACTATTCTTGTTATTCTTCTCATCAGAGGACATAAAGAAATCAGCAAATTATATTTGTAGCAATGCTAGAATTTGCTAGTTTAGGCATTAAGTGAAACCGCAATTTATTGCAGTTATAAATTGCAAAATAAAAAAGTGAAAATAATATTTCATAATATTTCAGCTTGCATGAAAATCCTCTCAAGTTGATCCGAAATGCAAAATAGTTCTTTAGAGAGAATGGATTCCAAAATAAGGCCAGCGTGACGATGCATATAATCTGATTGGAGAGTTTTCAAAACAGCTGAAATAATGAAAATTGTTTTTTTTTTCCGGGCAGTGCAGTAGCCCAAAGAGAAGTCTGTTCCCAGTCAAATGGGACCTAATAGTAAAAAGAGAGAAAACCAGTATGAGAAACTTCATCATCGGCTTAATTAGAAAAAGTGATTTCAAATAAAATTTTAAAGTAATTAAGTTTAGGCTTAGTGGGGGGCGGGGGGAATCAGTCCGTGAAAGCTCGTATTACACTGATCGGAAATTGTCTAGACAGAACAAAACAGATCTTTCTATAAAGATATATTATTATTCGATGTCATTATTAAAAAAAATGGAGGAGTGAGGATTATAAAGGTTTAAGTGTTGTAGAATCATAGCTTACTAAGGCTGTGGAAAAGTTATGATGATGATAAAGATGACAATAATAATAATAATAATAATAATAATAATAATAATAATAATAAATGTAAAGTAATTCTAATAATAGTATAGTCAATCATCATGGGTAATAATAATAATAATAATAATAATAATAATAATAATAATTTAGTAATTTAGTAATTATAGTAACAAATTTAGTAATAAGTATAAAAAATTCAGTAATAATGATAAAAAAACGGTAATAAAGATGGCGATATAATAATATTTGTAATAGCAATAACAGTGATAGTGACATGAATGATTATGTCAATCATACACTGATATTGATAAAAAGTAAATATATATATACATATATACACATGTATACACAAAACATACATACACATTCTAACCCATAACCTAACTTATACATACATAAGCACACCTATAAACACACAAGTACATATATATATATATACATCTACATAGACATATGAAAAAAAAACCTTCACACACACACACACACACATATATATATATATATATAAATATATATATATAAATATATATAGATACACATACATAGACACACATAAGGACAATTATATACACATATACAAATTATAGCAGATGCTAAAACCGCTACCACCACTACCACCACCACTACTAGTACTTCTAATAATAATAATAATAAAAATTAGAATAAAGAATATCTAGTGAAAGAATAGTAATGAGCCTAAAGAAAAATTAATAATTGAAAATTTATTGGTAATACATAAATATATAAACATAAAAATATACATACACAGAGAAATATGTATAATTTAGGAGTACTATTTATCTTAATATGTAAAAAAATAAAATAATAACCGCCCATAGTGGTATTGATTATTTCTATAATTCTCAAGATAAAAGTAATAAACTAGGTAAGACAAGAGGATAAAGTCCGGTAGAATAGGTTGAAAAACTACAATAATAAGAATGTATAGTAATAATAAAAAAAATGTATAGTAATAATTAAAAAAAAAAAATTCTAACATATTTTTATTTAAAATTTTAACAGAGGGACTACGTAATTTAAAAATTGCAATACTTGTATTTTGCCATATGTTTGCATTGGAAATCAACTCACTCTTTGTATTGATTACATTCTTGGATTGAGGAGACGTTGTTATCCTGCCTATTTAGATCCAGAGGTAAGAATGCGATTTAAATATAATACTCCAATTAATTGAAAAGCGAATATTCTTAGATTTAAGTTTTTTTTATTAAAGTAGCCAAAGAAGTTCCCTGGTTACTATTTGTGTTTTTATTGCTAAAAGATTATGAGTAGTTAGAGATTCTCTGCTTTATTAAAGTAAAAGTGGATCTGATATATGTGTATGTTTTGGGTGCATTGTGGATATTGTTGTTGGTATTTAGTATTAGATTGTTATTAAGGTTAGGACAAGATGTGGGCGAATGGATGGGGGTGTTATTACTGAGCTGGTTTCCAAAGTTATTATCATATGAGTTGTTCTGTAAAGGACTATTAGTATTTATATTATTAATACTATTATTAATTAAGATTATTATAGGGGGGAAGTTCCAGTTCATTGCCATTTGTTTGACCAAAGATTGGCTGTTGGGAAAGATTAGTGGCGTTTCTTTGGAGGGATTTAGATGGTATTTCAGTTACAGTATATGAATCAATCACATTTGTATGGATACAGTTATTTTCGAGGGGGCATTCTTCTTCTTTTTTTTTTTTTTTTTTTGGCAATTACATTTGGTTTTCTTGGCCAAGGGAAAAGGAATTACTTGGGCATTTTTAATTTTCATGTCATTAGAGGCTATTATTGTGTGGGCTAAATTAGGCATTGTAGGCATTCTTGATCGAATTTTTGTTAAACAAAGTGCTATAAATATGCAGGTACCTGAAAGAATTTTCAACAATATTAAAGAATTCCTTGGGGGATATTAGATTTTACATTGGAGCTGGAGGGGAGATTAAACCAAAGATTATCCTTTCTCCTCGTCCTTTTTCTAGTGGAAGATCTGTCTATGTTCGTGCTCTTGTGGTTAGTATGGTTGACATTATTATTGCTCTTACTTGAAAATTTATGATTTCTTTTAGTTCTGGACATGTTATGCGTAATTAATGAGGGTAATCGGCAAGTTTCTTGGCTTTTATGGTTATATTTTATATTTTCCATATAACACGAATTTCTAAGTGTTATATTGTCTCTATAATAAAGGGTTGTGAGTGTTTGTTGCGTCATCTCTAATAATGGATAAGAGATGACGTGTTATATTATATATTTATGTTGTATCATAAAGGGAATCGTGTGTGAGTGACATGTATTTTCAGAACATACCTCTGCTTCTTCGATGTTGGACCATCTGGAAATTTCTCGTCCTGAAGGGAGACTTGATACCTGTTTTTGGATGAAGATTCAATCACTCCAAGACAAGGAATTAGTTCTATAGTTTATTTCACTTTTCCCAGATGTCCTGCAGAAGGTGGAAAGTGAAATCGGCGTGTGTGGGTTCTTCTTCTACACACATCAGCATTCGCCCCCCACCAGTGAAGAGGAGGAGACAAGTCCGTTGTCTTCTGAGTCCAAATCAAATCTCAACGATTCAGCTAACCTGATCACATGACTCACACGCAATCAAATCAGCTGATCTTTTACTTCCAGTCAACATGTCTACACTATAACTCACCTCTTCCCCCCCTCTCTCTCTCTCTCTCTCTCTCTCTCTCTCTCTCTCTCTCTCTCTCTCTCTCTCTCTCTCTATTCCTTAACATAAGGGCGTTGTTATAAAACATGGAGTTTTGATCAAAGGTCTTTCTGTCAGCTGAAAGCCTAGGGGTTCTGGTAGAGATTGAAGGTATTATGGATTAAATTTTTGAATTAGGGTGATTTGAAAACTTATGCACATATAATAGTGTGAGGTTTGGCTTATGGTATGGGCTGTATGTTTCAGAGTTAAGGTTAAGTGAGATATCTAAGAAGTTAGCTGTTTTCTTGTTAGGTTCAACTGTTATGAAGAGTCCAATGTTATTAAAAAAAACTATGAAGATTTTTGACAGTTTTATTATACTCTCTAGGTCTGACTCTTGTAGCGAGGAGGGCATAGTCTCTATAAAGACCTCCCTGGATCTGCTTGAAATATATCTTAAGCTCTTTTAATAGGAAGATCTCGACCAAATCCATCACCTAGCCGAGTCTGAAGAACCCATAAGGATATCAAAACTATCAGGGGTATCCTTCCTGATCCAATGCTTATTGTCAAAGTAAATGAACCAAAAGAATCAGTCTAATTTTTAAGTCTGTTAAATTTGAGTGTTTTTTAGCAAAAATAAGTGTCTTGTTTAAAAGAATAAGGAAAATTGATTGGTAATAATTGTTCATGTCATTATTCCAGCTGTTTTGAAGGCTTTCCAATCGAATTATATGCATCACCACGCTAGACTTATTTTGGAATCCATTTTCTCTAAAGAACTATTTTGCATTTCGGATCAACTTGAGAGGATTTTCATACAAGCTGAAACATTTGTTTTTATATATATTTTTTTACATATCCAACATTTTTCACTTTTTTATAAGGCAATTTATAATTACAATAAATTGCGGTTTCACTTAATGCCTTAACTAGCAAATTCTAGCATTGCTACAAATATAATTTGCTGATTTCTTTATGTCCTCTGATGAGAAGAATAACAAGAATAGTATTCTTTGAAACTCCGCAGAATAAGGATTTTATAAATTGTTTTTGGAGTATTCAGTCGAACAATAAATTTTGATTGTAAAGTTATGCTTACAGTTTTAATTTTCTTTCTCTTATAATAAGCGTATTGTGCTTTTTTTAATTTGGTTGGGATAAAATTTTCTATTTTTTATTTATATTAGTTTGAAGTTTACCATTGCGTATATCCCTTTGTTTTCATCAATATATATATATATATATATATATATATATATATATATATATATATATATATATATATATATATATATATATATATCTATATCTATCTATATCTATATCTATATCTATCTATATCTATCTATATCTATATCTATCTATATCTATCTATATCTATATCTATATCTATCTATCTATATCTATCTATCTATCTATCTATCTATCTATCTATATCTATATCTATATCTATATCTATCTATATCTATCTTCTATATCTATATCTATATCTATCTATCTATCTATATCTATCTATATCTATCTATATCTATATCTATATCTATATCTATCTATATCTATATCTATCTATCTTCTATATCTATCTATCTATCTATATCTATCTATCTTCTATATATCTATAAAAACAGAGATGTGTGTGCCACAGACGATTTCTGATTGGTTAATCCAATAATCACATTTCCTAAAAAACTATGGTTCGTAGGCTCTTAACTTTACCATAAAATGTTATGGCTTTATTTATTGTCCATCTTGGAAGGGTTTAATTTTTTCCCAACTTGCGATTTACAAATTAAAAAAATACGAAACTTACAATCTAACAATCGAACCTCCGACATCACGGCCGCCATTATGAAACTAAACCAAAAAAAAAAAAAAAAGCGCCTTCACTCGTGGTCTTTACATTTCGGGTTTGGGTACTTGTGCAGTTTTCCATTGACATTAAAAAATGGAAATATTTAAAAACAAAAATATATTGTACGTACTCGTCATGGGATAAAGTTTTCCTACAGAAAAAATCACGTAATTTCATCTAGTAGTTATTTTTTTATAGCGAAACAAGAAAAAATCAACGCTACAAGCGAGTCATTATTAATTAAACAGAAAGTTCAAGTAGGGGGATTTCCCCCTTTTTTTTTTATAGCGAGGCCAAATTTCGCGAATTTGGCCTTTTTTTAAAGCAGTTTGGCCTTCATATTTCTGTTTGGCCTTTTTCTTCACCGATGAAATAAAAAAAGCAAATAAAAACAATGCATTAAAACTTTTTAAAATACGGCACACTTTTGTTGTTTTTGTTTGTTTTTTTTTTGGTAATTTTCCTTATTTTTTTTATTTTTTCAAGATAATACTATTAAATGGACACTATTATGCCAAATTAGCCCCCCCCCCCAAAAAAAATGCACAAAAATTCGAGATTTAAGGTTTTGACGAGATAATTTAGCGAATTGTCCGGACTATTGCGAGAGAACCATCCATTAGTTTTTCCTGAAATTTTGCCACAAATTGTATTTCAATGCATAGATGTGCATAGTAACAACATTTTTTAGCCGAAAATTCCCGTCGCGTCTCCAGATTTCATCGGTGAAGAAAAAGGCCAAACAGAAATTTTGAAGGCCAAACTGCTTTAAAAAAAAAGGCCAAATTCGCGAAATTTGGCCTCGCTATCAAACGATTTGACCTTTGAGAACTCTACCAAACTCCTCCTACAATTTTGGGTCTAAACACGTGATATTATAGATATAGATTCCTTGGACATGGATCTAACTTAAAGTTTAAAAAAATTTACCGTTTTTTTTTCTCAGCATTAACCTCAAAACACCTGGGCAACGCCGGGCACCGATTGCTAGTATATATATATATATATATATATATATATATATATATATATATATATATATATATATATATATATTTTGTGTACAGAAAGTTGTTAGTTGAGACAGGTCATTGGTACCGTCGGTTTCAAGCCCGATAATACGGCCCGTTTAAGGTATCCTTATCAAGCTCTCTTCAGCCAATATTCGTCTATCTTATAACCGGAAGTGTGAAGTATATATACCTCGCGAATCCACGTTCAAATCTCGTTTTGTATAATCCCCCCCCCTTTTTTTTTTTTTTTTATCTATCTATCTATCTATCTATCTATCTATATCTATATATATATATATATATATATATATATATATATATATATATATATATATATCGGATAATGTAATACCTAATTTTCAACTTTGAATTATTTTAATTTAAGATCTAATTTCGAAAAAATGTTTTTTTATATGAATCGATTTTAATTTGAACCCCATTTAATTTTAAAATCTCTTTCCTTATGTATAAAACCTTTAAAATCTGTATTGGTATCGGTTAAAAACTTAAAAATTCGTTTAATTATATCGAATTACATTTAAAATTTCCAAAAATACGTTTAAAGTTTTAAAAATATATTTTTAATTATATCGAATCACGTTTAAAAATTTCGAAATACGTTTAAAAATTATTTTTAAAAAACCCAAATCTTTCAAGGTTTGGGGAAGTGAGTATTTATCTATCCTAAGTGATTTCCCTAGTTTATTAACATTATTATATTTTTCTATAGTTTTAAATTCGAAATAGATTATAAATTACATTTATAAAAAAAAAAAAAATAAATAAAAAAAAAAAAAAATAAAATTATATTTTATATTACATTGATTAAAAATCTATAATATAATTGCGATTAAAATCCAAGTTTACCGACTAATTATTTATGTATTTACAATTTTTTTCCCTTATATATATATATATATATATATATATATATATATATATATATATATATATATATATATATATATATAAACAACATCTAAGTGTTGTTCTTTTCATTGATCCAATTTATTAGGAGCCCCTTCCTTCTATGTATGCAACTTTTCAAAGCTTCACTCCTCACATTTAAACATTTTATTTTTGGGTCATGAATGGACCGGAGGATGTAGTATTTCTCTGCGTTACAGAGTGAGCATTGACTTAATTCCGGGACGTATGCTGGTCTATGCTCTATTTTTCTCCATTTTATGGAAAAGGGTGTATTTTTTTCTTTAAGCTCCCACACGATTTTCCTTTTAATTGAGCACTCTGCTGGAATTCTTTTTCCAAAAAAAAAAAAAAAAAAAAAAACTAATCATATATATATATATATATATATATATATATATATATATATATATATATATATATATATATATATATTGTAATTAGGAAGGGAATACTTTTATGATTTATGATTAAAATTAAATTTGTATATATATGAATATATATACATATTCCTTTGATCTTCTCTCCAAAAAGGGGGCAAAAAAGGGGGAAGAGGAGAGGAAAGAAAAAGAAATGAGGAGCCAGCTGATCGGTTTCGACCCTCGCTTCTCAAAGTTGTATCGAGGTAATTTTTACAACAAAGAATGAAAAAGCGATTAAAATTGTGTTTTATTCAATTTACGGGGAGAAAAAAAAGTGGGAAAACGATTAAAATAAAACAGCATTATGGTCGAATACCATAGAGATTAATTACGTTCAAACCCAAGAGGCATTCCCTTTGCTTGCAAAGCGAAGGTTTTCTAAGTCGAATATGAATAGTCTCCAAGATCTTAAGGTGATATAGTGAATGAGCACGACTAAGAATAGAAAAAGAGTTTGTGCTAAAGTTTGCTGCACAAGACGGGTTTTTAAGTAAAAGACAAATTTGTAAAATTGTCGCAACTCATGATTCAACTGCCTCCTTAGAAACAAAATTTCAAAAGAAACTGGTCAAGTGGGTCAAAAACGGTATACTTCCGACGAATGTAGCTAGTGAGATAAGACCCTCTGGATCTATCCGCCCAAGGTTATATGGTCTTCCTAAAACCCATAAAGCGGATATCCCATTAAGGCCCATTCTCTCCATTGTAGGGTCATCGCAACACAAGGTCTCAAAATGGATCTTTGACATTTTACAACCTGTTTTACAACATTATAGTAAATATTGTCTTAAAGATTCATTTTATTTTGCTGATTTTATTAAAAAGTCTAAGATTGTTAATAGATTTATGTGCTCTTATAACATTAGCAATCTTTTTACTTGTGTCCCTGTTTTGGAAACTATAGATATCTCCTATTCCTGAAAACATCTTTATTGGACTTATGAAATTTGCCACGACATCTGTGGAATTTAGTTTCAACAATATTATGTATCGGCAAAAAGATGGCGTGGCCATGGGGTCAGTACTTGGACCGACCATAGCGAATATTTTTGTGGGGTTCTATGAAGAACGCTTACTATCTGGACCCATAAAACCATTAGTGTACTTCCCATATGTTGACGACACATTCTGTTTATTTAATAACCAAATGGAAGCAAACACCTTTTCCTCCTTACTCAATGGAATGCATCTCGCGTTAAAGTACACCTATGAGGGAGAGTGCAATTCATCCATAGCTTTCCTTGATGTATTGGTAACAAAAACGTCATCTAGTTACCATACATCTATATACCGCAAACCAACATTTACAGGTTTGTACACTCGTTGGGATTCATTTTGCGCTAAAAAACGCAAGATAAAGCTAATTTGGACCCTAACAAATCGTGCCCTTATGATTTGTTCTGAGTTAAAATTAGATGAGGAATTGGAAACAATTATGGATACTTTATCCAAAAACGGGTACCCACTAGATGTGATTAGGTCAGTTATTCAAAAGAAATTGGCTGAATTCTCTCGAATTAAAGAGAATATAGTAGCCAAATGTCCAATTTATCTACGTTTGCCTTGGTTAGGTAGAGTAAGTGAGAAATTTTCCAAACAAATAAGTTCAGCAGTTCATGGATGTTATTTTGCTGCCAATGTGCATGTTGTGTTCTCTACGAGAACTTTATTACCATCTTCTCGAAAAGATGTTCTACCCCCCCCACCATAATAGTAATGTTATTTAAAATTTTGAATGTAGTTGCGGTGCCAACTACTTGGGTCGAACGACATTAAGATTAGATGGAAAAATCAAACAACATGTACCCAGTAAAATTAGGAATGGAACCGGGCAACGGACGTTGTTACTAACACATACGGGTCCTCAATTACTTCTAAAATAGATAAATATGGTGTTAGGATTTGGTCAAAATCGCCTGTTCCTTCATTCATCAAACTTTTTTATTATTAACCCGCTCGGGCCCTATGTACTGTTCATAACTATGTGCATACGTATAAATTAAAAAGTGTGTATATGTACTCTCTATATAACTTTATGTGCATACGTATAAATTAAAAAGTGTGTATATGTACTCTCTATATAACTTTATGTGCATACGTATAAATTAAAAAGTGTGTATATGTACTCTCTAGATAACTTTATGTGCATATGTATAAATTAAAAAGTGTGTATATGTACTCTCTATATAACTTTATGTGCATACGTATAAATTAAAAAGTGTGTATATGTACTCTCTATATAACTTTATGTGCATATGTATACATTAAAAAGTGTGTATATGTACTCTCTATATAACTTTATGTGCATACGTATAAATTAAAAAGTGTGTATATGTACTCTCTATATAACTTTATGTGCATACGTATAAATTAAAAAGTGTGTATATGTACTCTCTATATAACTTTATGTGCATACGTATAAATTAAAAAGTGTGTATATGTACTCTCTATATAACTTTATGTGCATACGTATAAATTAAAAAGTGTGTATATGTACTCTCTATATAACTTTATGTGCATATGTATACATTAAAAAGTGTGTATATGTACTCTCTATATAACTTTATGTGCATACGTATAAATTAAAAAGTGTGTATATGTACTCTCTATATAACTTTATGTGCATATGTATAAATTAAAAAGTGTGTATATGTACTCTCTATATAACTTTATGTGCATATGTATAAATTAAAAAGTGTGTATATGTACTCTCTATATAACTTTATGTGCATATGTATAAATTAAAAAGTGTGTATATGTACTTTCTATATAATAGGTTTCCTTAACTACCATAGAGAAAAGTTAGTAGAGACCACAGACGTCAATTTTTTTTTAAAACTTTGACCATAATTTTGACCCCTTAACATTTAGTGTTTTGGACTCAAATTAAATTAAAATGGTTGAACCATGTCCATGTACGTCTAAAATTTCAAATGTTTATACCTAAAATTGGTGAAGAAGTTTGGTAGAGTCTGCAAAGGTCAACCCTATAAACTTTGACCTCTTGCCAACAAAATTTTAGCCCAAAAACTGATTAAAAAGCTTGCTGCATGTCTGAATGCACTTTATGTAAAATTTCAAATATTTAGACCAAAAATTGGCTGAGTAATTTGGTAGAGACCGCAGAGGTCAATGTTTGTAACACTTTGACCCCAATCATGACCCCTTAACATTTATTGTTTTGAGCTCAAATCAAATTATAAAGTTAGATCCATGTCCAAGTAACCTATATCTAAAATTTCAAGTGTTTAGACCCAAAATTGGCGGAGGAGTTTGGTATAGTTTTCACTTAACAGCCAAATTTCTGGCTGAAAACCGATTAAAAAGATTTTCCTAAATCACAATACCCCTTATGTCAAATCTCGATTCTGTAGACCGAAAATTGACAGAGTTATGTAGAGAAATATACACAGACAGACAGACAGACAGACAGACAGAGAAGCACACATACACACACACACACACTGAGACATTTTCACTTTTATAGATATATAGATTATCGTTACATATCGAAGACATTCCGATACAAAAGCTATCTTAGGACACTGCCAGGTACATTTGTGTGAAATTTCATAAAAATCGACCCAGCTGTTTTCGAGTCCAAAGGAAACTCTCTCTCTCTCTCTCACACACACACGCGCGCGCACGCACACACACACACACACACATGCAAAGCATTTTTATATAATAGTAGAGATATCTATATATATCTATCAATTTATATCTATCAATGTATATCTATTTATGTATCTATCTATCTATATATCTATATCTACATACAGATAGATAGATAGATAGATAGATAGTCTGTTTATTAGGAAACCAATCGATATATATATGTATATATATCGATATATATATATATATATCGATATATATATATATATATATATATATATATATAATAGCAAAAGTACCCGTCGTTGACCGGGTTCAAAAACAGCCTACAGAAAATGGACTCTGATTTATGAAGGTATGATAGGTTATGAAAAGGAAGGGTTGTAAAGAGATAGCTTCAAATTTGGGAGTATCAAAACCAAAGCAAAATATGGTGAAAGTAAAAATAAAATAGATAAACCCCATAATTTATTATACCATACCTGTTCACACTGAAACACTTATCACAATATTCTGTGGATCTATATTAAAAAACCTTGTTACACTTTGTGACATATTTTCATTCTATGGAGGTCAAGCGCGAACGAACACCCCATAATTTTATTATACCATATTTCTTCAAACTGAAACATAATTATTAAAGTATACTTACGCAGACAGATATGAAAAGTCTTTATAAAAGTTTGTGCCTATTTCCATTCTATGGAGGCCAGGCGCGAACGCAGACCCCATAAGTTTATTATACCATCCATATTTAAGTTAAAACATACTTATCAAAGTATTATTATGTACATCTATATCAAAAACACTTGTAAACTTTTTTTATTTTTTTTATTTTTTATTTCCATACTTTGTGGACCAGGCGCGTACGCAGACCCCACAATCTTAATGAATCATCATTATGCCAGATCAAATATCCCCATTCCTGTGTCTCGATACATCTATCATTATATCTGATCAGTTTTCTATAATAGTCAACCATATAAGAGCCTATTCGTGACCAGACACACACACAGACGTTCAGCTTTATCTTATATATATATATATAAATATAAATATATATATATATATATATATATATATATATATATATATATATATATATATATATATGGAGAAAGAGGGTGTAAGTACATCGCCGACACAGCTCCAGCCAATCTGCGATTTTATAATCGCCCATCATTTCGCACCACACCTTAGACTGAAAATTATATCTGCCCCTCTTTCTCTCCGCTTTTATTCCTTTCTCTATCTTTTATCTGTACCTGATGATATAATCTGTTAAAACTATTTTAAAAGGAAAAGTCTAAAATTAGATCAACCGGTTCATCCCAGTCGGTAATGCGAGTAAATCAAGAGAAAAGGATGGTGAGATGCGTCCAACATTCCAACATTCCAACATCCCAACACTTCAACATTCCAACATTCCAAAACTCCAACATTCCAACATTCCAACATTCCAACACTCCAACATTCCAACACTTCAACATTCCAACACTCCAACATTCCAACATTCCAAAACTTCAACATTCCAACACTCCAACACTCAAACATTCCAACATTCAAACACTCCAACAATCCAACACTCCAACATTCCAACATTCAAACACTCCAACATTCCAACATTCAACCATTCCAACACTCCAACGTTCCAACATTCCAACACTCCAACACTCCAACATTCCAACATTCCAACACTCCAACATTCCAACACTCCAACACTCCAACATTCCAACACTCCAACATTCCAACATTCCAACATTCCCACACTCCAACATTCCAGCATTCCAACATTCCAACACTCCAATATTCCAACACTCAAACATTCCAACATTCCAACATGCCAACATTCCAACACTTCAACATTCCAACACTCCAACATTCCAACACTCCAACATTCGAACATTCCTACACACCAACATTCAAACATTCCAACACTTCAACATTCCATCACTTAAACATTCCAACATTCCAACACTCCAACATTCCAACATTCCAACACTCAAACATTCCAACATGCCAACATTCCAACACTTCAACATTCCAACACGATAACATTTCACCATTCCAACACTCCAACACTCCAACACTCCAACATTCCAACATTCAAACATTCCAACATTCCAACACTCCAACATTAAAACATTCCAACATTCCAACATGCCAACATTCCAACACTTCAACATTCCAACACGATAACATTTCACCATTCCAACACTCCAACACTCCAACACTTCAACATTCCTACATTCAAACATTCCAAAATTCCAACACTCCAACATTAAAACATTCCAACATTCCAACACTCCAACATTCCAACATTCCAACTCTTAAACATTCCAACATTCCAACACTCCAACATTCCAACATTCCAAAACTTCAACATTCCAACACTCCAACACTCCAACATTCCAACATTCAAACACTCGAACACTCCAACATTCCAACATTCCAACACTCAAACATTCCAACATTCAACCATTCCAACACTCCAACATTCCAACATTCCAACACTCCAACATTCTAACATTCCAACACTCCAACATTCCAACACTCCAACATTCCAACACTCCAACGCTCCAACATTCCAGCATCCCAACATTCCAACACTCCAATATTCAACACTCCAACATTCCAACATTCCAACATTCCAACATGCCAACATTCCAACACTTCAACATTCCAACACTCCAACATTCCAACACTCCAACATTCGAACATTTCTACACACCAACATTCCAACATTCCATCACTTAAACATTCCAACATTCCAACACTCCAACATTCCAACATTCCAATACTCCAACATTCCAACATGCCAACATTCCAACACTTCAACATTCCAACACGATAACATTTCACCATTCCAACACTCCAACACTCCAACACTTCAACATTCCAACATTCAAACATTCCAACATTCCAACACTCCAACATTAAAACATTCCAACATTCCAACATTCCAACATTCCACAATTCCAACATTCCAATACTCCAATATTCCAACACTCCAATATAGGAATGTTGAAGTGTTAGAATGTAGGAATGTTGGAATGTTGGAGTGTTGGAATGTTGGAGTGTTAGAATATTGGAGTGTTGGAATGTTGGAATGTTGGAATGTTGAAATGGAATGTTGGAGTGTTGGAATGTTGGAGTTTTAGAATATTGGAGTGTTGGAATGTTGGAATGCTGGAATGTTGGAGTGTTGGAATGTTGTAATGTTGTAATGTTGTAATGTTGGAATGTTGGAATGGAATGTTGGAGTGTTGGAATGTTAGAATATTGGCATGTTTGAATGTTGGAGTGTTGGAGTGTTGGAATGCTGGAACGTTAGAGTGTTGGAATGGTGGAATGTTAGAGTGTTGGAATGTTGAAGTGGAATGTTGGAGTGTTGGAATGTTAGAATGTTTGAATGTTGGAATGTTGGAGTGTTGGAATGTTGGAGTGTTGGAATTTTGGAATGTTTGAATGTTGGAATGTTGAAGTGTTGGAATGTAAGAATCTTGGAGTGTTGGAATGTTGGAGTGTTAAAATGTTGGAATGTTGGAATGTTGGAATGTTGAAGTGTTGGGATGTTGGAGTGTTGGAATGTTGGAATGTTGGAGTGTTAGAGTGTTGGAATGTTGGAGTGTTGGAATGTTGGAGTGTTGGAATGTTGGAATGTTGGAGTGTTGGAGTGTTGGAATGTTGGAGTGTTGGGATATTGGAGTGTTGGAGTGTGGGAATGTTGGAATGTTGGAGTGTTGGAGTGTGGAAATGTTGGAATGTTGGAGTGTTGGAATGTTGGAATGTTGGAATTTTGGAGTGTGGGAATGTTGAAGTGTTGGAATGTTGGAGTGTTGGAATGTTGGAGTGTGGGAATGTTGGAGTGTTGGAATTTTGGAGTGTTGGAATGTTGGAGTGTAGGAGTGTTGGAATATTGGAGTGCGGGAATGGTGGAATGTTGGAATTTTGGAGTGTTGGAATGTTGGAGTGTTGGAATGTGTGAGTGTGGGAATGTTGGAGTGTTGGAATTTTGGAGTGTTTGAATGTTGGAGTGTAGGAGTGTTGGAATATTGGAGTGTGGGAATGGTGGAATGTTTGAATGTTGGAGTGTTGGAGTGTTGGAATGTTTGAATGTTGGAGTGTTGGAATGTCGGAATGTTTTAGTGTTGGAATGTTGGAGTGTTGGAATGTTCAAATGTTGGAATGTTGGAATGTTGGAGTGTTGGAATGTTTGTAATTTTTGAATGTTGGAATGGTGGAATGGTGGAATTTTTGAGTGTTGGAATGTTGGAATGTTCGAATGTTGAAGTGTTGGAATGTTGGAGTGTTGGAATGGTTGAATTTTGGAATGTTTGAGTGTTGGAATGTTGGAATGTTGGAGTGTTGGATTGTTGGAGTGTTTGAATGTTGGAATGTTTGAGTGTTGGAGTGTTGGAATGTTGAAGTTTTGGAATGTTGGAGTGTTGGAGTGTTGGAATGTTGGAGTGTTGGAATGTTGGAGTGTTAGAATATTGGAGTGTTAGAATGTTGGAATGTTGGAATGTTGGAGTGTTGGAATGGTGGAATGTTGTAATGTTAGAGTGTTGGGATGTTGGAATGTTGAAATGGAATGTTCGAGTGTTGGAATGTTAGAATATTGGCATGTTGGAATGTTGGAATGGTGGAATGTTGGAGTGTTTGAATGTTGAAGTGTTGGAATGTAAGAGTCTTGGAGTGTTGGAATGTTGGAGTGTTAAAATGTTGGAATGTTGGAGTGTTGGAATGTTGGAATGTTGAAGTGTTGGAATGTTGGGTTGTTGGAATGTTGGAACGTTGGACTGTTAGAGTGTTGGAATGTTGGAGTGTTGGAATGTTCGAGTGCTGGAATGTTGGAATGTTGAAGTGTTGGAACGTTGGAATGTTGAAGTGTTGGAATGTTGGAGTGTTGGAATGTTGGAATGTTTAAATGTTGGAATGTGTGAGTGTTGGAATGTTGGAATGTTGGAGTGTTGGAGTGTTGGAATGTTGGAGTGTTGGAGTGTTGGGATATTGGAGTGTTGGAGTGTGGAAATGTTGGAATGTTGAAGTGGTTGAATGTTGGAATGTTGGAATTTTGGAGTTTTGGAATGTTGAAGTGTTGGAATGCTGGAGTGTTGGAATGTTGGAGTGTGGGAATGTTGGAGTGTTGGAATTTTGGAGTGTTGGAATGTTGGAGTGTAGGAGTGTTGGAATATTGGAGTGTGGGAATGGTGGAATGTTTGAATGTTGGAGTGTTGGAGTGTTTGAGTGTTGGCATGTTGGAATGTTGAAGTGTTGGAATGTTGGAATGTTGGAGTGTTGGAATGTTGGAATGTTTTAGTGTTGGAATGTTGGAGTGTTGGAATGTTCGAATGTTGGAATGTTGGAATGTTGGAGTGTTGGAATGTTTGTAATTTTGGAATGTTGGAATGGTGGAATGGTGGAATGTTTGAGTGTTGGAATGTTGGAATGTTCGAATGTTGAAGTATTGGAATGTTGAAGTGTTGGAATGTTGGAGTGTTGGAATGTTGGAGTGTTGGAATGGTTGAATTTTGGAATGTTTGAATGTTGGAATGTTGAAGTGTTGGAGTGTTGGAGTGTTGGAATGGTGAAATGTTATCGTGTTGGAATGTTGAAGTGTTGGAATGTTGGAGTGTTGGAATGTTGGAATGTTATAATGTTGAAGTGTTGGAATGTTGGAGTGTGGGAATGTTTGAGTGTTGGAGTGTTGGAATGTTGAAGTTTTGGAATGTTGGAATGTTGGAATGTTGGAGTGGAACCCCCTCAATACAAGGGGGTTTTGTAAGCAAAATATATATATATATAAATATCGTTTATGAAAAATAAGTACACGGTTATAAAGTTCATTCTTCTCTTAATAATCGCTGAAAATTTCGTATTGATTTGATAATTACCTGATTTTTGGTAGATTTTTAAATAGACGGTCCGTCAAAAAGTACTTACCTGCCCCCCCCCCCAGTTTTTGCGGTGCCTTGAAGGAAGCCTTCACAGGGAATGTTGGAATGTAGGAGTGTTGGAATGTTGGAGTGTTGGAATGTTGGAAATCATCTGAAACTGAACAAAACATATTATGTTGTTGTAAGGGACAGGATTATAGATTAAAAAAAAAAAAAACTTGTTTGCATACCTTATTTTGATGTCTGAATATCAGAACTTCGATTGTGTTTAATTATCCCGCTTTTGAGGGTTGAAGTGTGAAATTCAGTGAATATGTTTTTAATATTTATACGAAAAAAAGCCATTTTAAAATCTTTGATAAATAAATTAACAATTTCTTTTTACAGAGCCGAATAATGCATGACCATTCATTATTAAACAGGGCATGCTTTGAAGAATCGATACAAAAAAAAATTCGATAGATATTGTGCCCTTTGTGTTAAAAATATTATTTTTTCGATCAAGTTTGGAAACGTTTGCCGCCTTTCGACTACGGTGGACCAAACGCGCTGAAATAATTTGTTTTTATTCTGCTTTAAATTGCCCCCCCTCCCCATTTTGGAGAGCCTGACCCCCACACACATACACATTAAAAACCAAACTCATACAAATGGTCACCCATCTGGTACTGGCCAGCCTCAGCGTTAATAATACATTGAAATTTTCGTCACTGAAAAATAAGGGTTTTTTTTTTTTAGATTTTGGTCTTCCGTAGTTTGCTTTTTATCAAGTACCAATGTAAACAGTAATCAAATCGACTCGAAGTAACTGGTTACCTATATGAATAAGTGGAATTAATTGAAATCCAGTTACTTATATTATGATTTTTTTTGCATATTCTCATAGAAAATCACCCTAAATCTTAGTTAGACAAGAAATAAAAAAATTTATTATTTCAAAAACCTTCTTTTTTTTTTTTTTTTTTTAACTATTTATATACGTTTTTTGTGCAAAACAAAAAACGCCAATTGTTAACTTTTGGGGAAAATTTAACATTTTAAATTTAATTAAAAATAGTAGAAAAAGTGTTACATTATTCTGCTTTCTATATGATAAAATTCAGGGTTTTATCTTTCTGGGGGAAAAAGTTACTCAGAAATAATGGATAATGTATAAATGTATTAATAAATGTAATTTCGTTTTAAAAAACAACAACTTAATTTTTCGGCCATTTTTAGCGGTCGGTGCCTACTTCATTCTTTATCGCACACTTTAGTTGGTTTTTTTTTGTTTGAAATAGTATTTTCATAACAAAACGCGTGCTGAATCAATGGAGCTATCGTACAGATGCGTTTTCCCATAAGAAACTCTATATTAACATTGGTCTGTCACACTTTAAACAGCATCTACTTGCATAAAGGAACACGTTGAATGGGCGTATCTACAGAACATCCGGTTATGTTTTTTTTTTGTTTTTTGTTTTTTTTCGGTGTGAACAGAAATTAGGATGGACTTTTGAGGGAGGGGGGGAGCAAAATGTGTTCTGAAGTCGAGGAAAAAATAATCTGGCAGAATTTGGAAAGATTACTAAGTAGGTTGTCATGACACAGCAGCCAGAAAACAACCCCAACCGACCCAATCCCCGAACAGAGACTCATTCCGAAATTATGGCCGCCATTCCTCCCTTAATCGGATTTCATTTCTTAGTGAATTTGGAAGGGAAGTTTATTGAAATCTTCAATGGTAGACGAGAATCTCTCTTTAAAACTGATAAAGTTCTACTAGGATAAAGGCGGCTTATTCTTTTGTAATTCTTTTATTATTACTTACCACAAAAACGCCCACTATTCATCGAGTTTATATATATATATATATATATATATATATATATATATATATATATATATATATATATATATATATATATATATATATATATATTGAGGTTGCTATTTTTCAAAAGTAAGGTTACAAATGAAATATAACGAGGTTAATACAAGAGTGCTCAATACGGAAGTAGAGCAAGTTACACTTTCAATTTGTCTTTACATAAGCAGTAATTTGTTGCTACACAGTCATGAGCATGTTTCGGTCTCCTAGTTACTAAACACTAGAAAACCGAAACATGCATATATATATATATATATATATATATATATATATATATATATATATATATATATATATATATATATATATATATATACTAGCAAAAGTACCCGTCGTTAACTGAGTTCAAAAAGGACCTTCAAAAATGGACTCTGATTTATGAAAGGTTATGAAAACGGAGTTGAGGTTTCGAAACCAAAGCAAATTTGAAAAAAAAAAAATCTTGCGGAAATGTATATTTTTGAAATCAGCCTTTCATAGCTAAGAGTGATGAACAAAATCATATTTTTAGAAAAGCAGAAAAAACGGAGATTCTATTACCCGCATCCATTGACCCATTTTAATTTCTCAGTTGCAAAAAGAAATTAAAACCACGCAAAACAATATAATATTAAACATTAGGTACCTCCAAAAGTCACCACAGAATTAATCCCCCCCCACTATATGTAAAACGATATAACTTTATTATTAATATTATCAATATAACTTTATTATAACTTAATATTATCAATATAACTTTATTATAAATTAATATTATCAATATAACTTTTGTACCAAAGAAGGGTAAAATACACTAATAATAATTTTTTTTTTAATTTTATCAATATAACTTAATTTTTTTTAATATTATCAATATAACTTCTGTACCAAAGAAGGGTAAAATAAACTAATAATAATTTTTAAAAAATTTTTCATCGAACGAAAATATTGAAATTGTAGGACGAAAATTGTGTTTATATAATTGGCGCTTTAAAATAACGTTCCCATGTAGTAAGCATTTCGAACGTGAAAACATACCCATGTTTAATAAATCTAGCAAAAATCAACTAATGGTCAGATTTTCATGAAATTTTCTATAGTTATCCATTTTAGAATGAAATTGCATATAAAATGCAGTTTCCGTAAAATATATTTTTAGTGCGTGTTCCCCCACCATATTTATTTTTCGAAATTTGAACAAAATATATTTAAATCTATCGAAAATTCTATTTATGAAACATAAGAGTTCAAATAAGTAAACATTTTTTTTTAATTTTAATACACGTATTGAACAAAGATTTACCTTGAAGTTACAATTAAAAAAAATGATATAAATTTAATATTATTATGTTTTTTTAAATAGCGTTTTTTTTCGAAAAGGAAATCCACACATGCGCAAAAGACCACTGGAAACGACTATAAAAGCAAGAGACAAGCTGTTTCCAGCCTTTTCAGACCAGCTTCCTAGCTGGACGGTCTACAAACCGACAGCGTGCCCTTTTGGCATGCGCGCACACGCGCGTGCCTCACATCACTTGCTACTATGTGGGACAAAAAGCCAACAGACAGTACGTACACTTTATACGCTTTCTCTCTCCATGAACTGGATTGACATTCTCACTCTTTTTCTCTCTATATATACAACTTGTCCCTGAGAATACCTTCGCGTAGCTGACTGCTAACATGGCGTACTTTGTCTTTGTCCACACGCTGGACTATCATTTCCATTTTCCACTACATCACTCACTTCTTTTCCCACGCGCGAACAAACGATAGTGACCCGAACGTGAGATGAACACACATTTCCTTTTTCCTTCTATACTACCAATCCCACAACAAACGATGGTTACACCCGCGCGGACACGAACACATGTTATATCTAAAACATTCATTCTTTCAACAGTAAATAAACGACACGTTTATCTTATTCATCAATTGAGTTTTTGTTTCCTTCATTCCATCCGTTTCATTATTTTCTTTTGTAACGGGATTAGGATTTATATATCCTAGTCCTCTACACTCCCTACTCTAGAAGCTGTCTGTGTGAAAAACAATCCTCTGTTAAACGCAAACTTATACTGTCCGACCTTGTAACTTATTGTTAGACATTGCAAAAGACAAACGTATTGGAAATTGAACTTAAAACATGTTGAAAGGTATTAAAGAAATTTGAAGGATAAAAACATCTTTATCTTTTCCACAGCCAGAAATTAGTATGGTGGGAGGTTGCACAGGACCATGACTGGAGCACCTAGTTTCAATCAAAAACAATGAGGAGGAGCACCTTTTGGTTCGAGGGAATTTAAAAATCCAACTGGATAATTGACCATTTCAGAATCTTCTACGACAAAGTCTATGGATTTATAATTATGCTCAGTTCCTGACAACATTTTCATAAGTCTATCATTCAAAGTAATCACTGGAATATTTTTGGTGCCATAATTGCTTTGTCACACAACCAATCATGATTTGTAAAATTAAAAATTAATGATGAAAAACCATTTTCAATTAGTTCTTCAACTGAGTTAACCAAGGTTGATATTTCTGATAAATTTATTTCACTTTTCTAATTCGTATTCAATCTTTCCTCTAAAAGTTTCGAAAGGGTATCAGCAAATTGTCCAAACAGAAAATCTCCATGTAAATGTGCCCTCATATTTGTAGAAAGTTTTAAACATTTGGCATGTTCCCACAGTACAGAGGATTTCAAACAAGATTCCAATTCATCTGCTATAGTTCCTCTGGGAGTAACTGGCAAAGTTTGCCTAAAATTACCTGAAAGCACTACAGTCACACCTCCTATCAAACAATTGGAATTACGTAAATTCTCAATACCAGAAATTTTTATTTATATTGCAAACAGGTTTATCAGTTGTACTCAGATCCAAACGAAGCTCGAATGATGTGCGAGATATTCGATCTTCAGGGACTAAAGTTGCAGCAATTCCAGAACTTGCAATACTTAAGGCTATTTCCTTTCTCTGCCTGAGTTTGACACGCAATGAATTGGTGACAAAAGTTTTTAGTTCCTCTTCGTGCATCTAAAAAAATATAATCCTCCTTTCATATCGGTCACTTGCTCAATGATTGTTCTTGTGGTGGCAACCACTTATTTGCATATGCGAATAACATAACACTATAAATGGCAAGCCTAGGTTGGCCTTGGTGTGTCTTACTCAAATGCCACCAGAAATGACGCCGAAGAGCGTACATGTCCTCCCACCAAGACTCTCTGACTCGACACCGTCATTTGTACATATTGTAAATATACCTTTTCTTTAATACACTTATTATTGCGTTATCTTGTTGTTTGCGTCTTCATTGTATTTCCTTACTAATTATTGTTCAACCTTGCAACCACAACAGTTGGCGACGAGATATGAAGCGTCAAATATAACAGTTTGACGAAGAACTATTTAAAAAAAAAAAAGTACAACGCAAAGGTTGACCATTTTTTTTTAAGGAATGCAAAGTGTTGACGAGCAAACGGATTTTACGCTAAAGAGAAGTTTCAACTCAAGTGAAAAAAAAAAACTCTAACGTGGCAAAAGCGACAATTTACGCCGTTTTCTGGGAATCCGACTTGCAAACGAATGTAAAAGTGAATTTTTGTTTGTCGCTACACGACAAATCTTACTAAAGGACCAACTTGCAAACGAAAAGCGAACTTTGTTCTGTCACAAAAACGACAGGTCAGGCCCGTATTACGAAAAGCAAGGAAGTAACCTACGAAAAAAGTTCACCAGTGGATTCTAATTACTGTTCTCCGTAAACAAAACAACAACTAAAGGACTTTTTAATTAATGTTTTGGTTGACGTCGGTACTAAAAGGAAATACCACAGCTAAAACTAAAATTCAAGGAAAGGATTTTTTTTTCTTGAAGTTGTCACTGAATAACGGTTAATACAGTAAAACGTCACGGAAAAAAAAGGTAATCTCAATTCAAAAGGTATTTTAATTACTAAAATACTAGAGAAAAAAAAACTCAAAGAACTAAATGTACTGCATACATTTATTCAATTGTGACTCGAAAAAAAAAAAAAAACCCAAAATTTTATTTTGTGGAAAGAGTTACTTATTAGTAAGTGCCTAAAAACGGAAAGTCAATTCCATTTCGTGATTCCAGATAAACCTGTTTTATTTTTTTTTTTTTTTGCAGCGTGACTCGCAAAAAGAATATATTATTGCAAGCAGCGATATTATTATTGAAAGCAGGAGCTTACAGCAATTTGTTTTTTTGTTGTAACCCAAACCGGTGTAAATGGTACATGGTACAATATTTTTTTTAACTACACACTAAAAAAAACAAAAAAAACATGGAAGACTTATCAAAAATGTTCATGCAATTTTTACAAGCGCAGGCTGAGCGGGATGAACGCAAACAAGCTACACAAAACGAGCTTTTGCAAACACAAGCTACACAAAACGAGCTTTTGCAAACACAAATACAGGCACAGGCTGACCGAGAGGAAAAGAGAGAGGACAGATTATTGAAATGGCAGCAGGAACAAGAAGAAAAGCAGAAAATGTCGCAATTAAAGCAGAAAAAACTGCAATTGGAACAGGAAGAAAGGCATAAGAAACTACAATTGGAATATGAAGAAAGACAAGATGAACGTTTTGTTAAAACACTGGAACTACTAAAGAGTAATCGAGAAAATGTCGATAGTGTTAATTTCTCCCATACAACTATTTTTAATAGCATGGACACATTTCATTATGTGCCTGAGGAAGAGAAGAATTTTGAAGCATACTACACAAGATACGAGGATGTTTTTCAACTGGACTGTAAAAATTGGCCAAATAGTCAGAAAGTGAGCCTCTTACTCAGAAAATTGGGTACATCAGAACACAGCAAATTCGTAGATTACATATTACCTAAAAAAACTGCGGAATTAGAGTTCATGGAAGCTGTAAAATTACTAAAAGAATTATTTAATCCAAATATATCTCTTTTTCATAAAAGATGGCTGTGCATGAATCTAAGAAAGATGGACAACCAAGATTATTTGACATACGCATCAGTTGTCAATAAAAACTGCGATAATTTTAAGCTTGCAGAACTAACGGTAGAAGATTTTAAATGTCTAATCTTCGCTCAAGGGTTAGTTTCCACGAAAAATGCAGAAATACGCAGACGAGTGTTGTCTAAGCTGGAATCTGAGCAAGATTTAACCCTCCAGAAACTAGCAGAGGACTGTGAAAGGGCCATTACACTAAAAAAGGATTAAAAAAATATAGAAGAATCCGGAGTGGCATATGTAAGAAAAGTTAGAAAACCATACGCACCAACCAAGAACTTTACAAAGAAAAGCAATGGAACGGGATATTCCAAAGATAATAACCATAAATATAGTACAGAATATAACAAGCCTCTTCCTAGATATAACTGTAAGAGATGTGCAGAAAAGCATTGGGAATCAGATTGTCCTTATAAGAAGAAAAAATGCTACATTTGTAAGAAGGTGGGACACAAAAGCGATTGCTGCAGATATAAAGATTACACCAGAAAGAGAGTACAGCAAACAAAATCAAATACAAAATTAGACAAAGATCGGCGAAAATGCGTAAAAGTGGAAGTATTTAAAACATCAATAAAGTTACAACTCGACTCCGGCTCCGATGTTTCTATAATAAACCTGAATACGTGGAAAAAGTTGGGAAAACCAGCCATGATGAAAACTAGTAAAGCAGCCCGGACGGTAACTGGTGGTGGTATAAAATTTGAAGGAGAAGTTGTCCTCCCGATAAAATTGAGAAATTCGGACTATGGGATAAGCCAATCAATACATTCTGTAAAAAATTAGAATGTTCTTCTCCAACAACAGTAAATATAAAAGACGATTTAAAAGAATTATTTCCTGAGGCATTCACGACTAACTTAAGTCGCTGCAATAAATTCAAGGCCTCGTTTGAACTTCAAGAAAACGCCAGCCCAATTTTTAGAAAAAAGCGAAATGTTCCGTTCGCTGGGTTGGAAAAGATTGATAAAGAATTAAATAGATTGGAACAGACGGGAATTCTATCAAAAATAGAACACAGTGAGTGGGCAGCCCCCACCGTATACGTAAAGAAAAAGAATGACGAAGTTAGAGTGTGCGCAGACTTTTCGACTGGGGTCAACTCCCTATTAAAAGATCACCATTACCCCCTACCAAGCCCAGAGGAAATATTCACGAAGTTGAATGGGGGTAATATCTTCTCCAAGATAGACTTGAGCGACGCGTATTTGCAAATACCGGTCGAGGAGAATTGCTCAAAAATACTATGCATCAATACGCATAAGGGATTATACAAATACAACCGATTGCCTTTTGGCATCAAAGTAGCGCCTGCCATCTTTCAGCAAGCGATGGACACCATGCTAAGTGGTATTGAGTGCGCATGTGCATACCTGGACGACATTGTTGTCAGGAGCAAATCCCTAGAAGAACATAAGGAACATTTGAAACAAGTATTTACTCGAATACAAGAATTCGGCTTTAAAGTAAAAGAAAGTAAATGTGACTTTTGTATGAGCGAGATTAAGTATCTTGGACACATAATAAACAAACATGGACGACGTCCAGACCCAGACAGATCTGCGGCAATAAAAAATATGCCAGCACCCGATAATGTAACAACCTTGCAGAGTTTCTTAGGACTCGCAAATTATTACCAATCTTTTATTGAAGGAATGCATAACTTGCGAGCCCCCTTAAATAATCTGCTTAAAAAGGATACACCGTGGAACTGGACGCAAGAATGTCAAACCGCTTTTGACAAAATAAAGAGCGCACTAAAATCCGAATTATTCTTAACGCACTTTGACACAAACTTAAAAATAGTCGTCGCTAGTGACGCTAGCTCCTACGGCTTAGGAGCATGCATTCAACATATTATGCCGGATGGGTCTAGAAAACCAATAGCGCACGCTTCGAGAACGCTGATACCAGCTGAAAGGGCATATTCACAAATCGAAAAAGAAGCGTTGAGCATAATCTTTGCCGTGACTAAATTTCACCGATATTTATATGGTAGACAATTCATACTTGAAACCGACCATAAACCGTTAGTCACGATCTATGGATCAAAAAAAGGATTGCCGGTATACACCGCAAATAGATTGCTGCGCTGAGGTACAATACTACTTAATTACGATTTCCAGCTGCAACATCTAGCATCAAAAAAGATTTGCCATGCGGATAGACTGTCAAGACTGATACCACAGAAACACAATCTGGAAGAATCAGTCATTGCAGCAATTCGGACAAATGTTGAAGTAAAAAATATGGTAGCAAACATCATTAAGGAACTACCCGTAACTTTGTCGGACATTAAAAGGGAAGCCGAGAAAGACGAATATATAAAGGACATAAAAGAGAAAATTATAACAGACACAAAGGTGCAGGAAGTTTTCTCCATATGTGACGATGTGTTACTGTACAGCGAGAGAGTGGTAATACCCAAAACATTGCAGAATAGGATGTTAAGAGATTTCCACACAGGACATCCGGGATGCATCGAATGAAGTCGTTAATGAGAAGCTACGTGTACTGGTGTAACATGGACACTGACATAGCGACAACAATTGATAAATGTAAAGGATGCCAGTTAGCGGCAAAATCTCCACCTATAGTACACAAACCTTTGCCGAAAACCAACCCTCCATGGTCGAGAATCCACATGGACTTCGCTGGTCCAGTAGGTGAAAACTATTATTTAATTGTAGTGGATAGTTTCACAAAATGGCCGGAGGTAATGCGTTGCAGGAATCCAACAACGAACAACTCAATAGGGTTCCTACACGAGTTGTTTGCAAGATTCGGTGTACCAGACACACTGGTCACTGACAACGGAACGCAGTTCACATCCGCAGAGTTTAAGGAATTTTGCGACACGTTCTGAGTGAAGCACATCACGACTCCACCGTATCATCCAAGGTCGAACGGCCTCGCGGAAAGGTTCGTGGACATGCTAAAACGAGCGTTAAAGAAATCCATTGGAACACCAACAGAAAAAGCTTTGCAACAATTCTTGCAAGTATATAGGATTACACCACATCCTAGTACACCATCAAACATATCACCAGCTGATCTAATGTTTGCCAGAAAGGTAAAATCAGCGTTTGACAAACTATTGCCAAGGCAGGCAATTATCCGAAACACTACACACATGAGAAGAAAGAAATATAACTCGGGAGATCGAGTATATTTTAAGTGCTACAGAAATAACACATCTTACTGGGAATGTGGAGTAGTGGATAAACGCATTGGTGATTGTACATACATGATTAAAGGTCCACAGAATATACATAAAAGGCACCTAAATCAGATAAAAAAACGTCGTATCCAAGATAATGATGATACGACAACAGTCGAAGAGGAGGACACCATAGATATCATATACGAATCGTTTAATTTGGAACCGCCTCAAAATGCACCTGAACCCCGAAGATCAGGTAGGAAAAGAAAAGTGAAGGAACCATTAATGGTAAACCCAAAAAGAAAAAGATATTGAAATCTGTGTGACTTCAAATCTTGGGAGGGGGGGTGTTGTGGTGGCAACCACTTATTTGCATATGCGAATAACATAACACTATAAATGGCAAGCCTAGGTTGGCCTTGGTGTGTCTTACTCAAATGCCACCAGAAATGACGCCGAAGAGCGTACATGTCCTCCCACCAAGACTCTCTGACTCGACACCGTCATTTGTACATATTGTAAATATACCTTTTCTTTAATACACTTATTATTGCGTTATCTTGTTGTTTGCGTCTTCATTGTATTTCCTTACTAATTATTGTTCAACCTTGCAACCACAACAGTTCTATATGCATATTGTTGTCTGGCAAAAGTTTCAGCACGTTGTCATCAATGAATCTGGTCAGTGAATCAATATCATATGAAATTCTCAGAAAACATCTGTAAGTTATTCACTTCACTTCAATGAGTTTCAGGTAACCCAAATTTGTAGACTCCCCCCCCAACTTCAACAACAATCAACAAAGAATTATATATTACTTCACTTAATCCTATTTCTTTCTCAGGGAATCTTTGTTATTGCTGATATTTATAATCCTCAGAAAAATCATCTTTATTTTTCTGCCACAATGCTAATGGATTGCATCACAAGTTTTGTGAATTATTGCAAAAAGGATTCTTAGAGAAACAGGTGTGTGTGACACTGAACTCTCAGCCATAGTTCTGTCCCATGGATTGTGATTTTCTAACAAATTTAACGCCAAGCAAGCTTCCTTGTAATTGTCAGCAGTTTGTCCATCAATAGTTCTTAGAAAGAAAAATGAAGTGGATCTTCTTATTTCATGAGGAAGGAGGCCCAAAAATAAACATTCACGGTGACTTGGGTGCACAGAGTAAACTCTTCCAATTGTATCGTCAAATTTTAAGCCTGGATGAGCCATGTGTTGTTACTCACAGTGTAATAAGATGGAACCTGATTAATAATGAGAATTTTTGCAAAATTATCTCGTTCACACAATTTAAAAGTGCAATAAAAATGGTGTCTTTCGGATTTAGCGCAACTTGGGTAGTATTTTCGTTTGTGAAATAAACCCTTTGACCATTTTCAAGATGAACTGCAAACTGCTGGATTGGAGAAGGTGCTGATATATTTACCAAGTTCATATCGAGTAACTTCATGACTAACATTTTTTTTAAGGAAAACATGCACTCTGTGACCTTTTTACTATTTCAAATAAGGTTCGATTAGTTTGTATATCAGGTATTATGAGATGATAATATGAACGCATCTCTGGTGGACGTTTTGGAAATTGATTCCCCCACATCTTAATTCCACAAATTATTCACGTTAACCTCATCAAACTTTCAAATTAAAAGATTTCCTATGACTTTTATCAGCAGGGATCACTTTTCAATGATTGAACACATACTTTGTAACCATCACTAAGAAAAATATTGCAACAATATTTTTCTCAATTCACAAATGATCCACGACGATAAGTCATAATTTTTTTTTTAATCTGAAAGTTAATTTTGTACTCGATGAGATTAACATGAAAATGTAAATTGTGAAATTTAGAGGCGGGGGGGGGATTTCATAAACGGCCGTCGATTCTCTTAATAAAAGAGAATTGTAGTAGCCCCCCCCCTACATCAAAGTGGCACCGAGCCTACATTGGGGTGATTAAGCAAAAAACAAAAAATTATTCTTCGCTTTTGAAAACTATTTCTTTCTATATAAAACACATTTTTACAATCTAAACCTGAATTACTTATCATTTTCATTACTTTTCATTCACTTTGTATTTGATTACGTATATGCCAGTTTTGTTTTTTTACTTTCTTTCTATGTCAAATAATTTACGCCGCTAAAGTACAAATTTCACCTTTATTACATTGTCTACTTATTTGTTATATATTGTTTTTTTTTTAAATATAGTTGTATTTTTGTTTACTTTTCTTTTCAGGAATCATTTTCTACATTATTCAGACATTAACATTTTTTTAGGTACTTTTTTACCTTAGCATCAACTACATCATTTCCTTTAAACTAACGACTTCTATAAGTTTTAGACTATACTGAATACGATAATCTATTTTAACTTTGGCGGAGACACGTAGTTTACGAGATATAATGACATGCATAATGCACTGTAATTCATTGTTCTATGCATGTGTGATAAAAAAGTGTACTTCTCTCCACACAACACTTCCACCCATCCCCACTTTTTTATATAGTCTTTGTGGGTGGGTGTATCAAGGTTGAACTTGGGGCAAATACTTTGTATCAAGGTTGAACTTGGGGCAAATACTTTGACAATAAATAAATAAAATATAAAATGGGGTGTCTATTTCGAAAGCCGTTCTTACCATGGCGAGGCAAGTGGAGTCTATTCCATATGACGTTCTTAACATGAGGAGGTTAGGGATGTATATTCCAAAAGCTGTTCTTAATATGAGGACGCTGGGAATTGGCCACTAACAACCACCGTAGTTCATTTTTTTACGAGGAGGGGGCATGCTACCATCGGGTAACACTGGTTAACAGGTCTTGCTAGTACCTCATAAAATCGACCTTGTTTTTTATTTTGACCTGCTTTATCTACTTCATTATTTAATTGTTTTATTTATTTGATTAATATTAACTGGATTTCCATCTAAAAAATAAATGAGTTTTATTTTTTAATTTTTTAAATAAAATGTAGTTTAAGTAAAATAAGTTGTTTGGAAATATTGTTGAAACCAATTTAATTGACTGAAATAGGATTGGACCAATATTCAAATAATTTATGATAAAATATGGAAGAGTTACGCCTTTAAGTAATTTTGATATTTAAAGAAAAATATCAGTTACTTAAAGGGGACAAGAATACACAGACAGAAAATAATATCAAATAGTTTAACCCTTCTATTTTTTACCATAAATTATTTAAATATTGGTCAAATCCTATTTTAGTCATGTAAATTGGTTTCAACATTGCTCACAAACACCTTTTTCCTTAAACTATATTTTAGTAAAAAAAAATTAAAAACTATTCTATGAAAGCTAGTTAGACCCCACAATTGTATTATACCACACCTTTTCAAACTGAAACACACTTATCACAATATTCTTATGTGGATCTATATTAAAAAACAACAAAAAACCCTCGTTATGTATAACATATTTCCATTCTGTGAAGGTCAAGCGCGAACGAAGACCCCATAATTTTATTATACCATCTGTCTTCAAACTGAAACATACTTATTAAAGCATTTTTACGTGGCTAGATATCAAAAGTCCTTTTTAAAGTTTGTGCATATTTTCATTATGTGAAGACCAGGTACAAACGCAGACCCCTACAATTTTATCATACGATTCCTGTTCAAACTGAAACATACCTATCAAATTATTCTTATGCGCATCTTTATCAAAAACCTTATAAAAGTTGATTTTTAGTTTTTTATTTCCATTCGTTGGGGGCCGGGCTCGTACACAGACGCCACAATTTTAATAAACCACCCCTGTTCAACTGTAGAATACCCATTTTTGATACTTGATGTCTTTTCTATCATTATATGTGGTCAGTTTAGTATAATAGTAAACCATATCGGAGCCTATTTGTGGACAGACAGACAGACACAGCATGTGCGCGTACGCTCGTGCACGCACGTGTGTGCTGTGTTATACGTGTATGTGTGTGTTAAATTAGGATATAACGATATTAAACCTTATGGCTAGAATTCTTATTTGGATTTTGATAAAAATCATTAAATGATGTTTTGATTCTAGAAAATGTCTAAAAAGTCTTAATTGAAATTTAGGGAATCTTGTTTGATTGATTTTTACTGACTACGTATGAAACTTCATGCAAATCTGAAATATCAAATGTGAGGTTGTTCTAATACTATGTCCCATAAAACCCTTTAAAATACTTGAATGAAACTGAAAATGAGGGAATCTCTATTGATTAATGTTTAATGTCTATTATTAAAATTTCATAAATACGAAGGTATCTGAATTTTCACAAAGGGCTTCCATACTCTTTTCATCTTTGCATAAAACTAAATCAAACTAAATATAGGCCACATTTGCACATATTACGCCTAGGCAAAATTCATAGTGGTTGGTTAATTATTCTAGACGTGAATACAAATATATATACATATCCTGTATGTCTGAATAGAGATGCTTACAATTCTTAAAGTTAAAGCTTAATCCATCAAACCCAAGATTAGACCAGCTTTCATGCTCTTCAGAGATAATCATATGCAAACTGATTTGTAATGTTTATCAAAAGAAATGAAGAGGATTTAGAAATCTGGGGAGACTTATTGTCACCCAGATTCCAAGGGAAACCATTTGTTACCAGTAATCACCGATGATGACTCATGTGAGAATTCTGAGTCAATTATAATGGAAAGAATGAGTAGGGGTTACACCATACAGACCTCAACAAAGGACTGCTGGAATCGCGAGGATTGTTATTCAAATGGCCATTATCAGCGAAAAATCGATACATCAATCGATTGATAGGAAAACATCAAATTAGTTGCACTGGCGTTAAAAGGAAGCAGAAATACTACAAAACTCGGGAGACGTGTTGTTACTCAAATTCCAGGGAACACCATCTGCTTTTACTAATGAACGATCACTTGGTAACGACTCGTGTAAAAATTAATAATTATGTTGTGCTCTTGGTGTTTGGGATGATAAGAAGCGTAAGTTTAATGTGTTTTCAGGTTAATTTCAGGCAACGCAAATTTCATGCAACGCAAATCAGATTTTTATGTAAGACTGAAAAGACAAACTTTATTTTGCTGACATGAAAATTTATCCAACTTTCACAAAACTTTTTGACCTTGAATACAACAAATGAAATGAATCATTTTTTTTTTTGCAACTGAGTAAAGAAAAAACAGATCAGTCATATTGAAAACTTATCCATATTTATTTTAAAGAAAAGGAAAAGTTGCAAAAATTGTTGAGAGAATCGGATACCATAATTATATAATAACAGATGACACATCAAACTAAATAACGCGTATGTATACGTATGTATTAGTACATTTGTGTGTATGTGTATATATTAGTACATGTGTGTGTATGCATATGTATTAGTAAGTGCTTGCATATGCGTATGTATTAGTACATGCGTGTGCACGCACACGCACACCCACACACACACACACACGTGCATATATGCATGTGTTCATAGGTATATACCCGACATAATATTGAATCTTGCACATATGAACCATATATGGGCGACTATATCTGCATTGATGATGAATTTGCTGGATACCAACTCGATTTGTTTTCAACGTTTTATTTTTTTTACATACTAGAATGTGTTGAATGGATTATAGAGATTGGTTGTCAACTACCTTTCGACAGATTACTAGTTATCCCTCTTCTTTCAAATCCATTCTTATCAATTCATTTCATGTTTTCAGTGTGCACTGAACATGCTACTCCAACTCTTCTACAACTACAAAACCAAAAACTAACCAAGAATTCTCATCCATTTCTTCATCCATTTCTTCATCCAGACTATCGAAGTCTACTATTCTGCACACATCTTCCTATACTGTGCAGATTTAATCTTTCTTTCGGTTCATAAAATCTAATCCTGCCTGACTCACAGTACACGTCTGCCGTATCATTGTTATATCATTTCTCACCATGCAACACATGTCCTCAACCCTCACTGACCAAGTTTCATTTTCATACACCATCACACTGCTGATAGATTCTACCTTCGTCGATAGTAGTAGCTGAAGTTCCTTGAGCTTACTCCATCCAATTCTAATTCTTGCAATCATATTCGCACCTGTTCCACCCTTCAAGAAAAAAAAAAGAAAAAGAAGAAAGTAATGTGTGGTCAGATTCTGTCTACTTTGAATGAACAGACAATAAGACGGTTGCTACTTTTTATCTTCTTCTTCTAATATCTAATATATAAAAGGCAAAATGTGTATGTGTGTGTGTTCGTATATCTGGCAAAACTTTCGACACACGTCACGGATCCTGACGAGATCGGTATTGTTTTGAAGCTTGATCTTTCAGACAACAAATATCGACAAGAAGGAGTCGCTTTTTTCATCGACATTTTCTTAAGTCATCATCTCTGTTGGATTAACTAGTTTTAATTTCAATGCTCGCAACTTTCGGTTTTGCCATGGACGCATTGGCTCAGATGTTACATTTTTTTACACCATTTTTCCTCCTTCCCATTATGGGCTCGAGCCTGCCTGTCTACCACCACTATTTTTCCTTTAAACACCTCTCTCCACCCAAACTGCCTTCTGTTGTTTTGATTCCCCCCCCCCCGCTACTAACACTTTTTTTGTGGTTCCTTACTACACTGCCTCAACATACCCGGCAATGCCGAGTACTCATGCTAGTCTATAATATAAAAGCGAAAATGTGTTTGTTTGTGTGTGTGTGCATTTTTTGTGTATGTTAGGCTTTTGGAGGGGGGGCGCTCCGGGCGGTTACTTAGAACCTTTTATATGGTACCTAGATTATAATATCTACGATTTACGAAAGGGGATGGTGTGTATCTTTTATTTGAGCGACTTTTACTATTTTTGCAGTATTTCTTAGTCTCCGCATGTTTATTTTGTTTTTCTGTATATAAGCGAAACTGAACCCGTAGCAAAATGAACCTCCCTGGCACTCATGCTAGGGACGTCCAGAGAGCAACAACGTTTGATCAATGCGGCTAAAACCCGTCATATCAGACAATTGCTATTTATTTTGCCACTTCCCTATTTATGAGGAGGTTTTCCCCAACATCTTGGGGGGAAATGCAGACACTGGCTTGCATCCAAAGTTAAGTTTCCCCATACCTGTCATTTAACTTTTTAAATTAAAATGCTTTTCATTCCTCTTCCTTCATGGCTGAGTGGGTAAGACATCAGTCTTTTCCCCCCCCCCTTTCTTTTCCACCTTTGCGGCAAGGCTTCAGGTTCGAGCCTACCTTCCTACCAAAACTTTTTTTTTCTTTCACACCTCCAAAATACCCGGGCAACGCTGGGCACACCCGCTAGTATATATATAAAAGACAAAATGGCTGCATGCGTTTTTTGTATGTCCAGCAAAGGCTTTTTTTGTTGGGGGTCTTCACTGTATTTCAGAACTTTTTATATACTCCCTAGATTGTAATATCTATGATTTGTGAACAGATGTCGTCTGTAGATTTATTTTGATCGACTTTTATAAAATTCCTGCTATTCCATCCTCTCGGATGTTTGTTTGGCTTTTTCGTATAAAAGCAAAACTAATAGCAGCGAACGTCAGTCGCCCGGCCCTCTGTGGCCTAGGCATCAAAAATCAAAGTTCCGGGAGATACTACACTGAAAGACCATTACCCTTGTGGCAATCAATTTCTGGTCCATGTAGAGGCAACCCTATATATCAAGAGGCATCATTATCAGCTCCCCCTTCCCTCCTCTCAGGGGAGCTAGTCCCCTTTTCCCCTCCTCCACTCTACATTAAAAAACGGCATTGTGCCTAATTTGCTCAGTGGGAAAGCAAATAAATACCCAGTCGCCGGCCTTCTCGGCTGGGACCTCCAGAAAATCAAATTTTAGCTTTGATCAATGTGGGAAAAACCTTCATATCAAACAATTGCTATTCATTTGGAGAGCTCCCCCTTCTTGTGGAGAGCTGTTTTTCCCCCAACATCGTGGGGAAACAAATAAAGCTGAACTGGCCTTCAGCCAACATTCATTTCTGCATTCACTTAGCAAGTCAACATTTTGATTGACATCGCTAAATTTAAGCGTTTTCCACTTCCTATGGCGTAGCGGTAAAAGTTCACGTTTTCTTTCACTTTCTTTTCTGCCTTAGCGTCACGGGTTCGAACCTGCCTGCCTATTAACATTTTTAAAAAAATTTATTTATTTATTATTTGGTTTTTGGCAAGGCTTAACCTTCAAACACCCAGACAACGCCGGATACCCAACTAGTAAGCAATAAAGAAAACGTTTTTATAGTTAATTTTACTGAATTGAGAAGATAAAATTTAATCATTATTTCAATTATTGGATCGTAATCCTCATTAACTAGAAGTGATAATGCAAATGCCATGGTTAATTAAAGAAAATAAGTTTTCAATTTTACCATTTTATGTAATTTACTCGTATATATAAAAGATAATGTGTGTGTGTGTGTCTGTGTGTAAGTTCGTTCCCTGTGTACTCCGAAACGACTGGGCCGATTTTTAAAAATATTTCACGCAAATGTACTTTATGTGTCTGAGAGTGGTCTTAGATCGGCTTTTATTCGAATGCCAAGTACCAAAAAGCGATAATTGAAAAAATCTGAATAAAGAAGAAACAGTCCGATTTTGAACAAAGTTTACAAAATTAACAGCCTAACATCATAAATGCATTTTAGAAATGTTATCACGGCACAAGCAGAAAGGCCTGGCATATAAAATCAACAGTAGGTTCTTTAATAAGACAAAGATGCATTAGAAATGAATGTTTCTTGTGCTAGAGCACAATCGAACCATGATACATGACTTTTGCATTTTAAATTTTAATTCAAGCCATTATATAAACATAATTTTATTAAATCAACAGTAGGTTCTCTACAGTGCAATGTAAACTGCAATGTATTGTGGACTAAGTAACTGCAGAGAGGCATGTGAAATTTCTTGCCGGTGCAGACTATGGTGGTTTCCCTACTAGAGCATGCATTTAATCAATTTGATTGAAAAATGAGCGATTTCACTGATTTTGATAACAATAAAAGTATTGGAAGTGTGAAACATTTGGTGATCCATATTTAATCCCAGGCAACATCGAATCTCCCTGCTAGTTAGTGCATATTTTTATTAATTTTAAATAGATATAGCACTTTCTTTATATCAATATGTGTGACTTTCTCTTTTTGTGTATACATATCTCTCTCTCTCTCTCTCTCTCTCTCTCTCTCTCTCTCTCTCTCTCTCTCTCTTTCTCTCATCCTTTTCTCGTTTGTATGCATTCCCATCGGCGTGTTTTATCCACACCTTTTATTTGCCAGCATATATGCATGTAAGTGCAGGTAGAAGGATGAATGACTGTTGGCTTTTTTTATATTCATAATCTCGATATAATTCATTCTAGTGGAGTCCAAACTTGATTCGTTTTTATTTTCAACTTTTTTATTGTATAAACTACTTTTTCTGCAAAACCTTATTTCTCAATATTCCAGTCAAAAACATCATAAGCGGTGTGTGTGTGTGTGTGTGTGTGTGTGTGTGTGTGTGTGTGTGTGTGTGTGTGTGTGTGTGTTACTTTTTATTCCTTTATGTAGTGCTTTTTTTGGGGAAAAGCTAAAAAGATAAGAATAGACATATCTCATACCCCTCACCCAACCCCACCAATCAAATATATCACAAACTTCCTTGTGTCCCCCGAGAGGAAGGTGGAGTTCATGCCCGACTGATAACATTTCTTTTTTAATACAAACTTAAAATAGAAACAAGAAAATTACTTGAAAAACAACTGCATTTAAAAAAGAAAGCAACAAAAACATACGATTGATTCATCGTCGATCATAAGTGATAAATAAAAAAAAAAAAAGATACAACTAAGTCTGTGTTATCAACCAATCATACGCCGACATTTGAAGGTTGTTAAAGATTAAGAAGCCGATTGGTCAGAAAAGGAAAATTTCAATTGAATACAAGCTCGTCAGTCAAAAACAACTAACCATTTCTGAAAAGACGAACCTAATTACAAGCATATACTATCATACGTAGATATAACACATACGCGCGTGCGCGCTCGCACACACGCACACACACATATACACACACACGCACGATAATTTACACATATTTGAAACATTTAAAGTAACATTTAGGTGATTTTTAACAGACATACGCTTTTAGAAGCAATTTTATAATTTTTATAATGAAAATAACGGGATCGTTACAAACAGATCTTTTAAGACGTAAATTAATGACGTAATTGTTTCGAGATGTAATCGATTAAAGAAGTGCGGAAAATATCGGGAAGAGATCATTTAATTAGGCACCGCCAAAACTGGGGGGGGGGCAGTTAAGCACTTTTTGACGGACCGTCTTTTTAAAAATCTACCAAAAATCAGATAATTATCCGATCAATACGAAATTTTCAGCGATTATTAAGAGAAGAATGAACTTTATAACAGTCTACTTATTTTTCATAAACGATATATATATATATATATATATATATATATATATATATATATATATATATATATATATATATATATATATATATATATATATATATTGCTTACAATCCCCCCCTTGTTTAGAGGGGGTTCCAAATATGCTCAAAATAATCATCTGAAACTGAACACAACATATTGTGTTGTTGTAAGGGACAGAATTATAGATTAAAAAAAAAATTGTTTGCATACCTTATTTTGATGTCTGAATATCAGAACTTCGATTGTGTTTAATTATCCCGCTTTTGAGTTTTGAAGTGTAAAATTCGGTGAATATGTTAAGTAAAATAATTAATTTAAAAGTTAAGCAAAAATTTTTTTAATATTTATACGAAAAGAGCCATTTTAAAATTTTTGATAAATAAATTAACACTTTTTTTTTAGCGAGCCGAATAATGCATGACCATTATTAAACAGGGCATGCTTTGAAGAATCGATACAAAAAAAAATTTGATAAATATTGTGCCCTTTGTGTTAAAAATAGCATAATTTTTTCGATCCCGTTTGAAAATGTTTGCCGCCTTTCGACTACGGTGGACCAAACGCGCTGAAATAATTTGTTTTTATTTTGCTTTAAATCCCCCCCCCCCATTTTGGGGACGTGGCCCCCACACACATACACATTAAAAACCAAACTCATACAAATGGTCACCCATCTGGTACTGGCCAGCCTCAGCGTTAATAATACATTGAAATTTTCGTCATTGAAAAATAAGTTTTTTTTGGCCTGTTTGGATCTTCCATAGTTTGCTTTTTATCAAATACAAACGTAAACATTGTCGATCTAGACTCTAGATCGACGCGAAGTAACTGGTTGCCTATATGAATAAGTGGAATTATTTGAAATCCAGGTACTTATATTATAATATTTTGTCATATTCTCATAGAAAATCATCCTAAATCTTAGTTGGACAACAAATAAATTAATTAATTATTTCAAAAACCTTCTTTTTTTTTTTTTTTTAAATATTTATGTACGTTTTTTGTGCAAGACAAAAAAATGTCAATTGTTAACTTTTGGGGAAAATTTAACATTTAAAATTTAATTAAAAATAGTAGAAAAAGTTTTACATTATTCTGTTTTCTATATGATAAAATTCAGGGTTTTATCTTTCTGGAAAAAAAAAGTTACTCAGAAATAATGGATTTTAATAAATGTAATTTCGTTTTAAAAAACAACAACTTGATTTTTCGGCCATTTTTGGCGGTGTCTAGATCATTTATAATGTCATAAATGATAAAATAACACAAGTATGATGCTATTCATTAAAATAGAGAGCCTAGACGACCCATGACCCGAAAGAGTCTCGTATATTTTATATTTCATAATGAGAATCTGAATAGAAAAATGTTTTAAAAATCAATGGTGTTCGTGTTAATATTATTTTGTAAAGTGATATACATAAAAAATAGTTATTATACAAAAATGTATTTATGATTTATCATACATAAAAATATTTATATTTATTATACATAAAAATATTTATATTTATTATACATAACAAATATTTATATTTATTATACATAAAAATATTTATATTTATTATACATAAAAATATTTATAATTTATTATACATAAAAATATTTGTATTTATTATACATAAAAATATTTATATTTATTATACATAACAAATATTTATATTTATTATACATAAAAATATTTATATTTATTATATATAAAAAATATTTATATTTATTATACATAAAAATATTTATAATTTATTATACATAAAAATATTTATATTTATTATACATAAAACTATTTATATTTATTATACATAAAAATATTTATATTTATTATACATAACAAATATTTATATTTATTATACATAAAAATATTTATATTTATTATACATAAAAATATTTATAATTTATTATACATAAAAATATTTAGAATTTATTATACATAAAAATATTTATATTTATTATACATAAAAATATTTATATTTATTATACATAACAAATATTTATATTTATTATACATAAAAATATTTATATTTATTATATATAAAAAATATTTATATTTATTATACATAAAAATATTTATAATTTATTATACATAAAAATATTTAGAATTTATTATACATAAAAATATTTATATTTATTATACATAAAAATATTTATATTTATTATACATAACAAATATTTATATTTATTATACATAAAAATATTTATATTTATTATGCATAAAAAATATTTATATTTATTATACATAAACATATTTATGATTTATTATACATAACAAATATTTATATTTATTATACATAAAACTATTTATATTTATTATACATAACAAATATTTATATTTATTATACATAAAAATATTTATAATTTATTATACATAAAAATATTTATATTTATTATACATAACAAATATTTATATTTATTATACATAACAAATATTTATATTTATTAAACATAAAAATATTTATAATTTATTATACATAACAAATATTTATATTTATTATACATAACAAATATTTATATTTATTATACATAAAAATATTTATATTTATTATGCATAAAAAATATTTATATTTATTATACATAAAAAATATTTATATTTATTATACATAACAAATATTTATATTTATTATACATAAAAATATTTATGATTTATTATACATAACAAATATTTATATTTATTATACATAACAAATATTTATATTTATTATACATAAAAATATTTATATTTATTATACATAACAAATATTTATATTTATTATACATAACAAATATTTATATTTATTATACATAAAAATATTTATATTTATTATGCATAACAAATATTTATATTTATTATACATAACAAATATTTATGATTTATTATACATAACAAATATTTATATTTATTATACATAACAAATATTTATAATTTATTATACATAAACATATTTATATTTATTATACATAAAAATATTTATAATTTATTATACATAAAAATATTTATATTTATTATACATAAAAATATTTATATTTATTATACATAAACATATTTATATTTATTATACATAAAAATATTTATAATTTATTATACATAAAAATATTTATAATTTATTACACATAAAAATATTTATATTCATTATACATAAAAAATATTAATATTAATTATACCTAAAAATATTTATATTTATTATACATAAAAATATTTATGATTTATTATACATAAAAATATTTATATTTATTATACATAAAAATATTTATAATTTATTATACATAAAAATATTTATAATTTATTATACATAAAAATATTTATAATTTATTATACATAAAAATATTTATATTTATTATACATAAAAATATTTATGATTTATTATACATAAAAATATTTATAATTTATTATACATAACAAATATTTATATTTATTATACATAACAAATATTTATATTTATTATACATAAAAAATATTTATGATTTATTATACATAAAAATATTTATAATTTATTATACATAAAAATATTTATAATTTATTATACATAACAAATATTTATATTTATTATACATAAAAATATTTATGATTTATTATACATAAAAATATTTATATTTATTATACATAAAAATATTTATAATTTATTATACATAAAAATATTTATGATTTATTATACATAAAAATATTTATATTTATTATACATAAAAATATTTATGATTTATTATACATAAAAATATTTATATTTATTATACATAAAAATATTTATAATTTATTACACATAAAAATATTTATATTCATTATACATAAAAAATATTAATATTAATTATACCTAAAAATATTTATATTTATTATACATAAAAATATTTATGATTTATTATACATAAAAATATTTATATTTATTATACATAAAAATATTTATAATTTATTATACATAAAAATATTTATAATTTATTATACATAAAGATATTTATAATTTATTATACATAAAAATATTTATATTTATTATACATAAAAATATTTATAATTTATTACACATAAAAATATTTATGATTTATTATACATAAAAATATTTATATTTATTATACATAAAAATATTTATATTTATTATACATAAAAATATTTATATTTATTATACATAACAAATATTTATATTTATTATACATAACAAATATTTATATTTATTATACATAACAAATATTTATATTTATTATACATAACAAATATTTATATTTATTATACATAAAAATATTTATATTTATTATGCATAAAAAAATATTTATATTTATTATACATAAAAAATATTTATATTTATTATACATAACAAATATTTATATTTATTATACATAAAAATATTTATATTTATTATACATAAAAATATTTATATTTATTATACATAAAAAATATTTATATTTATTATACCTAAAAATATTTATATTTATTATACATAAAAAATATTTATAATTTATTATACATAAAAATATTTATATTTATTATACACAAAAATATTTATATCTATTATACATAAAAATATTTATAATTTATTATACATAAAAATATTTATATTTATTATACATAAAAATATTTATATTTATTATACATAAAAATATTTATATTTATTATACATAACAAATATTTATAATTTATTATACATAAAAATATTTATAATTTATTATACATAAAAATATTTATATCTATTATACATAAAAATATTTATATTTATTATACATAAAAATATTTTTATTTATTATACATAAAAATATTTATAATTTATTATACATAAAAATATTTATATTTATTATACATAAAAAATATTTATAATTTATTATACATAACAAATATTTATATTTATTATATATAAAAAATATTTATAATTTATTATACATAATAATATTTATATTTATTATACATAAAAATATTCATATTTATTATACATAAAAATATTTATATTTATTATACATAAAAATATTCATATTTATATGCATAAAAAATATGTATATTTATTATACATAAACATATTTATATTTATTATACATAACAAATATTTATATTCATTATACATAAAAATATTCATATTTATTATACATAAAAAATATGATTTAGCTGATGAACACAATTTTGATGTCCTTTTAAATACCAATCATCACATTCCGTTGTTTTATTCCTATTTGAATATTACTGACAATGTGTAGCATCATGAATAATTGATGTTATGTTTGGAAGAAAGTATTTATCACACAAAGTCTATAGAAGGAGCAAACCAACAATCACAATTTATTGTCATTGAACTTTCCCACTTCGAAGATACCGACGTGGAAAGGCCAGGAGCCGTGGGCAGCACCCAGTCTAGCATTGAAATCGCCATTTAGGATGAGTTCTTCATTGCTGAGGTCATTCAGGCCCGTGTAAATTCGTGATTGGACATCAGAGTCAAAAGTCAGAGTTGAAGTTCGGATGCTGATGAGAGTGATTGGACATCAGAAGTGTGAATCTAGTTGGAGAGTCAATGGTCGCTTCCCTCCTTTGTCGATTCCTGACAGTGAATCTTACCCGTGCTTGGTGTTCTTTTCCCACATGGTAGGGGGGAGGAGCCTAGCCTTTTTTCTGAGTCAACTAGAAAGATTTCTTGAAGAGCTTTTAGTAGCTCGTTGTTGATGACTGCTATCTTTCATGCATCACTGATGTTCTGATTTTCTTCAAGTCCTGACAGCACCATAGTTAAAGAACGGCTGGTCTCTTTTTCTGGTTTGTTCTTTCTTATTTGATGTTGCGATTTGTTTGTCAGTTGTTATCTAATCCCCATGCACTGAGAGAGGAGGACAAACCATTGCAAATGACTGAGAACTGCTCAGCTTAGATAAATGGTAGCTGTCTAGTAAGATACAAAGATCTCTTCCACTGTCAGAAGAAGAAACCTCTGCTGCCACATTTTATACCAATCAAGCATTGTGGCTTCCCACGTTGATTTAATGTTGCAAAGCATTGAATCAATGTTGTAAAACATTGATTCAATGTTGTGAAGCATTGAAAAATCAAAGAGTTGACATCAACTTGGATCAGGATCTTTACTATGGAGCGACAGCAACTTTAAAACTCCAATAAGATCAATATAGAAATAAGTGCCAAACAAGGTGATAACAGTTGACTACAGCCTGCTGCAAGATTGACAGGAAAACAGATAATACTTCGCTCATCTAGAATTTTCCAACGATTTCACTATCACAAGTCAGCACAAGAATCAGAAGGGGTTCTTAACAGCAGTCATGTCATGTTGTTAGCCTTAAAATTCATACTGGAAAAGCCAACATCATGTTCAAGAAATATGCCACAAAAGCCCCAGTCATGTTGAAAGATGAGAATGTCGATGAAGTGACAATAGCTGATGAAGACGGTGAGAAGCACTGATATCAAATGCCAGAACTCAAATGATGATTTGTGCTTGGTTGGACATCAGGAAGAGTAGGATGTCTGCTATGAACATTAAAGAGAAAATGTTCAGTGAATACATCAAACCTGTTATGACATATGCTAGCAAAACACATCGAGGCATCGAAAGAAAAGCAAAGTGAAATGCATTATGTTTACAAGAAAGAAAAACAAACACCTGAATCAGACAACAAACTGAAGTAAATGACACCATCACCACCATACGAACGGCAAAACATAGGTCACCTTTTGAGATATACAAACAACAAGTGGACATATATAGTGCCAGAATGAACTCCGATGCAATAGAAAAGACCAAAATGCAAGCCAAAACCCATTGAAGAAACAATCTCGACAGTCAACTAGATCATATCTAGCCACACTAAGTCATGGCTAAAACAAGATGAAAAGAAACCAGGGAGGGCGGGGTCCTCCTTCAGAAGTGATAAAAAACTGATAATGCTGATTTATATATAAAGTTAGATATTCTTTTTTTAAATAGGTTTTGTATCAGAATGTCTTTGATACGTATTGAAAATCAATAATTGAAAAAATCCGATTACAGAAGGTACAGTCCGATTTCAACCAAAGTTAACATCCTTATAAAGCCTAACATTACACGTGCATATGAGAAGTTTTATCACTACACAAGCGGAAGGGCTCCGTGTATAAAATCAACAGGTTATTTGGTAAGACAGGGACGTGCTTGAAATGTTTCTTTTTAGTACACGAACCATGATATTTGACTTTCGCATTTTAAAGTTAAATTCAAGCCATTATACAAAAATATTTTTATAAAATCAACAGTGGGTTCTTTGGAAAGACAGAGGCGCGTTTGAAATGAATGTTTTTATTTAGGGAATAGTTGAGCCATGATACTTGACTTTAAAATTATAAACTTTTATTCAAACCATTATGTAAGAATAATTTTATAACGTCAACAGTAGTTTCTCTAGAGTGCAATGTAGACTATGATGTATTATGGACTGCAGCGAGGCATATAAAGTTTCCACCCGATGCACAGAAAGCAGTGAGTCCCCAACTAGACCAGGCAATCAATCGATTTGATTGAAAAATGAGCAGATGACAATAAAAATATGGCATGAAACATTTGTTAATCCTCATTCAATCCCGGACAACGTCAGATCACCCTGCTAATATATAAGTACGATTGTAAAAAATATATGCTTTTAATTTATATATTCAATAAAGTTTTCTAAATTCCCACAATTAATTAAGCTCAATAAAAAATGGATTTACACTTTCAGAGCATGTATATATCGTTAGTAAAGATTCCAAAGCTACATTTATTTAACATTCATTTTGTTTTATTGCTGATATGCGCCTTACACGTGTTTCATTGAATGGTACAAATTCACCAGACAACTCATCAGAGACAAATTTAAATTCCTCCAAAAAATACATTTTTTATTTTTCCTTTGATTGAAAAGAATGGTGGAAAAAGATAATGGGAATCTTTTAAATTCATAAGAGTCAAAACAATCTTACTTATTATAGGTTATGAAGAAATCCTTCTGAAAAAAAAAAAAAAAAAAAAAAACAGACCATAAAATCATCAGTCCCAAAGGACATTTCATCTTGGACTCACGTTTTTTTTTTTTAGAAAGGACTCTCTGAAAGCCCCTCTAATTCCACCTTATAGCGACCTTATTACTTGCTTTTATAAACTTTTCACCCTAGACATTAATGGTAAAAGGGAAACTGTCTCTATTGACAGAGTAAAAAGGAGCTTTTCTGGACACAAAAACACAAGAGCCACAAGAGTGTATGTAGAGGAAATCCTCTACATACACTCAGCATACACCTAAAATGAGTACTCCTCATCAAGACAATCGCATCACCACCACACATAGTGGTCGTAGAGCACATTGGCCAAAGAAAGTGTGTAAGACTATGTATATATAAAAAAGAAGCCTGTGTACAATTGCTGCTGGTAATTAAAAAAAAACTTTTTACACAAATGACATTTTCCTTGCCTGAAAAATAAAATTTTCTTTTTCTTCTTTCTCAGCAGGAAAACCAGCTTTGCACAGAAAGGGAAAAATGATTTTTCTCATACAAAAAAAAAAAAAAAAAAAATCTGTAAACTAATTATACTAATTGTACTATTTCTACTACTTCTCTTTTCTGTCGGCTTTCCGCCTAAGCAGGAGATGATGTAGAAGTACTAACTAAGAACTATTTTCGCTAGTGAATCAATGCACCTACTCTGAGTTCTTCGGCTATCAGCTAACAGGGCGCATTGATTCATCTGCTCCCTAAAGACTTTAGGGGACGTCAGGCAGTCAGAACCGGACTTCCAGCCAGCCAACACCTTCCTTTTCTCTTGCATCCCCTGTACACCGAACTCTACATATCATTGACAGTCTCCACCCGGTGACAACAGCTATCTGCTGGGACTTCAATGAGAAAAGCTGATTGATTCAACAAACCCCTAAGAGAACTTTCATTCTTCCTCTTGCATCTATCACAGTCCTGTTTTCAACTTCCTGCTGCAAATAAATTCTATTGTTAAAAGAACATTGTCGTTCTTTTTTTGTATTCTTAAATATATTTTATTAGTATCATACTAAAATGGAACCATATTTGAATTTATCGTGTCTTTATTTTCAAATTTTTGTATTAAATTTTTAAAACAAAACAAGAATTTGCTTAATAAACTACAAGGGATCTTATTCGAAATAATAATAATAATAATAATAATAATAATAATAATAATAATAATAATAATAATAATAATAATTCTGATTTCGTTTATCAACGTCTCTCTGGAAAAGGATGATATTCATTTCCAGAGGATTTCCCTCAATCCCGGCTCCAAACCAGGAGCTTCAAAGATCAAGGGTTTTTTCTAAGGATGTTGGTGGTACCTACAATTGCAGAGGTCTGAAGGCCACCTAAAACATCGAGGATTTGTAGTTTTTTCAATTGTCCTTCCAGGCGACTTGATACTACTCCTAGTGTATCAACTACAATCATGATTATTTGTGTTTTAACCCCGTGTATACGCCTTATCTCCAAGGCCAATGGAGCATAATTGCTCCACTTCTCGTTCTCCTTCTCTCTCATATTCCGGCACCATGATATTGAAAAGTCTACAATCTGCCAGTTTTTTGAGACTTTGCCTATGACAACCAAATCCGGACGATTAGGTTCCAATTGCTTGGTCGTTCTGAGACTTTTGTCCCACTATACCTCTACCTTGTGATCCTTACTTGTTCTCACTTCATCAGGAACCTCCTCAAACCATTTTCCAGCACACTTCACCCCAACCTTCTTACACACCTCTCATATCCGGAATCCCATGCGATCATGTCTTTTGCGGTACTTCCTCTAAACCAGTCCACTACACCCTCCTGCAAGGTGTGCAATTGACTCTGAGGTCTTACTACGCATCCGGCATTCTGCAGCAACTTCCTCTCCTAGAAGCACTTTTTTGAATAATCGTGTTCCTAATGCCTGCTCTTGTGCTGTACACACAAAAGCCACCTGCTATATCCTTGAAGAACCTTCCATGCATTTTCTTCCTAGCCAGTTCCTCTGCCCTTTCTCTATCCATACGTTTCACATAATCATCCTTAGTCTCACATACCTCCACTTCATTGGTCACAACCTTAAGAATCCACTCCTTACTTCTAACCACATGCTCCTTCAACGACATCTCCTTCGTTCTAACACAATCTTTTACACTTTTCAGTCCTCTCTCACCGTCTTTTCTCTTTTAGTACAGCCTTGCTATGCCATTTCGAATGTGAAATATACCAAACATTGCTAAAACTTTTCTTGTTTTGATATCCATGGCATGCAACTCCTTGTCAGACCATTCTAAAATTCCCACAGTGTATCTCAAAACACTGACTGCCCATGCATTCACTGCTTTCATCAGGTTTCCTCCATACAGTTTCGACTTTGCAATTAGTTCCACTCTTCTAAGATACTCCTTCCTGATCTTCTCCTTCATTTCTCTGTTCATGATGCCTACACCCTCCAACACTCCAAATACTTATACCCTGTATCTTCTATTTCTTTCATGATTTCTCCATTTGGCAGCACTATTCCATTCGAATGAACCTTTACCTTTCTTTTAATCACCAGCACCGCACATTTACTAACCCCAAACTCCATCCCAATGTCTTCTGAGTATGTCCCTACAAGTCTTATCAGTCTCTCCATTTCCTTTTCATTTCTACTGAATATTTTCAAATCATCCATAAACAGTAGATGGTTGAGGCGTCTGTCACCATATCCAAAGATATACCCCAGTTTTTCTCTCTTCAAGAGGATAGTCAGTGGCATCATTATCATTACAAAAAAAGTGGCGATAACGAATCTCCTTGGAATATTCCCCGTTTAATGTCAACCTGCCCCATCACCTCGCTGTTTGCTGTCAGCATCGTTTTCCATTGAGCCATACTTGTCTCCAAAAGCCCTACCACATTCTCAGCAACCTTCATCATCAATAGTGTTTCACATATCAATGAATGAGGAACCATGTGATAAGCCTTTCTGTAATTGATCCATGCTACGCTCAGGTTCCTTTTCTTCTTTGCATCCTGCATTATTGCTTTATCAATTAGTAGTTGCTCTTTGGTACCTCTTAAGCTTTTCCGACACCTCTTCGTCAGGAAAAACACCATTACTCTCAAGATGTTCATAAATTTTCTCCGCAAAGATTCCAGTCAACAGTTTCCACATCAGTGGCAGACATGTAATTGGTCTATAATCATTGGCATCTGTCTCCTTTGCAGGATCTTTCCTAATCAGTGTTGTTATTTGCTTCACAAGCCAATCAGGGACATCTCCCGACTCTACGACCCTTTGCAGGGAAGCAGCTATAGGTGGATAAAGGCATTGAAACTGTTTAAATCAGAAGCCCATCACTCCATCTGAACTAGGTGCCTTCCAGTTTGTTAGCCTTCGTATGCCAGCCTTCACATCATCAATGGTTATCTCGACGTTCTTCATCTGCTGCATTCCTGATAGCCTTTCTCTGACCTCTCCCAACCAGCTAGCCTTCTTATTATATCGCCTTTCGACAGACCAAATCCCACTGCAGAACTTCCTGGCAGCTTTTGCATTTGGACGGTTGTTATTTCCCGCCTGTTTATTACCATTTAATTCTTTATACAGCTGAGACTGATTGTTCCAGAAAAGGTTGTTCTGCAGAAATGCAACACTTTTTCCAACAAAGTTCCGAATTTTTATACCACCAGTGTGGATCTTCTCTTTCAACATTGTAAGAATGTTCATTGTTCCCTTTTTCAGCAATCTATACCTCCTTTCAAACTTGTCCTTGGCGTTCTGTCCTAGTTTAACTCCTTTTCCTATTTCTTCGATTCTATCAATGTTTTCCACCACTGTTTAATACTTTCTTCAAGTCGCCTCTGCCAGTATGACCTATCCTTCATTTCTCTCTTTTTCTTCTGTATTAAACCAAGGCGATTCGCAATAACATATGATGCTGCATACAGAAGTCTGTTAACTTCCATAATCGATATGTTCTTTCTTATGGTGTTGTGAATTACTCCTTGAACTATTTTTACCTCGCTTTTCACCTTCTGTCTATCACTACCCTTCATGCTTGGAATGCCTATGATCTCGTCTCTAAAAAGAACTTAACTTCTAAAGTACTTCTTTTTCTACAGAAGTCAAAGTTTGAACTTCATCACCACTTCTCCATACATCTGCTCTTTTCACCGATTCCATTGTCTCAGAGTCAATGATCTCATCTGCATTAGATCCTTCAAACTCCTTCTCATCACTTCCCCTACCAATAAAATTCTAAGTTGTCCGCCTCCCATCATCACTTACATTTCCCTTCTGCACTTCCACTCTCTCAGTTCTTTCATCAGAGCTAGTTTCATCAATTTTACTTTCGTTAAATAATAATAATAATAATAATAATAATAATAATAATAATAATAATAATAATGACAATAATAATAATAATAATAATAATAATAATAATGAGGATAAAAATAATAATAATAAGTATAATAATAAAAATAATAATAATAAAAATAATAATGACAATAATAATAATAATAATAATAACAATAATAATAATAATCATAATAATAATGATAATAATAATAATAATAATGATGACAATAATATTAATAATAATAATGAGGATCAAAATAATAATGATAATAATAATAATAATAATAATAATAATAATAATAAGTATAATAATAAAAATAATAATAATAATAATATTAATAATAATAATAATAATAAAAATAATAATGAGAATAATAATAATAATAATAATAATAACAATAAAAATAATAATAATAATAATAATAATAATAAAAATAATAATAATAATAATAATAATAATAATAAAAATAATAATGATAAAAATAATAATAATAATAATAAAAATAATAATAATAAAAATAATAATAAAAATAATAATAATCATAATAAAAATAAAAATAATAATAATAATAATAATAATAATAATAATAATAATTTAATCCTATTAGGTTCGCTATTAAGGATATCACAACTGAAGAGATTACGAAACTAAACATCTACCAAAATTACCATGCGGCTTACGAAAACTGCGTAAAGAAAATTATGCAACCATGAAGACAAAGACTTTTCTTAAATACAAAAATAAAATATATATATATATATATATATATATATATATATATATATATATATATATATATATATTAGTGTTGGGACGATTAATATATATATTGATTTAAATGTTATGAGAGTTTTTTTTTTAAATGCGGGATCGGATTTTGCTTGCAAAAGTATTTTATGAAACTACAAGTAAATCATAGATTTTACTTGGTAACAAATAGTGAAGGGGAGGGAATATGGTAAAGATCTATGACTTACTTGCAGTTTCATAAAATACTTTTGCAAGCAAAATCCAATCCCGCATTTTGCTAAATCCTACCCTCTGATGAAACTCCGCGGATTAATGACTATCCATTTATTGTTTGCTTCCTTTTTTAAGACTGAATATGTTTTTAACTTTTTTTCAAAGTGCTTTTAACATGTTTTATTAACTACTTGTTCTTATATATATATATATATAGTAGTAAGTTATGAAAATATATATGACAATTAAGCTACACAGAATTTTCCAGGTTTCATTCTCATGAGAATGAAACGTGGAATATTCTGTGTAGCTTGTCATATATATTTTCATAACTTACTACCTAGCTTTACCTACGTATTGTGAGCACTGTTGAAGTAAATACTGAAAAATTTAAGCATAAAATTATATCTTTGTATATTAATTTATGTGATTAAACAAAGTATATATATATATATATATATATATATATATATATATATATATATATATATATATATATGGGGAGACCCGACGTTTCCTGGGATTTAATAATGATAAACGAATGTTTTACACTTCCATATTTTTTATTGTCATCGAAATCGGTGAAATCGACCATTTTTAAAATCGAATCGGTTGATTGTCTGCTCTAGTTAATGACCCATTGCCGTGCACCAGAAGAAAGCTTCACATGCCTCCTCGCTTTGTCAACAATATATTGCAGTCTACATTGCACTGTAGAGAACTTACTATTGATTTTATAAAATTATTTTTTATATACAATGACTTGGATTAAAGTTAATAATTTAAATTCCTTGACGTCAAGAATTGCGTCACAGGATAACATTATATGATGTTAAGCATTTTGATAAAGGATGAAATACAGTCGATTCTTTTGTCATACTAATTATAAAACAAGAATTGGTACATGTACAGTTTAGTCAAGACACAAAAAAAATGAAAATATCGAAAAAAAAAAAAAAGGTTGTATTGCACGTATCCGTTATGGAATGAAGTTCTCCCCCAAAAAATCACTTAATTTCATCAAATAGTTTTTTGTTTTTTTTTACAGCGAAAAAACAATTTGTTATGATACTGAGCAAAAGGTTCGATTTTTAGGAAGAAAAGCTAGTACTAAAGATGGGGAGGGAGTGTCGGCGCTTTACATGGAGTTATCTCCCCGTGGCGTGTTCAGCAAATTTCAAAATGGCTGACTTCAACGCGTTCTCACAAGAACGTGTTTTTCCGCTGTAAAAAAAAAAAAAAACTTACTCGATCAAATTAAATGAAAATTTTTTTTTCGGGGATCTTCAGTCTAAAACGTACAATATAACCTTTTTTTTTTTTTTTTTCGATATTTTCATTTTTTTTTTTTTTTGTGTCTTGACTAAACCGTACAAGTACCCAAGTATTTAATTAATGAATTAAATACACTAGTCTTTCAGTCTTTCACTTTCTTATTCTGGTGGATTTAATTTCGTCATTTATTTGTAGACAACTTAATTGGGTAACTTCGAAAGCATCCACACTAAGCAATAATTTTTGTCCTTTTTATTACATTGTATTAATTTTATAAATAAAAACAAAAAAAAAGCCAAAAAAAAAGATCAAATTAAGAAGACTCCGAGCAACTCTCTCTCTCTCTCTCTCTCTCTCTCTCTCTCTCTCTCTCAGATTAAAAAGTATTAAAAGTAAAATTATCTCCAAGCCGAGCCATTCCTTCCATCATATAACCCCCTTGCCCAATGTTCTGGATAACTCTGTTCACCTCTCATGTTTCTTTCCACGTAACATGCCACCCCACATCAACCTCAGATATCACCTCATCTTTCTCTTGGGTTTTGTCTGGGAATGCCCACAACGTATACAAACCCCAAATTCTCTTAAAACCTATCATCTCCCCCCCCCCTTCGCCCAAAAAACCATGATGGAGACAGGTATATTTTTCTTCCAAATTTGGAGTTACATTCCAACACAAAGATAAAAGGGTGTGTTAGTCGAAGTCACTGCATATATATATATATATATATATATATATATATATATATATATATATATATATATATATATATATATATATATATATGTGTGTGTGTGTGTATGTATGTATATATATGTATGTATATATATATGTATGTATATATGTATGTATATATATGTATATATATGTATGTATGTATATATATTATATATATACATATACATATATATATTTGTGTGTATTGTATATATATGTATATATATGTATATATATGTATATATATATATATATATATATATATATATATATATATATATATAGAGAGAGAGAGAGAGAGAGAGAGAGAGAGAGAGAGAGAGAGATCACAAAAAGACAGATCACGGTTAATGTAATAATTTCGTTTAATTATTTTAATTTTATTGTAAAAAATAGGAAATGCTTATTTTAATTAGATTATTTTTTTAATACACATAAGTAAGAATTTCTTTATATTTCTCTAAAAAAAAAAGTTTCATATTTAACTTGGTATAAGTTTTTTTATTCAATAATACTCTAAAAATTATTGCTGCCGTTTGTTTTTTCTTACACTTTGAAATAAAAAGTTCGTAAAATGTTATTCAAAAGGTCAATTGTAGCAATTACGTTACTCAATTTATCCGTAAATTCTATTATTAATTAAAATAATAAGCTAAAACAATTTATCAAATTAAATAGTAAATAATCAATTTCTTTGAAATTTGAATTCTAATGAAAGTTATAAATTTACTTTTTATTTTTTTCACCGTTCTTTAAATTAATCATAGCATTTTTTTAAATTATGTTTTTCTTAGTGTTGTTCCAGGATCTCAATTTGTTCAGTCTATTTTTATTTAAGATGATGAAAAAAATATTACGCTGTTGTCTGCACGCTCATGCATACAAAGAAATTATATTATAACATTTAAAATTTCCTCGGAAACTTATTAAAATCACATGAAATATTTTTTGAAATTATAGTTTTGGGAGGTGAAACTATTAAATAATGCTTAATTCAATGATAATATCATTAGTTTGATAAAATTTGTAAAATTTTTAACTTAATATCAACATTTTTTATTTTCATAAAAAAGGAAAAATATATTCATGCACTATTTTATTACTTAAAACTATAACTTTAGTTTAGTAAATGTATTTTTGTTTATATAGGATAATATATTTTCACTAAAATTAAAAAATACGATGGGATTATTATATTCTGTGATCGTTAAGAAATAAATAAATTTTTAGGTGAAGAAAGAGGGCCAAAATGTTTATACATTTTGGGAACCGGCCATTCACTTTGCACGTACTTACCAAATGAAGATATCATGAAAAAATTACAACAAATATGCCTGTTAACAACTCTCTTCAACTAAATGCAAGTTTCATACAAATGATTGTCTATTATGTATGCAGATTGTCCTAAGTGGATCATCTTTATCTTTCTGCTTATAAAGAAGAAAAAAAGCACAAAAGTTTTAACTGTATTATAATCATAATTTTTAATTTTTTTATAATCAAATTAACTCTAACTTTATTATAATCATATAAATTTTTTACTTCATTATATAAACTTTAACTGTATTATCTATATATCTATAAAAGTGAAATTGTCTGTGTGTGTGTGTCTGTGTGTGTGTGTGTGTCTCTGTGTGGGTATCTCTGTGTGTACATTTCCCGAATAATCTATTCTGTCAATTTTCAGTCTAAAGACTCGAGATTTAACATAAGGGGTATTGAGATTTTTTTAATCGGTTTTCGGCCAGAAATTTGGCTGTCAAGGGGTTGAAGTTCAAATTTAGAAACTCTATCAAACTCCTCCGCTAATTTTGGGTCTAAACACTTGACATTTTTATTTGACTTGAGTCGAAAACAATAAATATCAAAATTGGGGTCAAAGTTAAAAAAAAAAAATTGACCTCTGCGGTTTCTACCAAATTATTCAGTCAATTTTGGGTCTAAACACTTGAAATTTTAGATGTACATTACCGGGACATAAGTCATACTGTTTAATATATATCAACATATGCACATAAAGTTATGAACAGTGCCGGAATGTACTGCTAGTAATTATATGAAATTTAACTTTATTATAATTTTATTAACTATAACTTTTTTATAACTATATAAACTTTTAGTTTAATATTAAATTTAACTTTATTATAATTTTATTAACTATAACTTTTTTATAACTATATAAACTTTTAGTTTAATATTAAATTTAACTTTATTATAATTTTATTAACTATAACTTTTTTATAACTATATAAACTTTTAGTTTAATATTAAATTTAACTTTATTATAATCATATAAACTTCAAATTAATTTTAATTATAATAACTTAAACGCTATTGAAATCATGTAAACTTTAACTTTTTTTATAATTATCTACAGGTTAACTTTATTTATTTATTTTTTTTTTTTTTTTACACAGTGATCACCACTTATCAAGGCCCGGAAGCCATTCAGGGATAAGGGTTATTGCATGTACAGTACGTTAGTGTGGGGGTTTGATGAAGTGTTTACTTAAGGGGGCGGTTCATTAGGAATTTGTTAACGTTGGACTTGAACATATCCAAGTTGTAGTCCGGTGGGAAGCAGGCAGACGGAACAGAGTTCCACAGGCGTGCAGTTCTAAGAAAGAAGCTTTGTTCATGGAATCTGTGTTTTGATTTAGGCACAGATATAGAGTGGGGGAAATTTTTCACAGTGGATTCAGCTAGACGGGTGTTTTTCGTGAAAGATTGGCGAGGGGAGGACCAGAGATTGGAGTTCAGACGAGCACCTGCCATGGAAATAACAATAAAACAAAGACTGGCTCGCAATGTCTCTTCTGTGGGAGAGAGGTTGCAGGGTAGAGAAAAGGGCATCCCCCACTAAGCCACGAAGTCTATTTTGTACTCTGTCAAGGCAGGATAGGCTGTTTTTAGCAGCTCCTGCCCAGATATGGCAGCAGTATTCCATCCTTGGACGTACTTGGCTTTTATATAGATAGAGAATTGCATCAGTAGTGAGATATCTTCTGGAGCGGTAGAAGGATCCCACCATCTTTCCAGCGACCTTGGCAACAGACTTGATGTACGTGTTCCATTTCAGATCAGGAGTAAAGGACAAACCCAGAAGCTTGTCAAAACACGGGGCCTCACCCAGACGAGAGCCATCCATCACAATTGATGCCAGATGGGGATCAGAGCGTTGAGAATGTAAGGATAGGAGTTTGGTTTTGGATGCATTAAAGGTAACCAGCCACATCTTCCCCCACTGAACCACGCGCTCGAGATCAGAGGAGAGAGAATCAGAGAGAACATTGTCATTTACAGCCTTTGATGTGTTGCCGTAGATGGTCGTGTCATCAGCATAGATTTTAGTAATTTTTTACACATTACACACCCTGCTTTACCACTACTAGATTAATGATTTCTCTCTCCTACCATTCCTCGCAATCTCATTGGTTGACGTCTACATATTCGGCCATTCCGGATTGACTGAATCATCAAAGAACGCTATGGAGATTAACACAAACATGGATTCCCTGAGTAGAATCATTACATATTTAATACCCCGATTACAAACTTCGTAATCTCGAAAAAAAAAAAAAAGAATGATTCGCACTACATTATAATTAATACCATTCTTATCATTACGAAACATATTACATATTTTATTGCTTATTGTCGCATTATTTTAACAAACGGAATTTTATATTTTCATCGCTGTTTACATTTATTTCATTTACAATGACAAATAATTATTAATTATATTTTATTTTAGTAATAAAGATAACTTTAACTTTATTATAATTATATAAGCTTTAATTTTATTATAATTGTATAAACTTCAATTTTATTATAATTATGTAAACTTTAACTGTATTGTAATTATATAAAGATCGAGTAATGGAGACAAAATTCATAAAAATTCTACAAATTTTTAAAAAGTTCATATTATAGAAGACACGTCACATTTTTCTAATCCCATAAGTTCGATCATTTCCATCATGATATTTTCTTTTTAAATAAGTTATCTTGAACCACGTGGCATGCAAACATTTGATGGTGTGCTGGTGATGCTCTCGACCAACTCATTGATATTTTACCCTAACCCGACTCAAAAGACTGAGAAATATCATAAGAAAAGGAAATAGTTTGAATCTGATTAGATTAACATCTCCCATCCCCATTCGAATGCCTTGGACCACCACCCATTAACCCCGGCTTTTGCACACCTCTGCTTGTGCCAGATGATAACATAAATGGATTTTTATTCTTCAAAGTAGAAAAGCAGGCTAGCAACTTTTACTCTGTCAGCTGTTATAAAAACATCACTGGAACATGAACACGAGGTAGAAATGAATATTTCCTTGAACGGAAACACACGTGGATAAGCAACACTGATTCCTATCATACCCCCCACCCCTACCTCGCATCCGGATGCATCATCATGTTTTTTTTCCTACAATTTGAACATTACAATACACACACTTCTAAATATCGTATGTCTTGTCTTCTTGACCTTTTGGCTAGGAACAAAGTGTAGTGTCTGTTCTAATACTAAACTTCACTTTTTCTGTTCTTGGTAAGTGGAGGAAAAATCCTTCTAGACTGAGACAATTTTTATTTTTGTTCCTATCCAGAGTGCTCCTTTTTAGGGAACTGGATTTTCCCCACCGATCTTGTGTCTAATCCTTCCCTTGTGGGAAGGCAAGTAAAGTCCAAACTGACTAAAATACCGGCAAATCTTTATAAATGAATCCATCCAAAATCATAATGTTGAGTTAATCAAGGTTTTTTTCTTAAATATTTTAACCTTTATGATTAAAATATTTAAGAAAAAAAACCTTGATTACATTAATATTCATCAGGTTTGGGATTGAATTATGTTTTAAAATTTTCTAATTTTAATTGTTGTAATTTGCAGCAAATTGCAAGTAATTCACCATTTCTTACTATTTCTATCATTTTCACTCTCTTTCATTGAATGTGATTTGAATATGGAATGACCATGTGTCATGCAAGTTTTTGTTAAATCACTGAGTTTAATGAACGTTGAGCATAGTCAGTATCATATGGCTAACCGTTTGGGAATATCAGGCACTGTATGTAAGATGTTGACACTTCCTTGCAAGTCCACTGACTGCAAATGGGGCCTCTTGTCAACTTGATATCCCCATAAAACTTCCTCACTCAGAAGAAGCTGGTTCAACACAACTAGTGAATTTCCTTTAAAATAATTAAAAAATATAGTTTGAGCCATTCCCACTCTTATTTTTCATACACTATATATCATACTCGTTTCTCTCTCTCTCTTTCTCTCTCTCTCTCTCTCTCTCTGGCCATACCAGACTGTGGAAATCAACGGGAAAAAAAATATTGTCTGACCCGTTTGGGGTTTGGCTTGAATGTTGCTCCCCTGAAAATGAGAGAAATTGTCAGCGAGGTATTATCCCAGGAAGAAGTTGTAGGCCGCGCAGCATCTGCTTACATTGATGACATTTTTGTCAATGAAGACGTGGTGCCCACGACCCATGTAAGAGGACACGTAGCACAGTTTGGGTTGGAGTACAAGAACCAGGAGCAAGGACGGTGCACAGGTGCTGGGATTGGCGGTCGAGATGGAATGCAGTGAACTGTGGTGTAAGTGAGGAAATGCAATTCCAGAGGCTCCCAGTATTGTTAAGCGACGAACAATGTTCTCCCTGTGTAGTCGACTTGTCGGGCTCTTTCTGGTATGCAGTTGGCTTCGTGTGGCTTGTGGAATACTTTGTCAGGAAAAGTTGCCCAACCTGGACAAAAGCAACCATTAAAACGGTCATACGGAAATGTGAGGAATATCAATCCATTGATCCAGCGCCGGTCAAGTGGGAAAAGGGAAAGCTGGAAGTGAACAAGAATTGGCAGAGAATTGGAATGGATATCACGCATTATGGCACCTTCCATTTTTTAACTCTAACAGACTGTGGTCCATCGCGTTTCTCCATTTGGAAGAAATTGGCAAGGCAGGACTCGGCAAGCGTGATTCATCAGTTGGAGGCAGTGTTCCTCAAACGTGACTCACCACATGAAATTCTTTTAGACAATGACACGGCTTTCTGCAGCAACGTGTTTCAAGAATTTGCACATAAATAGGGAGTTTACTTGTGATTCCATTGTGCATACGCTCCAGCCGGGAATGGCATAGTAGAGCGATGTTACTGTACAGAGAAACGAATAGGGGATAGAATGTGCTGAGCCATACAGGAGGCTGTCTACTGGTATAACATCACACCCAGAGACGACGTATCTCCCTTCATTGCGCCTGCCAACAGGATTTATCAATACGAAGTTTGAGTAAAGGAGACCAATCTTGCAACTGCGTCCCAAGAACCCCCAAACCGCTTCGGCGGCACGGGGGTGCAACTTTGGACGCTGATTCCACGTCACTTTTTTCAGTGAATTTTTTAAAAGAGGGACCCAAAACGGACACCCCCAGCCGGGGGCCACCAATATGGATACCCTCAGCCAGGGGCCCACCAATATGGATACCCCCAGCCAGGGGGCTACTGCTCCCCAAGAGGACGAATCCCCAACAGGAGAAAAAACAACTGCTGATGGGGCATACCGCCCGGGTATGACACCATTGGACGCTCCCCAGGAGGGGGAAAATTTAACAACAGCTCCCCCCGAGGGCGACTCCCCCCAAAGGGGAGCAAAACCAAAATCGGTCGTAGCATCTCACTCCAACCACAAAAAGGAGGAGGTGCCGGACCAAAAGGACAATAAAGGGGACAGCGCTCCCCAGGAGGGCTGCTCTCCCAAAAGGGGAGCAGATCAAGAAAATGAGGGGGCATACCGCCTGGACCTCACAAACGAGGAAGGGGCAGATGGCCTCAAAGTAAACAAAAAGGATCATGCTCCCCAAGAGGCCGACTCCCCAAAACGGGAAGCTGCTCCCGAAAAAGACACTAAAAAGGGAGCCGCCGCCCAAAAAGGTGACATTCCCACAAAAGGACTGACCAAGACATCTGGGGAGGCAGGAAGCGTCGCCAATAAACAGGCAGGGGCGACCTCCATAAAAGACCAAAAACGATCTAACCCCACTAAAGACCCCATACCAACACCAACAAGAGGGTGTGCGTGGGGGAAGACCGTAGAAAAACAACTGTCCCCTCAAGAGTATAGAGACCTGTACCTGACAAAGTACAGACAATACATAGAGGGGGTAGATATAAAACCCATACCGGGTGCCTGGGAGGCGATTGAGGGCAGAGTCCTGTCCTTTGCCATTTCCGATATACCGGAAAACCGCCTCCTAGGAATGAAGAAGGAAGACATGGCGGGGCTTCTCCACAAACTTAACATCCCAGTACTATACCTGTACCAGAGGAGCTTCGCTGTGTGGGACATCCTCCTACCCACCAAGGATGATGTGGAGAGACTCTCCCTCCAAGAAATAAAGCATGGGAGAGTCAAACTAACACCTGAATACCAGGGCAAGAGAAGGACTCGGGTGCAGGTATTTAATGTGCCAACCCAAATACCTGCGGAAGTATTAGGATGCCTCTTCAGCCAGTACGGTGAGGTAGAACAGGTGACCCCAGTACGGTCAAAAACTGGGACTCACCTGGGCTGCTACACAATAGCAATGAGGCTGAAGAGGGAAGGTTTTCAAGCAATACCACCGCTGCTGACATACAAAGACGCCAGCATAACGGTAGTGGTGGAGGGCCGTCGTCCACACTGTTGGTTCTGCCAAAAGCAGGGCCACATGGCTAGGAGTTGCCCCCAAAGGGTAACCCCTAATCCAACAACCCAAAAGGCGGTTACAACCCCTGAGACAACGCCCGCACCAAAACAGGCGGCAACAACCCCTGCAACTGCAGCACCAACCCCAGCTCCAAGGAAAACCCAAACCACCCAGGAGGCCAAGGGGGAAGAATGGAGCACGGTAGTGAGACAAAAGCGGAAACACATAATCCCTTCTGCCACCGTCCCACCACCAGCCCAAAAATCGAGGCAGGAGCCTCTGCAAATGCAGCAACAACAACAGCCACCACAGCCAATGCCGCGGAAACAACTGCAGCAACAACTGCTGCAGCAGCAAAATCAGCAAGTGCAGCAGAAGCAGCAGCAGCAACGACACCAGCGAGAGCAGCAACAACAAAAACAGCTGCAGCAGCAAATAGAGGAGCAGACACAACCAACGGTCCCCACACCAATCGAGACGGGGATCAAGCGGAGAAAAGACTGCTCCTCTGAGGATGAATCCGCAAGTGAGAGGGAGAGGAACTCAACCTCACCTCTCCCCGGTTCATTCGAAAGAATGAAAAAGAAAAACAAAAGAAGAAAAGAGGAAGAAAAGGTGGCCCCCACTCTCTGTGAACATACACCACCCCTAACAACAAAATCCACTTCCACCCCCAAACCACACACTGCACCAACACCAGACACCGCACCAACACCAGACACCGCACCAACACCAGATACCGCACCAACACCAGACACCGCACCAACACCAACACCAACACCAGACACCGCACCAACACCAAACACCGCACCAACACCAGACACCACACCAACACCAACACCAACACCAGGCACCACACAAACACCCGTCCCCACACCAAGGCAAACTGAGCCACTACCCCAAAAAGAAAATGAAAAGAATGAACCGAGGGAGAGGAGAGACTCCTCTGCCTCTTGCAGACCAAAGGTCCTTGCCCCTGAGGAACTATGTAATGTAGACCCTCTATCTGTGGCAACAGACATTTCCCATTGGCAGAGGAAAAACTTAAAACCTCTGCTCGATTACAAACAGATAGAGGGGAAAGATGTAAATATCCCCTCAAATTTCCCGGACGCCCCACTCCTAATAACCTTTGTCAGAACTCCAGAGGCCTGCAAGACCAACTTGTGGACAAGGCTGCAGGCCGCTGAAGGGGCGTTTCCGGGAATTGAACTGGTGAAAAAAAATGACCCTACCTCTTGATGAACTGTCAAAACAATGCAAGGGAAGGGTCCCCGTGTTGGTCCATCCATCACTCTATAGGGCCCTTAAATTGACTTATCCTTTGGATGTCGGCGGCATTGTGAGAGAAGGTCAGGACATGAAAAACCTGACCACCTTGAGCATTGCACACAACGTCGGTGTCCTTTCCCCGGCTGACTTCGGAGCTGAGTGTAACACACCTTAAGGTAGGTACCATGGCTTTGAATTTGGCTAGTCTGAATGCGAGGGGCTTGAGATCATCGGGCCGGGCGGCTCGCCTCCGGCACGACCTCTTGTCCCTGGGAGTGGATGTTGCTGCGATTCAGGAGACGCATTTCGTTTCCTCTGTGGACTGTCAGGTGCTGGCCCAAGACTTTGAGGTTTTCTCAGCATATGGCAGCCCGCGGGGGAAGGGAGTTTCCGTGCTGGTTAAACGTACCCTGTCGGCGACGGTCGACGTTGTTCATAGAGATGCGGTGGGTAGGCTGGTTGTGGCCGATGTTGCCGTAAAAGATTCTGTGTTTCGGGTGATTGCGGTTCATGCGCCCAGCACCGCTCGTGAGAGGGTCTCATTCTTCAGTCAGCTTGACGCGTTTGTAGATTGTCGGAAGCGGGTAGTGCTAATGGGGGATTGGAATTCCATCTTAGACCCCGACATAGATAAGGTAGGAGGCGGAGCTAGAGGATCGGAGAGGTGCGAGTCCAGCCTGGCTGATCTGATGGCTAGATGCGGTCTGGTCGACAGGTTTCGGTTCGAGCATCCAGGGCGGGAGATGTGGACGTGGACCAATAGTGTTTCCTCCTATCCAAATACCTATTTGGACAGGATGTTAGTTAGGAGAGGCGAAGTAGACTTCTTATCTTGTCCCACGTTCACTTGGCTAGGCCAGACGGACCATAAATTAGTTATGGCCCGGCTGAAGCTAGGAAATAGGCCTAAGTTAGCGGGGTACTGGAAGTTAAACACCTCCCTTCTGGAGATACAAGACTTCCAAGATCAGTTAAGAGAATTGATTAAAAAGGCACTAGTGGGGGCGGTTACCGGGAGTAAGTGGTGGTTAGGTCTCAAAGCCAAGATCAGAAGCTTCTCCGTCAAGTATGCCCAGCGCCTCGCACTAGATAAGGCCAAGACGAAGAAGAAGCTAGAGCAGAAACTAGCCCAGGCTACGGGGGAGGGTGATAGGGTTAGTCAGGAACTAGCTAAGCAGGACCTTCTACGCGAGACTAACGAGCGTTACGAAGGCCAAGTAGTTAGAGCTAGGCTTAGAAAGATAGGCAACGAAGCAGTCAATTCTGATGCAGACGTGCGCCGTGAGGTTTCTAGGCGTGGCTCGGACAAATACATTGCAAAAATCAAACATCCGAATGGACGCACCCTGGAATCGACTCGGGAGATCTGCGAGGGGTTTCGAGAACATTTCGAGGAGCGTTTTACGCAGCAGCCCGATCTTCCGGTCCTTGAGTTTAGCGACTATTTGGCCGACTCTCCCCGCCTCGAGGCGGCTAGAGCGGCTAGTTGCGAGGGCCGGGTGACGGAGCAGGAGGTCTTTACTGCGCTGAAGCAGGTCAGCTGTGACAGATCGCCAGGACTTGATGGTCTGCCATACGAACTGTACTTGAGGCTGTCGCCCATGTTTCTGCCTCTTCTGACGGATATGTTCAACCATTGGTTTGCTCAGGGATCCATCCCAGGGCAGGTGACCAAGGGAGTGATCACATTGCTGAAGAAAGGTGACGGGCATGGAGGGGAAGAGTTAGACGACTACAGGCCCATAACTCTGCTAAACACAGAGTTGAAGATTTTGGCCAAGGTCCTGTCGAATCGGCTGCAGGTTGTTATCGACGAGTTGGTTGAACCGGAACAGAACTACGCTGTGAAGGGGAGATCGATTCAGAACAACTTGCACCTGATCCGCATGATCCTAGAGGGGGGAATAGATGACGACACGGAAGCCGCGCTGATAAACTTAGATCAGTCCAAAGCTTTCGATAGGGTCGACCATCGTTTCCTGGCATCTGTCTTAGAGGCCGCCGGTTTTAAACCGGACTTTTGCAAGTGGATCTCCATAATGTATCGACAGCCCATGGCTGTCGTGCAAGTGAACGGAAAGCGCTCGAAACCCTTTGTTATCTCTCGGTCGGTTCGTCAGGGTTGTCCGCTGTCGCCCCTGCTTTATGTCCTGGCTTTGGAGCCTCTTCTCCGCAAGCTGAGACATGGGGAGGCAAATTCGGCCCTGCGCGGAATGGCTCTGCCTGGCGGCTCAGCTGCCAAGGTATCCGCGTTCGCCGATGATGTCACGATCTTCGTGTCGGGCTTCAGAGACATTGAGGTCATGTCGGAGGCACTCACACAGTACGAAAGAATTACAGGGGCCAAGATAAACTGCAACAAGTCGGTAGGACTGCGGTTGGGCGCATGGAGTGGCAACGCAAACCTCCCTGCGCCCTTCAGCTGGACAGATGGCCCGGTCCGGATCCTCGGCGTGTGGTTCGGACCGGGTCTCCAGCTTGACAAGAATTGGTTGGAGGTACGGTCAAAGGTGGAGGCTGCAGTCAATTCGTGGCTTCCTAGGAAACTTTCCTTAAAGGGTAGAGCTGAGGCGTGCGCCACTTACGTCTTTCCTCTCATCCTTTACCGACTGGCCGTACTTCCCCTGCCTGCACAACACCTAAAAGCTCTTGTCGAACTCTTGTCCTCGCTCCTTTGGGACAGAGGAAGACACTGGGTGAGCAGACAGGTCTGTATTCAACGTCCGTGTGAGGGAGGCTTGAAGTGTCATCGAGATGCTGAGAGGCTGGCCTTCCTGAGCCACTATATGCAGGATGACCAACCGTGGCACCCCGTGGTTACTGCCGCCTTCCCCGACCTCGTTCTCGACCCTTCCATCGAGAGCCGTCGCAGGCCGCGGGGAGAATCTGCCTACATGAAAGAGTGCCGAGCCACGCTAAAACGACTACCAAGGTCCAGTGACCTTGTGACTGCTACCCGTAGGGAACTCCACAGGAATCTAGTGAAGGGGGCCGCGGACGACCCGCTATGCGCGCGTTTGGGGTGGCAGCAGAGTGAGATCCGCTCCGCGTGGAGCTGGGCGCCAGGTTCGAGTCATCTGAACAATTCGGAGTTCTCTCTGACCTGGCGATTGGCCCGAAATGCACTTCCACTCAACAACATACAATGCAGTTCTGGGTTTCTGGAGTCGCCTGATTGTCCCCGTTGTGGGACAACGGCCGTGGAAACTACGGATCACGCTTTCTTCGATTGCCGTGAACTCCGCCAGTACTGGTCGTATGTCAGTGGGGTGACGGCTCGCATCGATCCTGAGCATCCTCGCCCAATTACTGTATCCAATGTTGTGGACAACGTGAGGCCGCCGTGGGACCGGGAAAGACAAATGGTCTACGTTACGATCCTGGCCGTGGCGAGAATGGTGATTTGGACGTCGCGTCTGCAAGGTTGCCGGGGGGTGTTGTCTTTTTCTGATCAAGATCTGATCGCGTTCTTTAAACACCAACTACGGGTGAAGATCAGATGTGATAGAAGAAGGCTGCATCGCGCGGCATTTGACAGAAGATGGATACATGTGGCAAGTCTGTGTGTACGAAGAGGAGCCAAATTTGAATACGTGTTCCCCGCCTAGGTGTGGAATGCGCAGTTCTGTAAAGTTAAATTAAACAAGTAGTCTCTCAGCTAGCTGAGTGTGTGTTCCATCCCTCCCCGATTAGGAAGCCTCCAAGATCCCCATCCCCTCTTACCTGCAATTTTTGTTTTCACCCCTTCCTCTAAATTTTACCCATCTTGGAGAAAAAGAAATACAAACTAACCTCCATCCCTTACCCAAAAAAATTTTCTTTTCTCCATTCACCCCCATCTAGAGGGCATCCCCACCTAGAGACTGACCCGCAGAAGCGAGGTTCCTTTTACAAACCTAGTGGAACGGGCAGTCTATCAACTAGACGGGGTTGGGAGGGTCCTACTAATCACCTTTTGTTTTTTCTTCCCCCTCCCTCGACACAAATGAATTATTGTTACCATTTTATTGTTATCTTTTTTGCTTTTACACGTCAATAAAAAATGTTTTAAAAATTGGGAGTTACTAGGACGTCCCCCAATATGAAAGGGTGAATGCGGTATTATGGTGAAAGAAGATACTAGCTGGGAGAAACTTTTGACTTTGTTTAGTTCTGAAGTGACAAGGATGACCAACGACCCCCAAAATCCCCCCTTTTGAGTTGGCCATGTGCCTAAGTTTTTTGTTCTTCGTTAATTTTTACTGTATTTTTTAACATGAATAAAAGATTTAATATCTCAAAGTGTAGTATCTGTTCCGACAGATACTGCAAGCTATGACTAGCTAGGACTAGCTATGACTAGCAAAGACCAGATGTGGGGGCAACCCCACATGTCTGACCATTAACCAGCTCTCATTTCCCACCTCTCGGGAGCTGGTCCCCTTTTTCCCTTCCCCCTTCCTTCACTCCTCACATTAAAAATCGGCCTTGTGCCTAATTTTCTCGGTGGGGGAGCAAATAAATACCATCTGTTCCGACAGATACTGCAAAGCTAAGACTAGCAAAGACCAGCTATGACTAGCAAAGACCATATGTGGGGGTAACCCCACATATCTGAACTTGGTCAAGGTAGGGATCACCCTACGACCACAGTTACTATCCAGCTCCCATTTCCCACCTCTCGGGAGCAGGATCCCCCTTTCCCTCCCCCCTCCCTCTCTCTCCACATTAAAAAACGGCCTTGTGCCTAATTTGCTCAGTGGGGAAGCAAATAAATAAACCCAGGTCCCACGAACCCCCCCCCCCTCGCTTCGGCGGCACCTGGGTGACAAGATCAAAGTATAGTATCTGTTCCGACAGATACTGCAAAGCTAAGACTAGCAAAGACCAGCCATGACTAGCAAAGACCATATGTGGGGGTAACCCCACATATCTGAACTTGGTCAAGGTAGGGATCACCCTACGACCACAGTTACTATCCAGCTCCCATTTCCCACCTCTCGGGAGCAGGATCCCCCTTTCCCTCCCCCCTCCCTCTATCTCCACATTAAAAAACGGCCTTGTGCCTAATTTGCTCAGTGGGGAAGCAAATAAATAAACCCAGGTCCCAAGAATAGCTGTTACCAGGTTGGAGATCGTGTGTTGGTCAAACCGCAAAATCAATGTACCACGAGGTTTGGCAAGGGTCAGGTGATCAAGGTAATCAGCCCTCAATCGATTTTGGGGGATGGTGTGCTTCGCCACATGAAGGATCTGCACCCTCACCATTATGTTGTTACATCAGAGGAATAGAAAGACTCAGACAGTATGATGTCTTCTGAAAGGACAGAGCATATGATGCAGGACGACGGAGAGGATTTTGAGCCATATAATGCACATACTGAAGAAGCAGAAGGACCACCCCTCTTGCCTTTATGAAGGAGTACCCAACAAAGATACTGCCCCCCTGCCCTGATTGTGAAACACCGCCTATGGAACCACGAGAGGGGATAATGGAACAGACTGGTGGCAATCATGGTGGTAATGAGGAAGTGCTGCCCCCGATTCTTTGAAGAAATACCCGACAAAGACGACTGCCCCCCCTGCCCTCTTTGTAATCATGAGATCAGGGGGGAGTGTAGCAGAATTGGCAATAACCGAAATGGGGGGAAATAAAGAGCTTACCTCAGATACGTCTGTTGTTGTGTTGCGGACCAAGTGGAAGAGAGTTCTAAGATGGTGTCCATGGGTTTTTATTGGCATTAACCCCATGCAATTCTCGCAGAATCGCGTGTGCTCTCGCACGATTATGCAAATATATAATTCCCAGCTGCTATAAAGGCAGGACACTGGGAAGCAGTCAGGGTGTGTTTTGCAGATTGTGTTTAGGTGGTTCTGGTGGTTGTATTGTTCTTTGTGATGAACCACAAACCTGTGAGAAGCGAGTTTTCTTCTGCCTTTTTTTTCGGTCTCCTTCTTCTTCTTTCTCTACAGTCATTACAGCTCTGCACTGACCACTTCTAGAAGAGCTAGAGGTGGGCAGTGGAGGGCAAAACTGACTATTTTCTATCTTTGTTCCTGATTTTTGCTACAGGACCATAAACAGCTCAGTGATTTTCCTTTTACTCCCCAAACGTCATGGTTCTGGTGTGATTGGATTAGGCTCAATATCAAATGTGTCAGAGACAGTTTCAATAGCCTCTACTTCTTGTTGATATATATTCAATTGCTATAGGGTTATCTGCCACTTTCCAAAACCCTTTTACTGTGGGGATTCTCTCCCCTTTTATTGTAACTCTTAGGTTCTCCATGTTGTAAATAAAATACACACACATTGTGTGCGTCTTAGTATTTCATCAAACAAAATGTGTTCATAGTAATTTTTTTTAAAACCTTTCTGGATGTCGCAGGCTCCGGTGATTAGGTATGTGTCCACACATTTTTATTAAATGACTTCCACTCTCTTTCAACATTGGTTATGGGCCCAGTCTACGTGATAACGTCTTGAAAATAATAGTGAAGCAAACACGTGTGGTAATTTTTCGCCATCTTGGATTTTTTTTTCTTGTCGTCGAAGTTTTGTATTGTTTTTTTTCTTTTAAGTTAAATAACAATGGAAACAAAACCAAGCAACTTGGTTCCACTAAATGGTTCAAACTATAATACCTGGAAGGTCCAATGCAAAATGGCATTAATTAAGGATGGACTATGGAATATAGTTAATGAAACAGAAATTGTTCCGGACAAACGAAATGAGCCAGCATCCCACGTGAAATATTTATCGAGAAGAGACCGGGCTTTAGCGACTATTGTGCTCTCAGTAGAAACCTCACTACTGTATTTAATTGGAGACCCTGACGACCCTGCAGTTGTGTGGAAGAAATTGGCAGACCAATTTCAAAAGAAAACATGGGCAAATAAACTAGCGCTGAGAAGAAAATTATACTCCCTTAGATTAAAAGACGGCGACTCTGTCCATGAACACATAAAGACTATGATGGAATTATTTGACAAATTGGCTGTCATTGGCGATTCCATTGACGAGGAGGATAGAGTTGTTCACCTTCTGGCTACTCTCCCAGACGATTATAATATGTTGGTAACAGCACTTGAAGCAAGTCAGAACGTTCCTAAATGGGTGTTAGTGACTGAACGCTTGTTGCACGAAGAAAGCAAAATTAAAGAGAGGGAAATTAACAGTACGGAATTGAAAGCCATGACATCAAAACATCATGTCAACAAACGGGGACCTAAATGTTTTCACTGTAGAAAAAATGGACATATTAAACGTGACTGCCGTTTACTTGAAACAAAGAATGTTAAGTCGAACCCTCCAAGAAAGAAAGTTTTCTTTACTAAGAAAATACAGGACAACTCCAGCGACTCTGGTGAGGGTGAGTGTATTGGACTTTTTACACATCAGGCATTATTGTCTAATGGAAAAAGGAGTGACTGGATTGTGGACTCTGGAGCCACATGTCATATGTGTAGTGATATTGAAAAATTTTCTAACTTTCGAAAATTGGATGTAGCTGAGGAAATAACCCTTGGTGAGGGATTCTCAGTTGAGGCAATAGGAACAGGAACAATAGAGCTAAAAGTGGGTGTACCGGACGGGAAACACCAGAAATGCAGGTTGTATGAGACCTTATATGTTCCTAAATTGTCCTACAATCTTTTGAGTGTGTCCAGAGCCACTAAATCTGGAAAAACCTGTATCTTCAGTGACTCAAATTGTCAATTTTTAGATAACAAGCAAAAGGTGGTGGCTACAGGTTCCAAAATTGGGAACCTTTATTATTTAAACTGTTCTGATATAAATGAATCAACCCATGCAGCAAACTCCTGTTTAGATGGTAACACAAAGGAGGAGATTTGGCATAGACGCTTTGGCCACCTTGGAGAAAAGAACTTGCAAAAACTAGTAAAGGACCAACTAGTTACTGGCTTTGACTATAGTATAAACAAGGAAATTAAGTTTTGTGAGCCTTGCTTGGATGGAAAACATCATCGTTCATCGTTTCCAAAATCTGGAGGAAAGCGAGCAACTCAGCTTCTTGAAATTGTGCATAGTGATGTTTATGGAAGGATAGAGGCAAAATCGCTTGGTGGTGCCGAATATTTTGTCACGTTCATTGATGACAAATCCAGATTTGTGTGGATATATGTGCTCAAAAACAAACGAGATGTCTCCCAAAAATTCAGTGAATGGAAAACTATGGTGGAAAAGTTCACTGGTAAAAATATAAAGGTTTTACGAACCGACAATGGAGGAGAGTATACTTGAAAAGAATTTGAAAACTACCTGAAGAAGGAGGGGATTAAGCACGAGTATACTGTTCCAAAAACGCCAGAACAAAATGGTGTTGCAGAGAGGATGAACCGAACATTGGTGGAGATGGTTCGATCAATGCTATCGGATTCTAAGCTGCCTAAGAAATTTTGGGCTGAGGCATTATCAACGGCTTCGTATATTAGAAATCGGAGCCCAACAAATGCAGTAGAAGGTATGACACCATATGAAGTTCTGAAGGGATGTAAGCCTAATGTGAAACACCTACGCATTTTTGGATGTGATGCTTTTGTCCATGTACTGAAGGATGAAAGATTCAAAATGGACTCAAAAGCAAAGAAGTGCAAATTCCTTGGTTACGGGATTGGTATAAAAGGGTATCGACTCTTTGATACCAGAAAATCCAGAGTGTTCCATAGCAGAGATGTCATCTTCAATGAATCAGGTTCAATAGCTGAACAGGAGAAAGAAGAAATTGTAAATCCATCTCTGGTAGAAATTGGACACCAAGATAGCTCCAATGATGAAGACAACCCACAAGAGCTAACAGGACCCCGAAGATCTAAAGAAAACTCCAGATCCGTATGGCGAATGAGTTTACATGGCTCATAACTTAAATGACCCATTGACCATGAAGGAAGCACTTTCTGGTCCTGAAAAGAATGAATGGTTGAAAGCAATGAATAACGAAATTTCTTCCTTACATTCTAATACAGTATGGGACCTGACGGAATTGCCCAGTGGACGAAAAACTATTGGTAGCAAGTGGGTGTTCAAGCGAAAATACGATGCTGATGGTAATATGGAACACTATAAAGCTCGACTTGTAGCTCAAGGTTTTCTTCAGAAGCAAGGAATCGATTATGACGAGACTTTCTGCCCAGTTGTGAGATTTGAATCGGTGCAAACAGTTATTGCACTAGCAGCACAGCATGATCTGAAGCTGCATCAATTGGACATAGCCACTGCTTTCCTGAATGGAGAGCTGAAGGAGGAAATCTACATGAGGCAGCCAGAGGGTTTCAAAGTTAAAGGCAAGGAACATCTTGTCTGTAAATTGAAGCGAAGTATTTATGGCTTGAAGCAGTCCCCAAGATGTTGGAATGATGCACTGCATGGTCAGCTGAAGAAGATGGACTTCAAGCAGTTGGAAAGTGATCCTTGCATCTACATAAAATCTTCAGGAGGAGACATTTTCATAATAGCTGTTTATGTTGATGACATCATTGTGGCATGTAAATCTACAAGTCTTATTGAAGATTTCATGAAAGCGATATCAAAGATTTTCAAAATAAAAGATTTGGGAAAACTACACCATTTTTTGGGTGTGAAGATTATTTATCCCAAAGCAGGAAAAATATGGATTGGACAGCCTACATACACAGCAGATGTCTTGAGAAAGTTCCAGATGGAGAATTCCAAACCTGTGTCTACTCCAATTGATCCCGGAACAAAATTGACGAAGGCAACGGAAACAAGTAAACTGGTCAACAAAGAGTTGTATCAGTCTGCAGTTGGGAGCCTATTGTACCTGTCGACAAGGACATGACCGGATATTGCTCATGCCGTTGGAAATGTTTCGAGATTCTGCTCTCAACCTACAATGGAACACTGGAAGGCTGTGAAACATATCCTCCGGTACTTAAACGGTACACAAGGATACGGTTTACTTTATGACAAGAAGAAAGCCACCAATCTCGTGGGGTACTCCGATGCTGACTGGGCTGGTAATTTGGATGATCGCAGATCAACATCTGGATATGTTTTTAAGCTGAGTGGTGCGGCAGTCAGCTGGAGAAGCAAAAGGCAAACCTGTGTTGCTCTATCAACAGCCGAAGCTGAGTACATGGCATTGGCAAGTATAGCACAGGAGGCTGTTTGGATGCAGAATCTTCAAAGTGCCTTGCTAGGATCTCCAGTAACACCAACCCTTATATATGAGGACAACCAGTCAACCATATGTATGGCAAGGAGTCCACAGTATCATGGAAGGGCCAAACATGTGGACATTAAGTTCCACTACATTCGAGAACTGGTCGAGCGGGAAACTGTTAAGCTCGAATACTGTCCAAGTAAAGAGATGGTAGCCGACCTGCTAACTAAAGGACTTGGAAGCACACAGTTTGTAAGGCTCAGGAAACTTTTGGGACTCCATAAACTATAATGCAGACTGTCAGCAATTGAGGAGGAGTGTTGATATATATTCAATTGCTATAGGGTTATCTGCCACTTTCCAAAACCCTTTTACTGTGGGGATTCTCTCCCCTTTTATTGTAACTCTTAGGTTCTCCATGTTGTAAATAAAATACACACACATTGTGTGCGTCTTAGTATTTCGTCAAACAAAATGTGTTCATAGTAATTTTTTTAAAAACCTTTCTGGATGTCGCAGGCTCCGGTGATGAGGTATGTGTCCACACATTTTTATTAAATGACTTCCACTCTTTTTCAACACTTCTTTGGGGATTCATTGTTCAAGGCAAAATTTTTTCTTTTGACCTGCAAGAAAAACGTTTTATTGCCATTTTCTCATGTGTTAATCACAATAATTTAATAAAACAATTGATTATTTGTGGGTGTAGCCACAAGTAATTAAGGGTTAATAAACCTCACCTAGGACCCCGCTTATAATAATCCATCAAACAAGGGGCGATATCGATATTGTCCCAGGGGTTTTCACTAGTGTTGTTAACCTGATGAACTGTCTGTTTTGAAAAACGGTCCAGCAGTTCTTCCATATTGTGGAAAAACAGTTTGAGTGCTATCATTTTGATGCATGTAATATTATTTTGATGCATGTAATATTATTTTGATGCATGTAATATCATTTTGATGCATGTAATATTATTTTGATGCATGTAATATTATTTTGATGCATGTAATATCATTTTGATGCATGTAATATTATTTTGATGCATGTAATATTATTTTGATGCATGTAATATTATTTTGATGCATGTAATATCATTTTGATGCATGTAATATCATTTTGATGCATGTAATATCATTTTGATGCATGTAATATTATTTTGATGCATGTAATATTATTTTGATGCATGTAATATCATTTTGATGCATGTAATATTATTTTGATGCATGTAATATTATTTTGATGCATGTAATATCATTTTGATGCATGTAATATTATTTTGATGCATGTAATATTATTTTGATGCATGTAATATTATTTTGATGCATGTAATATCATTTTGATGCATGTAATATCATTTTGATGCATGTAATATCATTTTGATGCATGTAATATTATTTTGATGCATGTAATATTATTTTGATGCATGTAATATTATTTTGATGCATGTAATATTATTTTGATGCATGTAATATTATTTTGATGCATGTAATATTATTTTGATGCATGTAATATTATTTTGATGCATGTAATATCATTTTGATGCATGTAATATCATTTTGATGCATGTAATATCATTTTGATGCATGTAATATTATTTTGATGCATGTAATATTATTTTGATGCATGTAATATTATTTTGATGCATGTAATATTATTTTGATGCATGTAATATTATTTTGATGCATGTAATATTATTTTGATGCATGTAATATCATTTTGATGCATGTAATATTATTTTGATGCATGTAATATTATTTTGATGCATGTAATATCATTTTGATGCATGTAATATCATTTTGATGCATGTAATATCATTTTGATGCATGTAATATTATTTTGATGCATGTAATATTATTTTGATGCATGTAATATTATTTTGATGCATGTAATATTATTTTGATGCATGTAATATTATTTTGATGCATGTAATATTATTTTGATGCATGTAATATCATTTTGATGCATGTAATATTATTTTGATGCATGTAATATCATTTTGATGCATGTAATATTATTTTGATGCATGTAATATTATTTTGATGCATGTAATATCATTTTGATGCATGTAATATCATTTTGATGCATGTAATATCATTTTGATGCATGTAATATTATTTTGATGCATGTAATATTATTTTGATGCATGTAATATTATTTTGATGCATGTAATATTATTTTGATGCATGTAATATTATTTTGATGCATGTAATATTATTTTGATGCATGTAATATCATTTTGATGCATGTAATATTATTTTGATGCATGTAATATTATTTTGATGCATGTAATATTATTTTGATGCATGTAATATTATTTTGATGCATGTAATATTATTTTGATGCATGTAATATTATTTTGATGCATGTAATATTATTTTGATGCATGTAATATTATTTTGATGCATGTAATATTATTTTGATGCATGTAATATTATTTTGATGCATGTAATATCATTTTGATGCATGTAATATTATTTTGATGCATGTAATATTATTTTGATGCATGTAATATTATTTTGATGCATGTAATATCATTTTGATGCATGTAATATCATTTTGATGCATGTAATATCATTTTGATGCATGTAATATTATTTTGATGCATGTAATATTATTTTGATGCATGTAATATTATTTTGATGCATGTAATATTATTTTGATGCATGTAATATTATTTTGATGCATGTAATATTATTTTGATGCATGTAATATTATTTTGATGCATGTAATATTATTTTGATGCATGTAATATTATTTTGATGCATGTAATATTATTTTGATGCATGTAATATTATTTTGATGCATGTAATATTATTTTGATGCATGTAATATTATTTTGATGCATGTAATATTATTTTGATGCATGTAATATTATTTTGATGCATGTAATATTATTTTGATGCATGTAATATTATTTTGATGCATGTAATATTATTTTGATGCATGTAATATTATTTTGATGCATGTAATATTATTTTGATGCATGTAATATTATTTTGATGCATGTAATATTATTTTGATGCATGTAATATTATTTTGATGCATGTAATATTATTTTGATGCATGTAATATTATTTTGATGCATGTAATATTATTTTGATGCATGTAATATTATTTTGATGCATGTAATATTATTTTGATGCATGTAATATTATTTTGATGCATGTAATATTATTTTGATGCATGTAATATTATTTTGATGCATGTAATATTATTTTGATGCATGTAATATTATTTTGATGCATGTAATATTATTTTGATGCATGTAATATTATTTTGATGCATGTAATATTATTTTGATGCATGTAATATCATTTTGATGCATGTAATATTATTTTGATGCATGTAATATCATTTTGATGCATGTAATATTATTTTGATGCATGTAATATTATTTTGATGCATGTAATATCATTTTGATGCATGTAATATTATTTTGATGCATGTAATATTATTTTGATGCATGTAATATTATTTTGATGCATGTAATATTATTTTGATGCATGTAATATCATTTTGATGCATGTAATATTATTTTGATGCATGTAATATTATTTTGATGCATGTAATATTATTTTGATGCATGTAATATCATTTTGATGCATGTAATATTATTTTGATGCATGTAATATCATTTTGATGCATGTAATATTATTTTGATGCATGTAATATTATTTTGATGCATGTAATATTATTTTGATGCATGTAATATTATTTTGATGCATGTAATATTATTTTGATGCATGTAATATTATTTTGATGCATGTAATATCATTTTGATGCATGTAATATCATTTTGATGCATGTAATATTATTTTGATGCATGTAATATCATTTTGATGCATGTAATATTATTTTGATGCATGTAATATTATTTTGATGCATGTAATATTATTTTGATGCATGTAATATTATTTTGATGCATGTAATATTATTTTGATGCATGTAATATTATTTTGATGCATGTAATATTATTTTGATGCATGTAATATTATTTTGATGCATGTAATATTATTTTAATGCATGTAATATTATTTTGATGCATGTAATATTATTTTGATGCATGTAATATTATTTTGATGCATGTAATATTATTTTGATGCATGTAATATTATTTTGATGCATGTAATATTATTTTGATGCATGTAATATCATTTTGATGCATGTAATATCTTTGAGTGAAGATGACTCTCAGCAAACAATGTTCCAATATTGGGAAAATACTTGTGTCTCGTGCGGTGTAGCTGAAGTTTTGTATCTGGTGAAAAACTGCCTGCAGTTACATTGACATTTACGACTAGATTGGTTGGCGAGGGTATCATCACTTTAGGACTAGCGATAACCTGCCTGATTTTGGTTTCTTGGTTTGTGGTCAGGCGCTGTTCTCGTTAGGGGAGAGGGTTAGGGGAGAACTATTTTTGTTCAGTCTACACCAGTTTGTTTGCACCTTGTTTGCCTTTTGAAGGCTTGGAACAAGAAAACTTTTCTTTTTAATTTGTTTTTCAAAGCGTTTGTTATGCTATGGTATTATTACCATACATTAACATGCGTACTAATTAGAGGTCACCATTTCGGTAGGCTCCCACTTCGGGGCACCTCCGATAACAGGGAGAACTGAAGTGGTGAAATAGAAAGAAATACTGGTAAAAGAAGACATTGTCTGCTTATAAAAATGAGGACGTGTAACGCGACTTTGTTATGAATTCATGAGGTTTTATATATCCAATATATATGTGTGTTTTCCCGAAACTCGGGTTACAAAGAAAGACAGTGCATTTTGTAAAGTCTATATTAATGTTCAATGCTTCTCTTGGCTACCTAACGGGAGCTGAGGAGTGAAGCGTGTGTTCTGTCTCTAGTCGCCGTGGAAGTGAGGACGTTTCCTTCACTCGAATGTCCCACGTAAACCGTTCTCGCTTTTCATTGGCTAGAACCTCTGATGACGTATAAGAAGAAAGGAAGGAAAAGAGAAAAGAGTAGGGAGAAAGAGAGAACTAAGGTGAGAATACAGCTTAGTCTCGTAGTAGTAGCAGCTTGCTACAGTGCTTTTTATTTTCCTTTTACAAAAATTATTGATTGGCAGGTTCTGCCAATCAATTTAAATTCATTCAATTCGAGCCAAGTAGGTTAGAGGTTAATACATAAGTTAAAAGTTTTTTTCTTTCTCAATAATGTGACGTTAGTTAAAAATTCACATTCAAAGTTAATTTGCGTACCGTTAACAGTCTTTGCTGTTTTGTGTGTTCTCAGTATTGTGGGTTTATTCAATTTCTTCCAAGTATTTAAATTTACTATAGAAAAGTCTTAACCAGAATCAAGTTGCATTTTTACATATTAAATATTTTCTTGATAAATATGGACAGTCCTTAAGCCAATACAAATTAGCACATCGATTAAACGGAGATAGGATTTTTCTTTCTACAAATTCTTATGTATTGACATGTGTGTTCTTTTTCCGTTACATGTTTTATTTTTTACGTGTTTTTTAAATTGTCTGTTGCCTTTTTTATCTGCGCGACTCCAGCTTCAGTAGCCATCAAATCTTTTTTAATAATTTCTATTTTCTGGCAATCTTCCATTAACTTTTATAGAGTTAGGTTTGGTTCATTTTCTAATTTTGTTAAGACATGCCTCCTAATTTTTGCATCTTGACCTTGCTCAAATACTAAACATTTAAAACACTGAGGTCTGCAAGTTTGAATTTGTCACATTGTTTATTTACCATGGCTGCGTATGTTGCTAAATTATCTTTGTCATTCTTCTGCAAATTCAGACATGACAACGCTTATGGAATAAAGAGACTTTCAGGCTAAATAATTCTCTAAGCAGTTCCAACGTTTTATGTGGTAAAATAAAATCCACAAACTTGTTCTGCTCGGCAATCTGTAGTCTCCGTAATAGTAAACAAACCTTTTCCTGGTTCGACCGACCACTGTTTGCAGTTGATGATAAGAAAATCTTCAAATAATTTATTTTCTTCAGGTTCGTAGCAAAAATTATCAATCGCATTCCATATTGAGTCTTGTGAAAATGTGGTATTTTTATCGGTGGACATATTATGTTTTTTATGACTTGAGTAAGCAGCTCTTTCATGTGCTGTTGATTTTCATATTGCTTTGCCTCTAGCCTCATTAGTTGTTCTTGCTGTTGTTGTTGTTGTTGTTGTTGTTGTTGTCTTTCAGCTGAGCGTTTTTGGTGTCCAAATAATTGTTTAATAATTGTACTTGTTGTTGTTGTTGTTGTTGTTGTTGTTGTTGTTCAATTTGCAGTTTTAATAATTGTTCCAATGTACTTTGTAAGGCATCTATCTTTGTATGATGGGTAAAATACAGAATTTATGGAAATTTATCAAAACCATATTTTGATAAACCAGATTTTAGTATTTCTAGCACAACTGGGGGAAAATAGAACAGTAATTTGTTTTCTTCAATAACTTTGCAAACGAACGTTGAACATACATTTTTAAATTCCTTGGAAAGAATATCTCTTCAAAAAACATGTCTTTTTCGTAGACAAGAGAAATATATATATATATGTTGACAGAAATATTAAATACTTTGCTGACACACTTATTTAATGACACAAAAAAAAACACAAATAATTTGTATTTCCTTTTTTTTTTTTTTGCATTTACAGGTGCGCCAAGATGTCATGACTGCTGAGCAAAGAGCAAAGAGAAGGAAGAAAAGAGCAAAGAGAAGGAAGAAAAGAAAATGAAAATATTCTTACTTTCTACAAGTTGCAATTCAAACTTTTATTTCCATGCACTTATTTGATTTTCGTGAGTTCCTGTTTTTCCCCTTTCATCAGTGTTTTCTGTACACTTACTTGGTGTAATTAAGCTTTCTGTTGTGAGTTCTTGCTGGAGGTATTTCAGATTCGAGTGACCTCTGTGAGTTCAAAATCTGACGTTGCCACTGTTATAGCCCTGTTAAGGGTTGGAAAGAAAAACAGAATGCCAAAATAAAGTAACAACATGAATTGCAAAACATACAATACATGGGTTGTTCGTCATAGCCGATAAACGACCTAAGTTGGTCCACTGGATATTGACTGACACCTTATGGCTTAGTTTTCTGGTATTTATTGAGATTGGAATAGTTTATTAGTAGATAACATAGGTTAATTCCGCCACAGCACGATCATTACTCTAATCTGGAATGTCTGAGATGCACAGAATTGCCAAGCAAAAAAACAAAGATTGAAAAGACAAATCAATTTCAGATAATACTGCTGTAAAGTTATGCATTTTTCTTGAACTGGTTAAAGTATGGGAGGAAAGTGAAGACATAATTCCCATAAAGTTTGCAGTCGTCCGAGCAAAATAAAACTGGGGTAGTAAAGAAACCATCATAAACCAAAATTACTCAATGAATGCCCTTTCCTTTGGAAAGATCCATGACCAAATCAACGAGTCCTATGAATAATGTTGAATCCCTTCCATAGTTGAAGAGAGTGTTTCTATGATTTACAAATAACAATAGTGAAAATAACTGTTGAGGTTCTAACATACAATGCAAATATACTAGGTTTGGGAAATTGAAATTCTCCTCAAGGCTGGAGTAATTCAACACTGGAATTATTCTGTTAAAATATTTACTTCCTTATATTTCTTATGATACAATTCTAATCAGAACGACACTCTATAACAAACACCAGAAAAACATTCAGGTGAACATTCAGGTTGTGGATGCATGAGTAAAACCTTCACTTTAACACAAATCCTAAAACATCGTTGATACTTCAAGCAGATTAATTTCATTGATTTAACTGATGCATTCAACTATGCACTCTTCAGAATATTATGAAAGCACATCATTCAACTATGCACTCTTCAGCAGAATATGAAAGCACATCATTCAACTATGCACTCTCCAGAAAATTATGAAAGCACATCATTCAACTATGCACTCTCCAGAAGATTATGAAAGCACATCATTCAACTATGCACTCTCCAGAAGATTATGAAAGCACATCATTTAACTATGCACTCTCCAGAAAACTATGAAAGCACATCATTCAATTATGCACTCTTCAGAAGATTATGCAAGCACATCATTCAACTATGCACTCTCCAGAAGATCATGAATTCACATCATTCAACTATGCACTCTCCAGAAGATTATGAAAGTACATCATTCAACTATGCACTCTCCAGAAGATTATCAAAGCGCATCATTCAACTATGCACTCTCCAGAAGATTATGAAAGAACATCATTCAACTATGCACTCTCCAGAAGATTATGAAAGCACATCATTAAACTATGCACTCTCCAGAAAACTATCACAGCACATAACCCAATTATGCACTCTTCAAAAGATTATGATAGTACATAATTCAACTATGCACTCTCCAGAAGATTATGAAAGCACATCATTTAACTATGCACTCTCCAGAAGATTATGAAAGCACATCATTCAACTATGCACTCTATAGAAGAATATGAAAGCACATCATTTAACTATGCACTCTCCAGAAGATTATGAAAGCACATCATTTAACTATGCACTCCTCAGAAGATTATGAACGCACATCATTCAACTATGCACTCTTCAGAAGATTATAAAAGCACATCATTTAACTATGCACTCTTCAGAAGATTATGAACGCACATCATTCAACTATGCACTCTTCAGAAGATTATGAACGCACATCATTCAACTATGCACTCTTCAGAAGATTATAAAAGCACATCATTTAACTATGCACTCTCCAGAAGATTATAAAACCACATCATTCAACTATGCACTCTTCAGAAGTTTATGAAAGCACATCATTCAACTATGCACTCTTAAGAAGAATATGAAAGCACATCATTTAACTATGCACTCTCCAGAAGATTATAAAACCACATCATTCAACTATGCACTCTTCAGAAGATTATGAACGCACATCATTCAACTATGCACTCTCTAGAAGATTATAAAAGCACATCATTTTACTATGCACTCTTCAGAAGATTATAAAACCACATCATTCAACTATGCACTCTTCAGAAGTTTATGAAAGCACATCATTCAACTATGCACTCTTAAGAAGAATATGAAAGCACATCATTTAACTATGCACTCTTCAGCAGATTTTAAAACCACATCATTCAACTATTCACTCTTCAGAAGATTATGAAAGTACATCATTTAACTATGCACTCTCCAGAAGATTATGAAAGTACATCATTTAACTATGCACTCTTCAGAAGATTATGAAAGCACATCATTTACCTATGCACTCTTCAGAAGATTATGAACGCACATCATTCAACTATGCACTCTTCAGAAGATTATGAAAGCACATCATTTAACTATGCACTCTTAAGAAGAATATGAAAGCACATCATTTAACTATGCACTCTCCAGAAAACTATGAAAGCACATCATTCAACTATGCACTCTTCAGAATATTATGAAAGCAAATCATTTAATTATGCACTCTCCAGAAGATTATGAAAGCACATCATTCAACTATGCACTCTCCAGAAAACTATGAAAGCACATCATTCAACTATGCACTCTTCAGAAGATTATGAAAGCACATCACTGAACTATGCACTCTCCAGAAAACTATGAAAGCACATCATTCAACTAAGCACTCTTCAGAAGATTATGAAAGCACATCATTTCACTATGCACTCTCCAGAAGATTATGAAAGCACATCATTCAACTATACAGTCTTCAGAAAACTATGACAGCACATCATTCAACTATGCACTCTTCAGAAGATTATGAAAGCACATCATTCAACTATGCACTCTCCAGAAAACTATGAAAGCACATCATTTAACTATGCACTCTTCAGAAGATTATGAAAGCACATCATTCAATTATGCACTCTTCAGAAGATTATGAAAGCACATCATTCAACTATGCACTCTTCAGAAGATTATGAAAGCACATCATTAAACTATGCACTCTCCAGAAGATTATGAAAGCACATCATTCAACTATGCACTCTTCGGAAGATTATGAAAGCACATCATTCAACTATGCACTCTCCAGAAGATTATGGACGCACATCATTCAACTATGCACCCTTCAGGAGATTATGAAAGCACATCATTCAACTATGCACTCTCCAGAAAACTATGAAAGCAGACCATTCAACTATGCACTCTTCAGAAGATTATGAAAGCACATCATTCAAATATGCACTCTCCAGAAAACTATGAAAGCACATCATTCAACTATGCACTCTTCAGAAGATTATGAAAGCACATCATTCAACTATGCACTCTCCAGAAGATTATGAAAGCACATCATTCAACTATGCACTCTCCAGAAGATTATGAAAGTACATCATTCAACTATGCACTTTCCAGAAGATTATGAAAGCACATCATTTAACTATGCACTCTCCAGAAGATTATGAAAGCACATCATTCAACTATGCACTCTCCAGAAGATTATGACAGCAAATCATTTTTCTATGCACTCTTCAAAAGATTATGAAAGCACACTATTTCACTATGCACTCTCTGGAAGATTATGAAAGCACATAATTAAACTATGCACTCTTCAGAAGATTATGAAAGCACATCATTCAACTATGCACTCTTCAGAAGTTTATGAAAGCACATCATTCAACTATGCACTCTTCAGAAAATTATGAAAGCACATCATTCAACTAGCAACTCTGCAGAAGCCTATGAATGCACATCATTCAACTATGCACTCTCCAGAAGATTATGAAAGCACATCATTTAACTATGCACTCTCCAGAAGATTATGAAAGCACATCATTCAACTATGCACTCTATAGAAGAATATGAAAGCACATCATTCAACTATGCACTCTCCAGAAGATTATGAAAGCACATCATTTAACTATGCACTCCTCAGAAGATTATGAACGCACATCATTCAACTATGCACTCTTCAGAAGATTATAAAAGCACATCATTTAACTATGCACTCTTCAGAAGATTATGAACGCACATCATTCAACTATGCACTCTTCAGAAGATTATGAACGCACATCATTCAACTATGCACTCTTCAGAAGATTATAAAAGCACATCATTTAACTATGCACTCTCCAGAAGATTATAAAACCACATCATTCAACTATGCACTCTTCAGAAGTTTATGAAAGCACATCATTCAACTATGCACTCTTAAGAAGAATATGAAAGCACATCATTTAACTATGCACTCTCCAGAAGATTATAAAACCACATCATTCAACTATGCACTCTTCAGAAGATTATGAACGCACATCATTCAACTATGCACTCTCTAGAAGATTATAAAAGCACATCATTTTACTATGCACTCTTCAGAAGATTATAAAACCACATCATTCAACTATGCACTCTTCAGAAGTTTATGAAAGCACATCATTCAACTATGCACTCTTAAGAAGAATATGAAAGCACATCATTTAACTATGCACTCTTCAGCAGATTTTAAAACCACATCATTCAACTATTCACTCTTCAGAAGATTATGAAAGTACATCATTTAACTATGCACTCTCCAGAAGATTATGAAAGTACATCATTTAACTATGCACTCTTCAGAAGATTATGAAAGCACATCATTTACCTATGCACTCTTCAGAAGATTATGAACGCACATCATTCAACTATGCACTCTTCAGAAGATTATGAAAGCACATCATTTAACTATGCACTCTTAAGAAGAATATGAAAGCACATCATTTAACTATGCACTCTCCAGAAAACTATGAAAGCACATCATTCAACTATGCACTCTTCAGAATATTATGAAAGCAAATCATTTAATTATGCACTCTCCAGAAGATTATGAAAGCACATCATTCAACTATGCACTCTCCAGAAAACTATGAAAGCACATCATTCAACTATGCACTCTTCAGAAGATTATGAAAGCACATCATTGAACTATGCACTCTCCAGAAAACTATGAAAGCACATCATTCAACTAAGCACTCTTCAGAAGATTATGAAAGCACATCATTTCACTATGCACTCTCCAGAAGATTATGAAAGCACATCATTCAACTATACAGTCTTCAGAAAACTATGACAGCACATCATTCAACTATGCACTCTTCAGAAGATTATGAAAGCACATCATTCAACTATGCACTCTCCAGAAAACTATGAAAGCACATCATTTAACTATGCACTCTTCAGAAGATTATGAAAGCACATCATTCAATTATGCACTCTTCAGAAGATTATGAAAGCACATCATTCAACTATGCACTCTTCAGAAGATTATGAAAGCACATCATTAAACTATGCACTCTTCAGAAGATTATGAAAGCACATCATTCAACTATGCACTCTTCAGAAGATTATGAAAGCACATCATTCAACTATGCACTCTCCAGAAAACTATGAAAGCACATCATTCAACTATGCACTCTTCGGAAGATTATGAAAGCACATCATTCAACTATGCACTCTCCAGAAGATTATGGACGCACATCATTCAACTATGCACCCTTCAGGAGATTATGAAAGCACATCATTCAACTATGCACTCTCCAGAAAACTATGAAAGCAGACCATTCAACTATGCACTCTTCAGAAGATTATGAAAGCACATCATTCAAATATGCACTCTCCAGAAAACTATGAAAGCACATCATTCAACTATGCACTCTTCAGAAGATTATGAAAGCACATCATTCAACTATGCACTCTCCAGAAGATTATGAAAGCACATCATTCAACTATGCACTCTCCAGAAGATTATGAAAGTACATCATTCAACTATGCACTTTCCAGAAGATTATGAAAGCACATCATTTAACTATGCACTCTCCAGAAGATTATGAAAGCACATCATTCAACTATGCACTCTCCAGAAGATTATGACAGCAAATCATTTTTCTATGCACTCTTCAAAAGATTATGAAAGCACACTATTTCACTATGCACTCTCTGGAAGATTATGAAAGCACATAATTAAACTATGCACTCTTCAGAAGATTATGAAAGCACATCATTCAACTATGCACTCTTCAGAAGTTTATGAAAGCACATCATTCAACTATGCACTCTTCAGAAAATTATGAAAGCACATCATTCAACTAGCAACTCTGCAGAAGCCTATGAATGCACATCATTCAACTATGCACTCTCCAGAAGATTATGAAAGCACATCATTTAACTATGCACTCTCCAGAAGATTATGAAAGCACATCATTCAACTATGCACTCTATAGAAGAATATGAAAGCACATCATTCAACTATGCACTCTCCAGAAGATTATGAAAGCACATCATTTAACTATGCACTCCTCAGAAGATTATGAACGCACATCATTCAACTATGCACTCTTCAGAAGATTATAAAAGCACATCATTTAACTATGCACTCTTCAGAAGATTATGAACGCACATCATTCAACTATGCACTCTTCAGAAGATTATGAACGCACATCATTCAACTATGCACTCTTCAGAAGATTATAAAAGCACATCATTTAACTATGCACTCTCCAGAAGATTATAAAACCACATCATTCAACTATGCACTCTTCAGAAGTTTATGAAAGCACATCATTCAACTATGCACTCTTAAGAAGAATATGAAAGCACATCATTTAACTATGCACTCTCCAGAAGATTATAAAACCACATCATTCAACTATGCACTCTTCAGAAGATTATGAACGCACATCATTCAACTATGAACTCTTCAGAAGATTATAAAAGCACATCATTTTACTATGCACTCTTCAGAAGATTATAAAACCACATCATTCAACTATGCACTCTTCAGAAGTTTATGAAAGAACATCATTCAACTATGCACTCTTAAGAAGAATATGAAAGCACATCATTTAACTATGCACTCTTCAGCAGATTTTAAAACCACATCATTCAACTATTCACTCTTCAGAAGATTATGAAAGTACATCATTTAACTATGCACTCTCCAGAAGATTATGAAAGTACATCATTTAACTATGCACTCTTCAGAAGATTATGAAAGCACATCATTTACCTATGCACTCTTCAGAAGATTATGAACGCACATCATTCAACTATGCACTCTCCAGAAGATTATGAAAGCACATCATTTAACTATGCACTCTCCAGAAGATTATGAAAGCACATAATTCAACTATGCACTCACCAGAAAACTATGAAAGCACATCATTCAACTATGCACTCTTCAGGAGATTAAAAAACACATCATTCAACTATGCACTCTCCAGAAAACTATGAAAGCACATCATTCAACTATGCACTCTTCAGAAGATTATGAAAGCACATCATTTAATTATGCACTCTTCAGAAGATTATGAAAGCACATCATTCAACTATGCACTCTGCAGGAGATTATGAAAGCACATCATTCAACTATACACTCTTCAGAAGATTATGAAAGCAAATCATTTAACTATACACTCTCCAGAAGATTATGAAAGCACATCATTAAACTATGCACTCTTCAGAAGATTATGAAAGCACATCATTCAACTATGCACTCTTCAAAAGATTATTAAAGTACATCATTCAACTATGCACTCTTCAGAAGATTATGAAAGCACATCATTTAACTATGCACTCTCCAGGAGATTATGAAAGCACATCATTCAACTATGCACTCTTCAGAAGATTATGACCGCACATCATTCAACTATGCACTCGTCAGAAGATTATGAAAGCACATCATTCAACTATGCACTCTCCAGAAGATTATGAAAGCACATCATTTAACTACAAACTCTCTGGAAGATTATGAAAGCACATCATTAAACTATGCACTCTCCAGAAGAATATGAAAGCACATCATTTAACTACGCACTCTTCAGAAGAATATGAAAGCACATCATTCAACTATGCACTCTTCAGAAGATTATGAAAGCACATCATTCAACTATGACCTTTCCAGAAGATTATGCAAGCACATCATTCAACTATGCACTCTCCAGAAGATTATGAAAGCACATCATTACACTATGCACTCTCCGGAAGATTATGAAAGCACATCATTCAACTATGCACTCTCCAGAAGATTATGAAAGCACACCTTTCAACTATGCACTCTCCAGAAGAGTATGAAAGCACATCATTCAACTATGCACTCTCCAGAAGAGTATGAAAGCACATCATTCAACTATGCACTCTCCAGAAGAGTATGAAAGCACATCATTCAACTATGAACTCTCCATAAGATTATGAAAGCACATTATTTAACTATGCACTCTCCAGAAGGTTAAGAAAGGACATCATTCAACTATGCACTCTCCAGAAGATTATGAAAGCACATCTTTCAACTATGCACTCTCCAGAAGATTATGAAAGCACATCATTCAACTATGCACTCTCCAGAAGAGTATGAAAGCACATCATTCAACTATGCACTCTCCATAAGATTATGAAAGCACATTATTTAACTATGCACTCTCCAGAAGGTTAAGAAAGGACATCATTCAACTATGCACTCTTCAGAAGATTATGAAAGCACATCATTAAACTATGCACTCTCCAAAAGATTATGAAAGCACATCATTTAACTATGCAATCTTCAGGAGATTATGAAAGCACATCATTTAACTATGCACTGTCCAGAAGATTATGAAAGCACATCATTAAACTATGCACTCTTCAGAAGATTATGAAAGCACATCATTTCACTATGCACTCTCCAGAAGATTATGAAAGCACATAATTTCACTATGCACTCTTCAGAAACTTATGAAAGCACATCTTCCAACTATGCACTCTCCAGAAGATTATGAAAGCACATCATTCAACTATGCACTCTCGAGAAGATTATGAAAGCACATCATTTAACTATGCAATCTTCAGAAGATTATGAAAGCACCTAATTCAACTATGCACTCTCCAGAAGATTATGAAAGTACATCATTCAACTATGCACTCTCCAGAAGGTTATGGAAGCAGATTGTTTCACTATGCACTCTTCAGAAAATTATGAAAGCACATCTTTCAACTATGCACTCTCCAGAAGATAATGAAAGCATATCATTTCACTATGCACTCTCCAGAAAACTATGAAAGCACATAATCAAACTATGCACTCTCCAGAAGAATATTAAAGCCCATCATTTCACATTGCACTCTCCAGAAAAATATGAAAGCACATAATTCAACTATGCACTCTTCAGAAGATTATGAAAGTACATCATTTAACTATGCACTCTCCAGAAGATTATGAAAGCACATCATTCAACTATGCACTTTTCAGAAGATTATGAAAGTACACCATTCAACTATACACTCATTATGAAAGCACATCATTCAACTATGCACTCTTCAGAAGATTATGAAAGCACATCATTTAACTATGCACTCTTCAGAAGATTATGAAAGCACATCATTTAACTATGCACTCTCCAGAAGATTATGAAAACACATCATTGAACAATGCACTGTTCAGAAGATTATGAAAGTACATCATTTAACTATGCACTCTTCAGAAGATTATGAAAGCACATCATTTAACTATGCACTCTCCAGAAGATTATGAAAGCAAATCATTTTTCTATGCACTCTTCAGAAGATTATGAAAGCACATCATTCAACTATGCACTCTCCAGAAGATTATGAAAGTACATCATTCAACTATGCACTCTTCAGAAGATTATGAAAGCACATCATTTAACTATGCACTCTCCAGGAGATTATGAAAGCACATCATTCAACTATGCACTCTTCAGAAGATTATGACCGCACATCATTCAACTATGCACTCGTCAGAAGATTATGAAAGCACATCATTCAACTATGCACTCTCCAGAAGATTATGAATACACATCATTCAACTATGCACTCTTCAAAAGATTATGAAAGCACATCATTCAACTATGCACTCTCCAGAAGATTATGAAAGCACATCATTCAACTATGCACTCTTTACAAGATTATGAAAGCACATCATTACACTATGCACTCTCCAGAAGATTATGAAAGCACATCATTTAACTACAAACTCTCTGGAAGATTATGAAAGCACATCATTCAACTATGCACTCTCCAGAAGAATATGAAAGCACATCATTTAACTATGCACTGTCCAGAAGAATATGAAAGCACATCATTCAACTATGCACTCTTCAGAAGATTATGAAAGCACATCATTCAACTATGCACTCTCCAGAAGATTATGAAAGCACATCTTTCAACTATGCACTCTCCAGAAGATTATGAAAGCACATCATTCAACTATGCACTCTCCAGAAGAGTATGAAAGCACATCATTCAACTATGCACTCTCCATAAGATTATGAAAGCACATTATTTCACTATGCACTCTCCAGAAGGTTAAGAAAGGACATCATTCAACTATGCACTCTCCAGAAGATTATGAAAGTACATCATTCAACTATGCACTCTCCAGAAGATTATGACCGCACATCATTCAACTATGCACTCTTCAGAAGATTATGAAAGCACATCATTTAACTATGCACTCTCCAAAAGATTATGAAAGCACATCATTTAACTATGCAATCTTCAGGAGATTATGAAAGCACATCATTTAACTATGCACTGTCCAGAAGATTATGACCGCACATCATTCAACTATGCACTCTTCAGAAGATTATGAAAGCACATCATTTAACTATGCACTCTCCAAAAGATTATGAAAGCACATCATTTAACTATGCAATCTCCAGAAGATTATGAAAGCACATCATTTCACTATGCACTCTCCAGAAGATTATGAAAGCACATCATTTAACTATGCACTCTCGAGAAGATTATGAAAGCACATCATTTCACTATGCAATCTTCAGAAGATTATGAAAAAACATAATTCAACTATGCACTCTCCAGAAGATTATGAAAGTACATCATTCAACTATGCACTCTCCAGAAGATTATGGAAGCAGATTGTTTCACTATGCACTCTTCAGAAAATTATGAAAGCACATCTTTCAACTATGCACTCTCCAGAAGATAATGAAAGCATATCATTTCACTATGCACTCTCCAGAAAACTATGAAAGCACATCATTAAACTATGTACTCTCCAGAAGAATACTAAAGCCCATCATTTCACATTGCACTCTCCAGAAAAATATGAAAGCACATAATTCAACTATGCACTCTTCAGAAGATTATGAAAGTACATCATTTAACTATGCACTCTCCAGAAGATTATGAAAGCACATCATTCAACTATGCACTTTTCAGAAGATTATGAAAGTACACCATTCAACTATACACTCATTATGAAAGCACATCATTCAACTATGCACTCTTCAGAAGATTATGAAAGCACATCATTTAACTATGCACTCTTCAGAAGATTATGAAAGCACATCATTTAACTATGCACTCTCCAGCAGATTATGAAAACACATCATTGAACAATGCACTGTTAAGAAGATTATGAAAGTACATCATTTAACAATGCACTCTTCAGAAGATTATGAAAGCACATCATTTCACTATGCACTCTCCAGAAGACCATGAAAGCACATCATTCAACTATGCACTCTTCAGAAGATTATGAAAGCACATCATTCAACTATGCACTCTTCAGAAGTTTATGAAAGCACATCATTCAACTATGCACTCTTAAGAAAATTAAGAAAGCACATCATTTAACTATGCACTCTCCAGAAGTTTATGAAAGCACATCATTCAACTATGCACTCTCCAGAAGATTATGAAAGCACATAATTCAACTATGCACTCTTCAGAATATTATGAAAGCACATCATTTAACTATGCACTCTCCAGAAGTTTATGAAAGCACATCATTCAACTATGCACTCTTCAGACAATTATGAAAGCACATCATTCAACTATGCACTCTCCAGAAGATTATGAAAGCACATCATTCAACTATGCACTCTTCAGAAGATTATGAAAGCACATCATTCAACTATGCACTTTTCAGAAATTTATGAAAGCACATCATTCAACTATGCACTCTTCAGAAGATTATGAAAGCACATCATTTAACTATGCACTCTTCAGAAGATTATGAAAGCACATCATTCAACTATGCACTCTGCAGGAGATTATGAAAGCACATCATTCAACTACGCACTCTTCAGAAGATTATGAAAGCACATCATGTAACTATGCACTCTTCAGAAGATTATGAAAGCACATCATTTAACTATGCACTCTTCAGAAGATTATGAAAGCACATCATTCAACTATACACTCTTCAGAAGATTATGAAAGCACATCATTTAAATATGCACTCTCCAGAAGATTATGAAAGCACATCATTCAACTATGCACTCTTCAGAAGATTATGAAAGCACATCATTAAACTATGCACTCTCCAGAAGATTATGAAAGTACATCATTCAACTATGCACTCTTCAGAAGATTATGAAAGCACATCATTTAACTATGCACTCTCCAGGAGATTATGAAAGCACATCATTTAACTATGCACTCTTCAGAAGATTATGACCGCACATCATTCAACTATGCACTCGTCAGAAGATTATGAAAGCACATCATTAAACTATGCACTCTCCAGAAGATTATGAAAGCACATCATTCAACTATGCACTCTTCAGAAGATTATGAAAGCACATCATTCAACTATGCACTCTTTAGAAGATTATGAAAGCACATCATTACACTATGCACTCTCCAGAAGATTATGAAAGCACATCATTTAACTATGACCTCTCCAGAAGATTATGAAAGCACATCATTCAACTATGCACTCTTCAGAAGATTATGAAAGCACATCATATAACTATGAACTCTCCCGAAGATTATGAAAGCACATCATTCAACTATGCAATCTTTAGAAGATTATGAAAGAACATCATTTAACTATGCACTCTCCAGAAGATTATGGAAGCACATCATTCCACTATGCACTCTTCAGAAGATTATGAAAGCACATCATTTAACTATGCACTCTTCAGAAGATTATGAAAGCACATCATTCAACTATGCACTCTGCAGGAGATTATGAAAGCACATCATTTTCCTATGCACTCTTCAGAAGATTATGAAAGCACATCCTAAAACTATGCACTCTTCAGAAGATTATGAAAGCACATCATTCAACTATGCACTCTTCAGAAGATTATGAAAGCACATCATTTAACTATGCACTCTCCGGAAGATTATGAAAGCACATCATTCAACTATGCACTCTTCAGAAAACTATGAAAGCACATCATTCAACTATGCACTCTTCAGAAGATTATGAAAGCACATCATTTAACTATGCACTCTTAAGAAGAATATGAAAGCACATCATTTAACTATGCACTCTCCAGAAAACTATGAAAGCACATCATTCAACTATGCACTCTTCAGAATATTATGAAAGCAAATCATTCAATTATGCACTCTCCAGAAGATTATGAAAGCACATCATTCAACTATGCACTCTCCAGAAAACTATGAAAGCACATCATTCAACTATGCACTCTTCAGAAGATTATGAAAGCACATCATTCAACTATGCACTCTCCAGAAAACTAAGAAAGCACATCATTCAACTATGCACTCTTCAGAAGATTATGAAAGCACATCATTTCACTATGCACTCTCCAGAAGATTATGAAAGCACATCATTCAACTATGCAATCTCCAGAAAACTATGAAAGCACATCATTCAATTATGCACTCTTCAGAAGATTATGAAAGCACATCATTCAACTATGCACTCTCCAGAAAACTATGAAAGCACATCATTCAACTATGTACTCTTCGGAAGATTATGAAAGCACATCATTCAACTATGCACTCTCCAGAAGATTATGAAAGCACATCATTCAACTATGCACTCTTCAGGAGATTATGAAAGCACATCATTCAACTATGCACTCTCCAGAAAACTATGAAAGCACATCATTCAACTATGCACGCTTCAGAAGATTATGAAAGCACATCATTCAACTATGCACTCTCCAGAAGTTTATGAAAGCACATCATTCAACTATGCACTCTTCAGAAGATTATGAAAGCACATCATTCAAATATGCACTCTCCAGAAGATTATGAAAGCACATCATTCAACTATGCACTCTTCAGAAGATTATGAAAGCACATCATTCAACTATGCACTTTTCAGAAATTTATGAAAGCACATCATTCAACTATGCACTCTTCAGAAGATTATGAAAGCACATCATTTAACTATGCACTCTTCAGAAGATTATGAAAGCACATCATTCAACTATGCACTCTGCAGGAGATTATGAAAGCACATCATTCAACTACGCACTCTTCAGAAGATTATGAAAGCACATCATGTAACTATGCACTCTTCAGAAGATTATGAAAGCACATCATTTAACTATGCACTCTTCAGAAGATTATGAAAGCACATCATTCAACTATACACTCTTCAGAAGATTATGAAAGCACATCATTTAAATATGCACTCTCCAGAAGATTATGAAAGCACATCATTCAACTATGCACTCTTCAGAAGATTATGAAAGCACATCATTAAACTATGCACTCTCCAGAAGATTATGAAAGTACATCATTCAACTATGCACTCTTCAGAAGATTATGAAAGCACATCATTTAACTATGCACTCTCCAGGAGATTATGAAAGCACATCATTTAACTATGCACTCTTCAGAAGATTATGACCGCACATCATTCAACTATGCACTCGTCAGAAGATTATGAAAGCACATCATTAAACTATGCACTCTCCAGAAGATTATGAAAGCACATCATTCAACTATGCACTCTTCAGAAGATTATGAAAGCACATCATTCAACTATGCACTCTTTAGAAGATTATGAAAGCACATCATTACACTATGCACTCTCCAGAAGATTATGAAAGCACATCATTTAACTATGACCTCTCCAGAAGATTATGAAAGCACATCATTCAACTATGCACTCTTCAGAAGATTATGAAAGCACATCATATAACTATGAACTCTCCCGAAGATTATGAAAGCACATCATTCAACTATGCACTCTTTAGAAGATTATGAAACAACATCATTTAACTATGCACTCTCCAGAAGATTATGGAAGCACATCATTCCACTATGCACTCTTCAGAAGATTATGAAAGCACATCATTTAACTATGCACTCTTCAGAAGATTATGAAAGCACATCATTCAACTATGCACTCTGCAGGAGATTATGAAAGCACATCATTTTCCTATGCACTCTTCAGAAGATTATGAAAGCACATCCTTAAACTATGCACTCTTCAGAAGATTATGAAAGCACATCATTCAACTATGCACTCTTCAGAAGATTATGAAAGCACATCATTTAACTATGCACTCTCCGGAAGATTATGAAAGCACATCATTCAACTATGCACTCTTCAGAAAACTATGAAAGCACATCATTCAACTATGCACTCTTCAGAAGATTATGAAAGCACATCATTTAACTATGCACTCTTAAGAAGAATATGAAAGCACATCATTTAACTATGCACTCTCCAGAAAACTATGAAAGCACATCATTCAACTATGCACTCTTCAGAATATTATGAAAGCAAATCATTCAATTATGCACTCTCCAGAAGATTATGAAAGCACATCATTCAACTATGCACTCTCCAGAAAACTATGAAAGCACATCATTCAACTATGCACTCTTCAGAAGATTATGAAAGCACATCATTCAACTATGCACTCTCCAGAAAACTAAGAAAGCACATCATTCAACTATGCACTCTTCAGAAGATTATGAAAGCACATCATTTCACTATGCACTCTCCAGAAGATTATGAAAGCACATCATTCAGCTATGCAATCTCCAGAAAACTATGAAAGCACATCATTCAATTATGCACTCTTCAGAAGATTATGAAAGCACATCATTCAACTATGCACTCTCCAGAAAACTATGAAAGCACATCATTCAACTATGTACTCTTCGGAAGATTATGAAAGCACATCATTCAACTATGCACTCTCCAGAAGATTATGAAAGCACATCATTCAACTATGCACTCTTCAGGAGATTATGAAAGCACATCATTCAACTATGCACTCTCCAGAAAACTATGAAAGCACATCATTCAACTATGCACGCTTCAGAAGATTATGAAAGCACATCATTCAACTATGCACTCTCCAGAAAACTATGAAAGCACATCATTCAACTATGCACTCTTCAGAAGATTATGAAAGCACATCATTCAAATATGCACTCTCCAGAAGATTATGAAAGCACATCATTCAACTATGCACTCTTCAGAAGATTATGAAAGCACATCATTCAACTATGCACTCTTCAGAAAACTATGAAAGCACATCATTCAACTATGCACGCTTCAGAAGATTATGAAAGCACATCATTCAACTATGCACTCTCCAGAAGATTATGAAAGCACATCATTAAACTATGCACTCTTCAGAAGATTATGAAAGCACATCATTCAACTATGCACTCTTCAGAAGATTATGAAAGCACATCATTTAACTATGCACTCTCCAGAAGATTATGAAAGCACATCATTCAAATATGCACTCTCCAGAAGATTATGAAAGCACATCATTCAACTATGCACTCTTCAGAAGATTATGAAAGCACATCATTCAACTATGCACTCTTCAGAAAACTATGAAAGCACATCATTCAACTATGCACGCTTCAGAAGATTATGAAAGCACATAATTCAACTATGCACTCTTCAGAAGATTATAAAGTACATCATTTAACTATGCATTCTCCAGAAGATTATGAAAGTACATCATTCAACTATGCACTTTCCAGAAGATTATGAAAGCACATCATTTAACTATGCACTCTCCAGAAGATTATGAAAGCACATCATTCAACTATGCACTCTCCAGAAGATTATGAAAGCAAATCATTTTTCTATGCACTCTTCAAAAGATTATGAAAGCACATCATTTCACTATGCACTCTCTGGAAGATTATGAAAGCACATCATTTCAATATGCACTCTTCAGAAGATTATGAAAGCACATCATTCAACTATGCACTCTTCAGAAGATTATGAAAGCACATCATTAAACTATGCACTCTTCAGAAGATTAGGAAATTACATCATTTCACTATGCACTCTCCAGAAGATCATGAAAGCACATCATTCAACTATGCACTCTTCAGAAGATTATGAAAGCACATCATTCAACTATGCACTCTTCAGAAGTTTATGAAAGCACATCATTCAACTATGCACTCTTCAGAAAATTATGAAAGCACATCATTCAACTAGCAACTCTGCAGAAGCCTATGAATGCACATCATTAAACTATGCAATCTCCAGAAGTTTATGAAAGCACATCATTCAACTATGCACTCTCCAGAAGATTATGCAAGCACTTAATTCAACTATGAACTCTTCAGAAAATTATGAAAGCACATCATTCAACTATGCACTCTCCAGAAGTTTATGAAAGCACATCATTCAACTATGCACTCTTCAGACAATTATAAAAGCACATCATTCAACTATGCACTCTCCAGAAGATTATTAAAGCACATCATTTAACTATGCACTCTTCAGAAGATTATGAAAGCACATCATTCAACTATGCACTCTTCAGAAGATTATGAAAGCACATCATTCAACTATGCACTCTTCAGAAGATTATGTAAGCACATCATTTAACTATGCACTCTTCAGAAGATTATGAAAGCACATCATTCAACTATGCACTCTGCAGGAGATTATGAAAGCACATCATTCAACTATGCACTCTTCAGAAGATTATGAAAGCACATCATTCAACTATACACTCTTCAGGAGATTATGAAAGCAAATCATTTAACTATACACTCACCAGAAGATTATGAAAGCACATCATTAAACTATGCACTCTTCAGAAGATTATGAAAGCACATCATTCAACTATGCACTCTCCAGAAGATTATGAAAGTACATCATTCAACTATGCACTCTTCAGAAGATTATGAAAGCACATCATTTAACTATGCACTCTCCAGAAGATTATGAAAGCACATCATTCAACTAAGCACTCTCCCGGAGATTATGAAAGCACATCATTCAACTATGCACTCGTCAGAAGATTATGAAAGCCCATCATTCAACTATGCACTCTCCAGAAGATTATGAAAGCACATCATTCAACTATGCACTCTTCAGAAGATTATGAAAGCACATCATTCAACTATGCACTCTTTAGAAGATTATGAAAGCACATCATTACACTATGCACTCTCCAGAAGATTATGAAAGCACATCATTTAACTATGCACTCTTTAGAAGATTATGAAAGCACATCATTCAACTATGCACTCTCCAGAAGATTATGAAAGCACATCATTCAACTATGCACTCTTCAGAAGATTATGAAAGCACATCATTTAACTATGCACTCTCCCGAAGATTATGAAAGCACATCATTCAACTATGCACTCTTTAGAAGATTATGAAAGCACATCATTTAACTATGCACTCTCCAGTAGATTATGAAAGCACATCATTCAACTATGCACTCTTTAGAAGATTATGAAAGCACATCATTCAACTATGCACTCTCCAGAAGATTATGAAAGCACATCATTCAACTATGCACTCTTTAGAAGATTATGAAAGCACATCATTCAACTATGCACTCTCCAGAAGATTATGAAAGCACATCATTCAACTATGCACTCTTTAGAAGATTATGAAAGCACATCATTTAACTATGCACTCTCCAGAAGATTATGAAAGCACATCATTCAACTATGCACTCTCCAGAAGATTATGAAAGCACATCATTCAACTATGCACTCTTTAGAAGATTATGAAAGTACATCATTCAACTATGCACTCTTTAAAAGATTATGAAAGCACATCATTCAACTATGCACTCTTTAGAAGATTATGAAAGCACATCATTCAACTATGCACTCTTCAGAAGATTATGAAAGCACATCATTTAACTATGCACTCTCCCGAAGATTATGAAAGCACATCATTCAACTATGCACTTTTCAGAAATTTATGAAAGCACATCATTCAACTATGCACTCTTCAGAAGATTATGAAAGCACATCATTTAACTATGCACTCTTCAGAAGATTATGAAAGCACATCATTCAACTATGCACTCTGCAGGAGATTATGAAAGCACATCATTCAACTACGCACTCTTCAGAAGATTATGAAAGCACATCATGTAACTATGCACTCTTCAGAAGATTATGAAAGCACATCATTTAACTATGCACTCTTCAGAAGATTATGAAAGCACATCATTCAACTATACACTCTTCAGAAGATTATGAAAGCACATCATTTAAATATGCACTCTCCAGAAGATTATGAAAGCACATCATTCAACTATGCACTCTTCAGAAGATTATGAAAGCACATCATTAAACTATGCACTCTCCAGAAGATTATGAAAGTACATCATTCAACTATGCACTCTTCAGAAGATTATGAAAGCACATCATTTAACTATGCACTCTCCAGGAGATTATGAAAGCACATCATTTAACTATGCACTCTTCAGAAGATTATGACCGCACATCATTCAACTATGCACTCGTCAGAAGATTATGAAAGCACATCATTAAACTATGCACTCTCCAGAAGATTATGAAAGCACATCATTCAACTATGCACTCTTCAGAAGATTATGAAAGCACATCATTCAACTATGCACTCTTTAGAAGATTATGAAAGCACATCATTACACTATGCACTCTCCAGAAGATTATGAAAGCACATCATTTAACTATGACCTCTCCAGAAGATTATGAAAGCACATCATTCAACTATGCACTCTTCAGAAGATTATGAAAGCACATCATATAACTATGAACTCTCCCGAAGATTATGAAAGCACATCATTCAACTATGCACTCTTTAGAAGATTATGAAAGAACATCATTTAACTATGCACTCTCCAGAAGATTATGGAAGCACATCATTCCACTATGCACTCTTCAGAAGATTATGAAAGCACATCATTTAACTATGCACTCTTCAGAAGATTATGAAAGCACATCATTCAACTATGCACTCTGCAGGAGATTATGAAAGCACATCATTTTCCTATGCACTCTTCAGAAGATTATGAAAGCACATCCTTAAACTATGCACTCTTCAGAAGATTATGAAAGCACATCATTCAACTATGCACTCTTCAGAAGATTATGAAAGCACATCATTTAACTATGCACTCTCCAGAAAACTATAAAAGCACATCATTCAACTATTCACTCTTCAGAAGATTATGAAAGCACATAATTCCACTATGCACTCTCCGGAAGATTATGAAAGCACATCATTCAACTATGCACTCTTCAGAAAACTATGAAAGCACATCATTCAACTATGCACTCTTCAGAAGATTATGAAAGCACATCATGTAACTATGCACTCTTAAGAAGAATATGAAAGCACATCATTTAACTATGCACTCTCCAGAAAACTATGAAAGCACATCATTCAACTATGCACTCTTCAGAATATTATGAAAGCAAATCATTCAATTATGCACTCTCCAGAAGATTATGAAAGCACATCATTCAACTATGCACTCTCCAGAAAACTATGAAAGCACATCATTCAACTATGCACTCTTCAGAAGATTATGAAAGCACATCATTCAACTATGCACTCTCCAGAAAACTAAGAAAGCACATCATTCAACTATGCACTCTTCAGAAGATTATGAAAGCACATCATTTCACTATGCACTCTCCAGAAGATTATGAAAGCACATCATTCAACTATGCAATCTCCAGAAAACTATGAAAGCACATCATTCAATTATGCACTCTTCAGAAGATTATGAAAGCACATCATTCAACTATGCACTCTCCAGAAAACTATGAAAGCACATCATTCAACTATGCACTCTTCAGAAGATTATGAAAGCACATCATTCAAATATGCACTCTCCAGAAGATTATGAAAGCACATCATTCAACTATGCACTCGTCAGAAGATTATGAAAGCACATCATTCAAATATGCACTCTCCAGAAAACTATGAAAGCACATCATTCAACTATGCACTCTTCAGAAGATTATGAAAGCACATCATTCAACTATGCACTCTTCAGAAGATTATGAAAGCACATCATTCAACTATACACTCTTCAGGAGATTATGAAAGCAAATCATTTAACTATACACTCACCAGAAGATTATGAAAGCACATCATTAAACTATGCACTCTTCAGAAGATTATGAAAGCACATCATTCAACTAAGCACTCTCCCGGAGATTATGAAAGCACATCATTCAACTATGCACTCTTCAGAAGATACTGACCGACCATCATTCAACTATGCACTCGTCAGAAGATTATGAAAGCACATCATTCAACTATGCACTCTCCAGAAGATTATGAAAGCACATCACTCAACTATGCACTCTTTAGAAGATTATGAAAGCACATCATTACACTATGCACTCTCCAGAAGATTATGAAAGCACATCATTTAACTATGCACTCTTTAGAAGATTATGAAAGCACATCATTCAACTATGCACTCTCCAGAAGATTATGAAAGCACATCATTCAACTATGCACTCTTCAGAAGATTATGAAAGCACATCATTTAACTATGCACTCTTTAGAAGATTATGAAAGCACATCATTACACTATGCACTCTTCAGAAGATTATGAAAGCACATCATTCAACTATGCACTCTTCAGAAGATTATGAAAGCACATCATTCAACTATGCACTCTTTAGAAGATTATGAAAGCACATCATTACACTATGCACTCTCCAGAAGATTATGAAAGCACATCATTTAACTATGCACTCTTTAGAAGATTATGAAAGCACATCATTCAACTATGCACTCTCCAGAAGATTATGAAAGCACATCATTCAACTATGCACTCTTCAGAAGATTATGAAAGCACATCATTTAACTATGCACTCTCCCGAAGATTATGAAAGCACATCATTCAACTATGCACTCTTTAGAAGATTATGAAAGCACATCATTCAACTATGCACTCTCCAGAAGATTATGAAAGCACATCATTCAACTATGCACTCTTTAGAAGATTATGAAAGCACATCATTCAACTATGCACTCTCCAGAAGATTATGAAAGCACATCATTCAACTATGCACTCTTTAGAAGATTATGAAAGCACATCATTTAACTATGCACTCTCCAGAAGATTATGAAAGCACATCATTCAACTATGCACTCTTTAGAAGATTATGAAAGCACATCATTCAACTATGCACTCTTCAGAAGATTATGAAAGCACATCATTTAACTATGCACTCTCCCGAAGATTATGAAAGCACATCATTCAACTATGCACTCTTCAGAAGATTATGAAAGCACATCATTCAACTATGCACTCTTCAGAAGATTATGAAAGCACATCATTCAACTATGCACTCTCCAGAAGATTATGAAAGCACATCATTCAACTATGCACTCTTCAGAAGATTATGAAAGCACATCATTTAACTATGCACTCTCCCGAAGATTATGAAAGCACATCATTCAACTATGCACTCTTTAGAAGATTATGAAAGGACATAATTTAACTATGCACTCTCCAGAAGATTATGGAAGCACATCATTCAACTATGCACTCTTCAGAAGATTATGAAAGCACATCATTTAACTAAGCACGATTACGAAGATTATGAAAGCACATCATTCAACTATGCACTCTGCAGGAGATTATGAAAGCACATCATTTTCCTATGAACTCTTCAGAAGATTATGAAAGCACATCCTTCAACTATGCACTCTTAAGAAGATTATAAAAGCACATAATTCAACTATGCACTCTTTAGAAGATTATGAAAGCACATAATTCAACTATGCACTCTCCAGAAAACTATAAAAGCACATCATTCAACTATGCACTCTTCAGAAGATTATGAAAGCACATAATTCAACTATGCACTCTCCGGAAGATTATGAAAGCACATCATTCAACTATGCACTCTTCAGAAAACTATGAAAGCACATCATTCAACTATGCACTCTTCAGAAGATTATGAAAGCACATCATTTAACTATGCACTCTTAAGAGGAATATGAAAGCACATCATTTTACTATGCACTCTCCAGAAAACTATGAAAGCACATCATTCAACTACGCACTCTTCAGAAGAATATGAAAGCACATCATTGAACTATGCACTCTCCAGAAAACTAAGAAAGCACATCATTCAACTATGCACTCTTCAGAAGATTATGAAAGCACATCATTTAACTATGCACTCTCCAGAAGATTATGAAAGCACATCATTCATCTATACAGTCTTCAGAAAACTATGACAGCACATCATTCAACTATGCACTCTTCAGAAGATTATGAAAGCACATCATTACACTATGCACTCTCCCGAAGATTATGAAAGCACATCATTCAACTATGCACTCTTTAGAAGATTATGAAAGCACATCATTTAACTATGCACTCTCCAGAAGATTATGGAAGCACATCATTCAACTATGCACTCGTCAGAAGATTATGAAAGCACATCATTTAACTATGCACTCTTCAGAAGATTATGAAAGCACATCATTCAACTATGCACTCTGCAGAAGATTATGAAAGCACATCATTCAACTATGCACTCTTCAGAAGATTATGAAAGCACATCCTTCAACTATGCACTCTTTAGAAGATTATGAAAGCACATAATTCAACTATTCACTCTTTAGAAGATTATGAAAGCACATCATTCAACAATGCACTCTTCAGAAGATTATGATAGCACATCATTCAACTATGCACTCTTCAGAAGTTCATGAAAGCACATCATTCAACTATGCACTCTTCAGAAGATTATGAAAGCACATCATTTAACTATGCACTCTTCAGAAGATTATGAAAGCACATCATTCAACAATGCACTCTTCAGAAGATTATGAAAGCACATCATTTTACTATGCACTCTCCAGAAGATTATGAAAGCAAATCATTCAACTATGCACTCTTCAGAAGATTATGAAAGCACATCATTTAACTATGCACTCTCGAGAAGATTATGAAAGCACATCATTTAACTATGCACTCTTCAGAAGATTATGAAAGCACATCATTTAACTATGCACTCTCCAGAGGATTATGAAAGCAGATCATTTAACTATGCACTCTTCGAAGATTATGAAAGCACAGCCTTCAACTACGCACTCTTCAGAAGATTATGAAAGCACATCATTCAACTATGCACTCTCCAGAAGATTATGAAAGCACATCGTTCAACTAGGAACTCTCCAGAAGATTAGGAAAGCACATCATTTAACTACGCACTCTTCCAAAGATTAGGAAAGCACATCATTCAACTATGCACTCTCTCGAAGATTATGAAAGCACATCATTCAACTATGCACTTTCCAGAAGGTTATGAAAGCACACTATTAAACTATGCACTCTCCAGAAGATTATGAAAGCACATCATTAACATTTGCACTCTTCAGAAGATTATGAAAGCACATCATTCAACTATGCACTCTCCAGGAGATTATGAAAGCACATCATTCAACTATGCACTCTCCAGAGGATTATGAAAGCACATCATTCAACTATGGACTCTTCAGAAGATTATAAAAGCACATCATTCAACTATGCACTCTTCAGAAGATTATGAAAGCACATCATTAAACTATGCACTCTCCAGAAGATTATGAAAGCACATCATTCAACTATGCACTCTCCAGAAGATTATGAAAGCACATCATTCAACTATGCACTCTCCAGAAGATTATGAAAGCACATCATTCAACTATGCACTCTTCAGAAGATTATGAAAGCACATCATTTAACTATGCACTCTCCCGAAGATTATGAAAGCACATCATTCAACTATGCACTCTTTAGAAGATTATGAAAGGACATAATTTAACTATGCACTCTCCAGAAGATTATGGAAGCACATCATTCAACTATGCACTCTTCAGAAGATTATGAAAGCACATCATTTAACTAAGCACGATTCAGAAGATTATGAAAGCACATCATTCAACTATGCACTCTCCAGAAAACTAAGAAAGCACATCATTCAACTATGCACTCTTCAGAAGATTATGAAAGCAAATCATTCAATTATGCACTCTCCAGAAGATTATGAAAGCACATCATTAAACTATGCACTCTCCAGAAAACTATGAAAGCACATCATTCAACTACGCACTCTTCAGAAGAATATGAAAGCACATCATTGAACTATGCACTCTCCAGAAAACTAAGAAAGCACATCATTCAACTATGCACTCTTCAGAAGATTATGAAAGCACATCATTTAACTATGCACTCTGCAGAAGATTATGAAAGCACATCATTCATCTATACAGTCTTCAGAAAACTATGACAGCACATCATTCAACTATGCACTCTTCAGAAGATTATGAAAGCACATCATTACACTATGCACTCTCCCGAAGATTATGAAAGCACATCATTCAACTATGCACTCTTTAGAAGATTATGAAAGCACATCATTTAACTATGCACTCTCCAGAAGATTATGGAAGCACATCATTCAACTATGCACTCGTCAGAAGATTATGAAAGCACATCATTTAACTATGCACTCTTTAGAAGATTATGAAAGCACATCATTCAACTATGCACTCTGCAGAAGATTATGAAAGCACATCATTCAACTATGCACTCTGCAGAAGATTATGAAAGCACATCATTCAACTATGCACTCTTCAGAAGATTATGAAAGCACATCCTTCAACTATGCACTCTTTAGAAGATTATGAAAGCACATCATTCAACAATGCACTCTTCAGAAGATTATGATAGCACATCATTCAACTATGCACTCTTCAGAAGTTCATGAAAGCACATCATTCAACTATGCACTCTTCAGAAGATTATGAAAGCACATCATTTAACTATGCACTCTTCAGAAGATTATGAAAGCACATCATTCAACAATGCACTCTTCAGAAGATTATGAAAGCACATCATTTTACTATGCACTCTCCAGAAGATTATGAAAGCAAATCATTCAACTATGCACTCTTCAGAAGATTATGAAAGCACATCATTTAACTATGCACTCTCGAGAAGATTATGAAAGCACATCATTTAACTATGCACTCTTCAGAAGATTATGAAAGCACATCATTTAACTATGCACTCTCCAGAGGATTATGAAAGCAGATCATTTAACTATGCACTCTTCGAAGATTATGAAAGCACAGCCTTCAACTACGCACTCTTCAGAAGATTATGAAAGCACATCATTCAACTATGCACTCTCCAGAAGATTATGAAAGCACATCGTTCAACTAGGAACTCTCCAGAAGATTAGGAAAGCACATCATTTAACTACGCACTCTTCCAAAGATTAGGAAAGCACAGCATTCAACTATGCACTCTCCAGAAGATTATGAAAGCACATCATTCAACTATGCACTTTCCAGAAGGTTATGAAAGCACACTATTAAACTATGCACTCTCCAGAAGATTATGAAAGCACATCATTAACATTTGCACTCTTCAGAAGATTATGAAAGCACATCATTCAACTATGCACTCTCCAGGAGATTATGAAAGCACATCATTCAACTATGCACTCTCCAGAGGATTATGAAAGCACATCATTCAACTATGGACTCTTCAGAAGATTATAAAAGCACATCATTCAACTATGCACTCTTCAGAAGATTATGAAAGCACATCATTCAACTATGCACTCTCCAGAAGATTATGAAAGCACATCATTCAACTATGCACTCTCCAGAAGATTATGAAAGCACATCATTCAACTATGCACTCTTCAGAAGATTATGAAAGCACATCATTCAACTATGCACTCTCCAGAAGATTATGAAAGCACATCATTCAACTATGCACTCTTCAGAAGATTATAAAAGCACATCATTCAACTATGCACTCTCTAGACGTTTATGAAAGCACATCATTAAACTATGCACTCTCCAGAAGATTATCAAAGCACATTATTTAACTATGCACTCTCCAGTGGATTATTAAGTACATCATTCAACTATGCACTCTTCAGAAGATTATGAAAGTACATCATTTAACTAGGAACTCTCCGGAAGATTATGAAAGCACATCATTCAACTATTCACTCTGCGGAAGATTATGAAAGTACATCATTTAACTATGAACTCTCTGGAAGATTATGAAAGCACATCATTCAACTATGCACGCTCCGGAAGATTATGAAAGAACATAATTCAACTATGCACTCTCCAGAAGATTATGAAAGCACATCTTTCAACTATGCACTCTCCAGAAGATTATGAAAGCACATCATTCAACTATGCACTCTCCAGAAGATTATGAAAGTACATCATTCAACTATGCAGTCTCCAGAAGATTATGAAAGCACATCATTCAACTACGCACTCTCCAGAAGATTATGAAAGCACATCATTCAACTATGCAGTCTCCAGAAGATTATAAAAGCACATCATTTAGCTATGCACTCTCCAAAAGATTATGAAAGCACATCATTTAACTATGCAATCTTCAGGAGATTATGAAAGCACATATTTTAACTATGCACTCTCCAGAAAATTATGAAAGCACATCATTTAACTATGCACTCTCCAGAAGATTATGAAAGCACATCATTTCACTATGCACTCTCCAGAAGATTATGAAAGCACATAATTTCACTATGCACTCTTCAGAAACTTATGAAAGCACATCTTCCAACTATGCACTCTCCAGAAGATTATGAAAGCACATCATTTAACTATGCACTCTCGAAAAGATTATGAAAGCACATCATTCAACTATGAAATCTTCAGAAGATTATGAAAGCACATCATTCAACTATGCACTCTTCAGAAGATTATGAAAGCACATCATTTAACTATGCCCTCTCCAGAAGATTATGAAAGCACATCATTCAACTGTGCACTCTCCAGAAGATTATGAAAGCACATCATTTAACTATGCACTCTTCAGAAGATTATGAAAGCACATCATTCAACTATGCACTCTCCAGAAGATTATGAAAGCAGATCATTTAACTATGCACTCTTCAGAAGATTATGAAAGGACATCATTCAACTATGCACTCTTCAGAAGATTATTAAAGTACATCATTTAACTATGCACTCTCCGGAAGATTATGAAAGCAAATCATTCAACTATTCACTCTGCGGAAGATTATGAAAATACATCATTTAACTATGAACTCTCTGGAAGATTATGAAAGCACATCATTTAACTATGCACTCTCCGGAAGATTATGAAAGCACATAATTCAACTATGCACTCTCCAGAAGATTATGAAAGCACATCTTTCAACTATGCACTCTCCAGAAGATTATGAAAGCACATCATTCAACTATGCACTCTCCAGAAGATTATGAAAGTACATCATTCAACTATGCACTCTCCAGAAGATTATGAAAGCACATCATTCAACTATGCAGTCTCCAGAAGATTATGAAAGCACATCATTTTACTATGCACTCTCCAAAAGATTATGAAAGCACATCATTTAACTATGCAATCTTCAGGAGATTATGAAAGCACATCATTTAACTATGCACTCTCCAGAAAATTATGAAAGCACATCATTTAACTATGCACTCTCCAGAAGATTATGAAAGCACATCATTTCACTATGCACTCTCCAGAAGATTATGAAAGCACATAATTTCACTATGCACTCTTCAGAAACTTATGAAAGCACATCTTCCACCTATGCACTCTCCAGAAGATTATGAAAGCACATCATTTAACTATGCACTCTCGAGAAGATTATAAAAGCACATCATTTAACTATGCAATCTTCAGAAGATTATGAAAGCACATAATTCAACTATGCACTCTCCAGAAGATTATGAAAGTACATCATTCAACTATGCACTTTCCAGAAGATTATGGAAGCAGATTGTTTCACTATGCACTCTTCAGAAAATTATGAAAGCACATCTTTCAACTATGCACTCTCCAGAAGATAATGAAAGCATATCATTTCACTATGCACTCTCCAGAAAACTATGAAAGCACATCATTAAACTATGCACTCTCCAGGAGAATATTAAAGCCCATCATTTCACGATGCACTCTCCAGAAGATTATAAAAGCACATAATTCAACTATGCACTCTTCAGAAGATTATGCAAGTACATCATTTAACTATGCACTCTCCAGAAGATTATGAAAGCACATCATTTAACTATGCACTCTTACGAAGATTATGAAAGCACATCATTCAACTATGCACTCTTTAGAAGATTATGAAAGCACATCATTCAACTATGCACTCTTCAGAAGATTATGAAAGCACATCATTTAACTATGCACTCTTCAGAAGATTATGAAAGCACATCATTCAACTATGCACTCTTCAGAAGATTATGAAAGCACATCATTCAACTATGCACTCTTCAGAAAATTATGAAAGCACATCATTCAACTATGCACTCTTCAGAAGATTATGAAAGCACATCATTTAACTATGCACTCTTCAGAAGATTATGAAAGCACATCATTCAACTATGCACTCTTCAGAAGATTATGAAAGCACATCATTCAACTATGCACTCTTCAGAAGATTATGAAAGCACATCATTCAACTATGCACTCTTCAGAAGATTATGAAAGCACATCATTCAACTATGCACTCTTCAGAAGATTATGAAAGCACATCATTTAACTATGCCCTCTCCAGAAGATTATGAAAGCACATCATTCAACTGTGCACTCTCCAGAAGATTATGAAAGCACATCATTTAACTATGCACTCTTCAGAAGATTATGAAAGCACATCATTCAACTATGCACTCTCCAGAAGATTATGAAAGCAGATCATTTAACTATGCACTCTTCAGAAGATTATGAAAGGACATCATTCAACTATGCACTCTTCAGAAGATTATGAAAGCACATCATTCATCTATGCACTCTTCAGGAGATTATGAAAGCACATCATTCAACTATGCACTCTTCAGAAGATTATGAAAGAACATCATTTCACTATGCACTCTTCAGAAGATTATGAAAGCACATCATTTAACTATGCACTCGTCAGAAGATTATGAAAGCACATCATTCAACTATGCACTCTTACGAAGATTATGAAAGCACATCATTTAACTATGCCCTCTCCAGAAGATTATGAAAGCACATCATTCAACTGTGCACTCTTCAGAAGATTATGAAAGCACATCATTTAACTATGCACTCTCCAGAAGATTATGAAAGCAGATCATTTAACTATGCACTCTTCAGAAGATTATGAAAGGACATCATTCAACTATGCACTCTTCAGAAGATTATGAAAGCACATCATTCAACTATGCACTCTTCAGAAGATTATGAAAGAACATCATTTCACTATGCACTCTTCAGAAGATTATGAAAGCACATCATTTAACTATGCACTCTTCAGAAGATTATGAAAGGACATCATTCAACTATGCACTCTCCAGAAGATTATGAAAGCACATCATTCAACTATGCACTCTTCAGAAGATTATGAAAGCACATCATTTAACTATGCACTCTTCAGAAGATTATGAAAGCACATCATTCAACTATGCACTCTTCAGAAGATTATGAAAGCACATCATTTCACTATGCACTCTTCAGAAGATTATGAAAGCACATCCTTCAACTATGCACTCTTAAGAGGATTATGAAAGCACATCATTTAACTATGCACTCGTCAGAAGATTATGAAAGCACATCATTCATCTATGCACTCTTCAGAAGATTATGAAAGCACATCATTTAACTATGCACTCGTCAGAAGATTATGAAAGCACATCATTCAACTATGCACTCTTCAGAAGATTATGAAAGCACATCATTCAACTATGCACTCTTCAGAAGATTATGAAAGCACATCATTTCACTATGCACTCTTCAGAAGATTATGAAAGCACATCCTTCAACTATGCACTCGTCAGAAGATTATGAAAGGACATCCTTCAACTATGCACTCTTAAGAGGATTATGAAAGCACATCATTTAACTATGCACTCGTCAGAAGATTATGAAAGCACATCATTCATCTATGCACTCTTCAGAAGATTATGAAAGCACATCATTTAACTATGCACTCGTCAGAAGATTATGAAAGCACATCATTCATCTATGCACTCTTCAGAAGATTATGAAAGCACATCATTTAACTATGCACTCGTCAGAAGATTATGAAAGCACATCATTCAACTATGCACTCTTCAGAAGATTATGAAAGCACATCATTCAACTATGCACTCTTCAGAAGATTATGAAAGCACATCATTTAACTATGCACTCTTCAGAAGATTATGAAAGCACATCCTTCAACTATGCACTCTTAAGAGGATTATGAAAGCACATCATTTAACTATGCACTCGTCAGAAGATTATGAAAGCACATCATTCATCTATGCACTCTTCAGGAGATTATGAAAGCACATCATTCAACTATGCACTCTTCAGAAGATTATGAAAGCACATCATTTAGCTATGCACTAGTCAGAAGATTATGAAAGAACATCATTTCACTATGCACTCTTCAGAAGATTATGAAAGCGCACATTCAACTATGCACTCTCCAGAAGATTATGAAAGCACATCATTCAACTAGGCACTCTTCAGAAGATTATGAAAGCACATCATTTAACTATGCACTCGTCAGAAGATTATGAAAGCACATCATTTAACTATGCACTCGTCAGAAGATTATGAAAGCACATCATTCAACTATGCACTCTTCAGAAGATTATGAAAGCACATCATTTAACTATGCACTCGTCAGAAGATTATGAAAGCACATCATTTAACTATGCACTCGTCAGAAGATTATGAAAGCACATCATTCAACTATGCACTCTTCAGAAGATTATGAAAGCACATCATTTAACTATGCACTCTTCAGAAGATTATGAAAGCACATCATTTCACTATGCACTCTTCAGAAGATTATGAAAGCACATCCTTCAACTATGCACTCTTAAGAGGATTATGAAAGCACATAATTCAACTATGTACTCTTTAGAAGATTATGAAAGCACATCATTCAACAATGCACTCTCCAGAAGATTATGAAAGCACATCATTCAACTATGCACTCTTCAGAAGTTTATGAAAGCACATCATTAAACTATGCACTCTTCAGAAGATTATGAAAGCACATCATTAAACTTTGCACTCTTCAGAAGATTATGAAAGCACATCATTTAACTATGCACTCTCTAGAAGATTATGAAAGCACCTCATTTCAATATGCACTCTTCAGAAGATTATGACAGAACATCATTCAACTATGCACTCCTCAGAAGATTATGAAAGCACATCATTCAACTATGCACTCTTCAGAAGATTATGAAAGCACATCATTCAACTGTGCACTCTTCAGGAGATGATGAAAGCACATACTTCAACTATGCACTCTGTGGAGAAATGCGTGACTTACCTGGATAGACCACGTGCGGGTCGGTCACCGAAAATAAATAAAAAGTAAGAAAAGAAACGGTCAAGACTCTTATTTATAGAGTTGTGATCACGTGAGTTAGAAGAATATGCAAATAGAGGTGAACGATTTTGCGATATAAAAAGCCTGTGTTGTTAAGAGGAGGAGGAGACTGTTGGCAGAAGTCAGTGCTGTCAGACGTGCTTTAGAGTTTTGTTATTATATGCTGTGTTCGATTGTTAGGAGAGAGAAAAGAGAAGAGGAGGAACCAAGAAGACATTCTGCAGATACTTGACTTTGTGTTGGTTTTAAGCTATTTCGGCGCTTGGCGTGCGGTTACTAACAATGGACAGATTCGACATTCGCTTAATACCCGAGTTCGACGGATCTACCACTGGACCGGCTGTCGTTGAATGGATTGAAAAGGCAGAGAAAATCTGTAAACTGTGCAAAATTAAAGAACCAGCCACAGTTATCCCTTTGAGGCTAACCGGAGGGGCCTATGCAGTCTACCAACAACTCGGGGATGAACCAGACTGGGATGAAATCAAGCAGAGCCTGTATACAGCGTTTGGTACAGATCCATTTGTTGCGTGGCAACAGTTCACGAGCCGGACACTTCAACCCAAGGAAACAGTCGACGTGTACCTAGCCGACCTGCGAAAATTATCTGTACCGTTTGGTGGGGTCAACGATAAAATATTAAGCTGTGCTTTTTTGGTAGGCCTACCCGAGGAGGTCAGTAAACTGTTGCGGGCATCATCAAGAATCGATGAATTGTCAACTGATGAGTTATTGGCCCGAGCTCGAAACATCTGTAAGGAACAGGAACCAATTGCAGCAGCAGCTCGTTTTCGACATGGAGGCAATGTGGACTCTCTTCCAGATAGTAATAAGCATGCCACCCCAGTGTGCTATAAATGTGGGGAGGCCAATCATTTTGCTAAAGAGTGCCGGAGTGATAGGAGAGGTGTATATCCACAATCAAAGAGACCAGTGCAATGCTATCGCTGCAATAAGTTTGGGCACATATCTCGCAACTGTTCGGGAAACGAAGTTGGGGGCAAGGTACTATCGCTACCCTTGCCCCCTGCCAACCAATAAACACAGGATTGCCTGTCATTAGCGTTAAACTTGATGATGTGCAGTGTTCAGCACTTATAGACACGGGGTGTTCCCGGTCTATAGTTAGTGCCCATTGCTGTCCGGTGTGGCGGAGGAACCCAGTTGGCGTTATGACCATTAATGGCTTATCACGGGTATGTTGTGGTGAAGGGACAGTCACAATCTGCACTGAGAAGGGTGACACAGCTAAAGTTGATGTTCTGGTGATGCAGGAGAAACCCCTTGGCTACGACATGTTGCTTGGAATTGATGCAATACAAGCACTAGGAGGCGTTACAATCACAGCAGCTAGAGGTATCAGGCTTGGAGAAGGGAAAGACGTCTGTGCAGCCATGGCGATTGAAGAAAAGGACTTCTGTGCTACATTTGATGACAACGAAAGGGTGTGGACTGCAAAGTGGAAATGGGCCATGGGCCAGGAACCAGATCGGCTGTGCAACACGATTCCAGAGTATGCAGTTTCTACCAAGAATAGGGCCGCATATGAAGAAGAACTTCAGATGTGGATTGACAACGGTTGGTTAATACCATACCCACAGGAACGTCTGGGACCACCCAAGGGATTAATTCCGCTCATGGCTGTTGAACAACCTACCAAAGAAAAAATTCGTCCCGTAATGGATTACCGAGAGTTGAATCGGCATGTTGATGCGTTTACCGGAAACGCAGATGTGTGCGCTGCTAAACTGAGAGAGTGGCGTCAAAAAGGGAGCAATGTAGCACTTCTGGATCTAAAGAGGGCCTACCTGCAGATACGTGTCCATGAGTCATTATGGCCGTTTCAGACAGTACTACTCAAGGGAAAACTATATTGTTTGACACGTTTGGGTTTTGGCCTAAACGTAGCACCCTTGATTATGACAACCATTATTAAAACTGTTTTGATGCAGGATGAGACCACAGCAAAAGCTGCTTCAGCCTACATAGATGACATCTATGTTAATGAGGACATAATGTCTGCGGATGCAGTTCAAATAAAACTGAAAGCGTTTGGGTTAATAAGCAAAGACCCTAAGCGCCTAAAGGATGGAGTGCCCGTGCTAGGCCTCGAGGTCTGGGAGGAGGGCAATACGTTGCGATGGAAACGAGGGAGCCCACTTCCAAAGTTACCCAATGTATTAACAAGACGTACTGTGTTTTCTATCTGTGGTAAATTGGTAGAACATCTACCTGTCTGTGGATGGCTCCGATCGGCAACAGGAGTGGTGAAAAGACGAGTGACTACAGTAACAAAAGGATGGGACGATGTTGCGGATGATGATTCTCTCCAACAAATGATGGCTGAAATGTTGTCCAGAGTGCATAGGAATGACCCTGCCCGGGGTGAGTGGCAAGTGTCTGGAAACGAACTAAATGCATGGGTTGACGCAAGTTCGTTGGCTACAGGTGTCGTGTTGGAGCAACTAGGTGTTGTTGTGGAAGATGCATGCTGGCTTCGTCCGAAAAATGATGCCCAACATATAAATTTGGCAGAACTTGATGCCACGTTAAAAGGTCTTAATCTCGCATTGCAATGGCAGACTAATGTTGTGCATCTCCACACTGACTCATTGTGTGTTTACCATTGGTTAACCGACACCTTGACTGGAAAGGCTCGAGTTAAGACTAGAGCTGCAAGTGAAATGCTAGTACGAAGGAGACTAGCAATAATTAAGCGTCTAGTTGACGAATACAGCTTGCAGGTAGACATTACGTTAGTCTCGTCGATGCAGAATTTGGCTGATAGCTTGACTCGAGTACCAAAGAGGTGGATCGATGCAATGAGGCAGGGATCCGATCTTCAACAACAAACATGCGCGACTGTAACGGATCAATTAACACCTGACCAGATCCGTATGATACACCAGCAGATTGGACATCCTGGAATTCAAAGGACTGCATATTTTGTCCGAAGAGTATGCCCTGCAACTACAAAAGCATCAGTGAAAGCAGCCATACGTTCGTGTGAAGAGTGTCAGAGAATTGATCCGGCACCATCCCAATGGCAAAAAGGGAAGCTCGAGGTGGAGGGCAACTGGCAGCGAGTAGGGATGGACATAACACATTATGGGGGCAAACATTTTTTGACCATGACGGATTGTGGCCCGACGCGTTTCACAATATGGCGCCTGTTGACACGACAGGATGCAGCCAGCATTATACAACAGTTGAGAGCCGTCTTTTTTGAACGTGGTGCCCCGATTGAAATTCTGACTGATAATGCCGCCACATTTCGATGTCAAGAATTTCAGATATTCGTGCACGAATGGGGGATTAAAATGCATTATCGGTGTGCATATTATCCCGAGGGTAATGGTATAGCAGAATGGTGTCACCGCACCATCAAAAGAATTGCAGCCAGGACGCAGTGCTCTATTCCAGAAGCTGTGTACTGGTATAATATAACACCCAAGGACAATGCAACACCAGCAACTGCACCAGCCAATGGGATTTACCAATATGAACAGCGTGTGAAAGGAGTTGATGCCATACCATCAGTGGTGAGTGTTGTCAATACACCATATCAGGTGGGAGACCTTGTTTGGATAAAACCCCCAAATGCTGGGTGCACTACAAAATTTTTCCGGGGAAAAATAGATGAAATGATAAGTCCTCAGACCATGTTGATTGGTGGCATACCACGTCACGTAAAAGATATCCGCCCTTGTTATACCTCTTCTGATTCTGAGGACGATGAGGAGGATCACACACCGTTCAGAGATGATCCTGATCACTTACTGCCCCTTCAGGTGAGCATAGAAACACCACCAACAGAACCAGATGAGGGAATGATGGGACATACTGATGACAATAGTGAGGAGAGCGATGGACACAAGGAAGTAATGCCTCATCGAAATACTCGACAGAGACGAATACTGCCCACCCCCCGTGATTGCGAAACCCAGCGAGAAGGGATGATGGAGCATACCGAGGAGATGACGCCTCCGATTCTTCGGAGAAGTACCCGACAAAGACGGATACTGCCCCCCTGCCCTGATTGTGAGACACCGCCTATGGAACCACGAGACGGGATAATGGAACAGACTGGTAGTAATGATGGTGGTAATGAAGAAAACAGCAATGAGGAAGTGCTTCTTCGAAGGAGTACCCGCCAACGACGATTGCCCGCATGTCCTGTTTGTGATCATGAGATCAGGGGGGAGTGTGGAGAAATGCGTGACTTACCTGGATAGACCACGTGCGGGTCGGTCACCGAAAATAAATAAAAAGAAAGAAAAGAAACGGTCAAGACTCTTATTTATAGAGTAGTGATCACGTGAGTTAGAAGAATATGCAAATAGAGGTGAACGATTTTGCGATATAAAAAGCCTGTGTTGTTAAGAGGAGGAGAAGACTGTTGGCAGAAGTCAGTGCTGTCAGACGTGCTTTAGAGTTTTGTTATTATATGCTGTGTTCGATTGTTAGGAGAGAGAAAAGAGAAGAGGAGGAACCAAGAAGACATTCTGCAGATACTTGACTTTGTGTTGGTTTTACACTCTTCAGAAGATTATGAAAGCACATCATTCAACTATGCACTCTTCAGAAGATTATGAAAGAACATCATTTCACTATGCACTCTTCAGAAGATTATGAAAGCACATCATTAAACTATGCACTCTCCAGAAGATTATTAAAGCACATCATTCAACTATGCACTCTTCAGAAGATTATGAAAGCACATCATTAAACTATCCACTCTTCAGAAGATTATGAAAGCACATCATTCAACAATGCACTCTTCAGAAGATTATGAAAGCACATCATTCAACTATGCAGTCTTCAGAAGTTTAGGAAATTACATCATTTTACTATGCACTCTCCAGAAGATTATGAAAGCACATCATTCAACTATGCACTCTCCAGAAGATTATGAAAGCACATTAATCAACTATGCACTCTCCAGAAGATTATGAAAGCAATTCATTTTTCTATGCACTCTTCAAAAGATTATGGAAGTACATCATTTCACTATGCACTCTCCAGAAGATCATGAAAGCACATCATTCAACTATGCACTCTTCAGAAGATTATGAAAGCACATCATTCAACTATGCACTCTTCAGAAGTTTATGAAAGCACATCATTCAACTATGCACTCTTCAGAAAATTATGAAAGCACATCATTCAACTAGCCACTCTTCAGACGATGTTAAATGCACATCATTCAACTATACAATCTCCAGAAGTTTATGAAAGCACATCATTCAACTATGCACTCTCCAGAAGATTATGGAAGCACATAATTCAACTATGCACTCTTCAGAAAATTATGAAAGCACATCATTCAACTATGCACTCTCCAGAAGTTTATGAAAGCACATCATTCAACTATGCACTCTTCAGACAATTATGAAAGAACATCATTCAACTATGCACTCTCCAGAAGATTATGAAAGCACATCATTTAACTATGCACTCTTCAGAAGATTATGAAAGCACATCATTCAACTATGCACTCTCCAGAAAATTATGAAAGCACATCATTCAACTATGCACTCTTCAGAAGATTATGAAAGCAGATCATTTAACTATGCACTCTTCAGAAGATTATGAAAGCACATAATTCAACTATGCACTCTGCAGGAGATTATGAAAGCACCTCATTCAACTATGCACTCTTCAGAAGATTATGAAAGCACATCATTCAACTATACACTCTTCAGAAGATTATAAAGCACATCATTTAACTATGCACTCTCCAGAAGATTATGAAAGCACATCATTCAACTATGCACTCTTCAGAAGATTATGAAAGCACATCATTCAACTATGCACTCTGCAGGAGATTATGAAAGCACATCATTTAACTATGCACTCTCCAGAAGATTATGAAAGCAGATCATTTAACTATGCACTCTCCAGAAGATTATGAAAGTACATCAACCAACTATGCACTCTTCAGAAGATTATGAAAGCACATCATTTAACTATGCACTCTCGAGGAGATTATGAAAGCACATCATTTAACTATGCACTCTCCAGAAGATTATGAAAGCACATCATTCAACTATGCACTCTTCAGAAGATTATGAAAGCACATCATAAACTATGCACTCTCCAGGAGATTATGAAAGCACATCATTTAACTATGCACTCTTCAGAAGATTATGAAAGCACATCATTCAACTATGCACTCTCCAGAAGATTATGAAAGCACATCATTTAACTATGCACTCTCGAGGAGATTATGAAAGCACATCATTTAACTATGCACTCTTCAGAAGATTATGAAAGCACATCATTCAACTATGCACTCTCCAGAAGATTATGAAAGCACATCATTTAACTATGCACTCTCGAGGAGATTATGAAAGCACATCATTTAACTATGCACTCTTCAGAAGATTATGAAAGCACATCATTCAACTATGCACTCTCCAGAAGATTATGAAAGCACATCATAAACTATGCACTCTCCAGGAGATTATGAAAGCACATCATTCAACTATGCACTCTTCAGAAGATTATGAAAGCACATCATAAACTATGCACTCTCCAGGAGATTATGAAAGCACATCATTTAACTATGCACTCTCCAGGAGATTATGAAAGCACATCATTTAACTATGCACTCTCCAGAAGATTATGAAAGCACATCATAAACTATGCACTCTTCAGAAGATTATGAAAGCACATCATTTAACTATGCACTCTCCAGGAGATTATGAAAGCACATCATTTAACTATGCACTCTCCAGAAGATTATGAAAGCACATCATTCAACTATGCACTCTCCAGAAGATTATGAAAGCACATCATTCAACTATGCACTCTCCAGAAGATTATGAAAGCACATCATTCAACTATGCACTCTTCAGAAGATTATGAAAGCACATCATAAACTATGCACTCTCCAGGAGATTATGAAAGCACATCATTCAACTATGCACTCTTCAGAAGATTATGAAAGCACATCATTTAACTATGCACTCTTCAGAAGATTATGAAAGCACATCATAAACTATGCACTCTCCAGGAGATTATGAAAGCACATCATTCAACTATGCACTCTCCAGAAGATTATGAAAGCACATCATTCAACTATGCACTCTCCAGAAGATTATGAAAGCACATCATAAACTATGCACTCTCCAGGAGATTATGAAAGCACATCATTTAACTATGCACTCTCCAGGAGATTATGAAAGCACATCATTTAACTATGCACTCTCCAGAAGATTATGAAAGCACATCATTCAACTATGCACTCTCCAGAAGATTATGAAAGCACATCATAAACTATGCACTCTCCAGGAGATTATGAAAGCACATCATTTAACTATGCACTCTCCAGGAGATTATGAAAGCACATCATTTAACTATGCACTCTCCAGAAGATTATGAAAGCACATCATTCAACTATGCACTCTCCAGAAGATTATGAAAGCACATCATTCAACTATGCACTCTCCAGAAGATTATGAAAGCACATCATTCAACTATGCACTCTCCAGAAGATTATGAAAGCACATCATAAACTATGCACTCTTCAGAAGATTATGAAAGCACATCATAAACTATGCACTCTCCAGGAGATTATGAAAGCACATCATTCAACTATGCACTCTCCAGAAGATTATGAAAGCACATCATAAACTATGCACTCTCCAGAAGATTATGAAAGCACATCATAAACTATGCACTCTCCAGGAGATTATGAAAGCACATCATAAACTATGCACTCTCCAGAAGATTATGAAAGCACATCATTCAACTATGCACTCTCCAGGAGATTATGAAAGCACATCATAAACTATGCACTCTTCAGAAGATTATGAAAGCACATCATAAACTATGCACTCTCCAGGAGATTATGAAAGCACATCATTCAACTATGCACTCTCCAGAAGATTATGAAAGCACATCATAAACTATGCACTCTTCAGAAGATTATGAAAGCACATCATAAACTATGCACTCTCCAGAAGATTATGAAAGCACATCATAAACTATGCACTCTCCAGGAGATTATGAAAGCACATCATAAACTATGCACTCTCCAGAAGATTATGAAAGCACATCATTCAACTATGCACTCTCCAGGAGATTATGAAAGCACATCATAAACTATGCACTCTTCAGAAGATTATGAAAGCACATCATAAACTATGCACTCTCCAGAAGATTATGAAAGCACATCATAAACTATGCACTCTCCAGGAGATTATGAAAGCACATCATAAACTATGCACTCTCCAGAAGATTATGAAAGCACATCATTCAACTATGCACTCTCCAGAAGATTATGAAAGCACATCATAAACTATGCACTCTTCAGAAGATTATGAAAGCACATCATAAACTATGCACTCTCCAGGAGATTATGAAAGCACATCATTCAACTATGCACTCTCCAGAAGATTATGAAAGCACATCATAAACTATGCACTCTCCAGAAGATTATGAAAGCACATCATAAACTATGCACTCTCCAGGAGATTATGAAAGCACATCATAAACTATGCACTCTCCAGAAGATTATGAAAGCACATCATTCAACTATGCACTCTCCAGGAGATTATGAAAGCACATCATAAACTATGCACTCTCCAGGAGATTATGAAAGCACATCATTCAACTATGCACTCTCCAGAAGATTATGAAAGCACATCATTCAACTATGCACTCTCCAGAAGATTATGAAAGCACATCATAAACTATGCACTCTCCAGGAGATTATGAAAGCACATCATTCAACTATGCACTCTCCAGAAGATTATGAAAGCACATCATTCAACTATGCACTCTCCAGAAGATTATGAAAGCACATCATAAACTATGCACTCTCCAGGAGATTATGAAAGCACATCATTCAACTATGCACTCTCCAGAAGATTATGAAAGCACATCATTCAACTATGCACTCTCCAGAAGATTATGAAAGCACATCATAAACTATGCACTCTCCAGGAGATTATAAAAGCACATCATTCAACTATGCACTCTCCAGAAGATTATGAAAGCACATCATTCAACTATGCACTCTCCAGAAGATTATGAAAGCACATCATAAACTATGCACTCTCCAGGAGATTATAAAAGCACATCATTCAACTATGCACTCTCCAGAAGATTATGAAAGCACATCATTCAACTATGCACTCTCCAGAAGATTATGAAAGCACATCATTCAACTATGCACTCTCCAGAAGATTATGAAAGCACATCATTCAACTATGCACTCTTCAGAAGATTATGAAAGCACATCATAAACTATGCACTCTCCAGGAGATTATGAAAGCACATCATTTAACTATGCACTCTCCAGGAGATTATGAAAGCACATCATTTAACTATGCACTCTCCAGGAGATTATGAAAGCACATCATTTAACTATGCACTCTCCAGAAGATTATGAAAGCACATCATTCAACTATGCACTCTCCAGAAGATTATGAAAGCACATCATTCAACTATGCACTCTTCAGAAGATTATGAAAGCACATCATTTTACTATGCACTCTCCAGGAGATTATGAAAGCACATCATTTAACTATGCACTCTCCAGAAGATTATGAAAGCACATCATTCAACTATGCACTCTCCAGAAGATTATGAAAGCACATCATTTAACTATGCACTCTCCAGGAGATTATGAAAGCACATCATTTAACTATGCACTCTCCAGGAGATTATGAAAGCACATCATTTAACTATGCACTCTCCAGGAGATTATGAAAGCACATCATTTAACTATGCACTCTCCAGAAGATTATGAAAGCACATCATTCAACTATGCACTCTCCAGAAGATTATGAAAGCACATCATTCAACTATGCACTCTCCAGGAGATTATGAAAGCACATTATTTAACTATGCACTCTCCAGAAGATTATGAAAGCACATCATTCAACTATGCACTCTCCAGAAGATTATGAAAGCACATCATTTAACTATGCACTCTCCAGGAGATTATGAAAGCACATCATTTAACTATGCACTCTCCAGAAGATTATGAAAGCACATCATAAACTATGCACTCTCCAGAAGATTATGAAAGCACATCATTTAACTATGCACTCTCCAGGAGATTATGAAAGCACATCATTTAACTATGCACACTCCAGGAGATTATGAAAGCACATCATTTAACTATGCACTCTCCAGGAGATTATGAAAGCACATCATTCAACTATGCACTCTTCAGAAGATTATGAAAGCACATCATTAAACTATGCACTCTCCAGAAGATTATGAAAGCACATCATTCAACTATGCACTCTTCAGAAGATTATGAAAGCACATCATAAACTATGCACTCTCCAGGAGATTATGAAAGCACATCATTTAACTATGCACTCTCCAGGAGATTATGAAAGCACATCATTTAACTATGCACTCTCCAGAAGATTATGAAAGCACATCATTCAACTATGCACTCTTCAGAAGATTATGAAAGCACATCATTCAACTATGCACTCTTCAGAAGATTATGAAAGCACATCATAAACTATGCACTCTCCAGGAGATTATGAAAGCACATCATTTAACTATGCACTCTCCAGGAGATTATGAAAGCACATCATTTAACTATGCACTCTCCAGAAGATTATGAAAGCACATCATTCAACTATGCACTCTTCAGAAGATTATGAAAGCACATCATTCAACTATGCACTCTCCAGAAGATTATGAAAGCACATCATTTAACTATGCACTCTCCAGGAGATTATGAAAGCACATCATTTAACTATGCACTCTCCAGGAGATTATGAAAGCACATCATTTAACTATGCACTCTCCAGGAGATTATGAAAGCACAGCATTCAACTATGCACTCTCCAGAAGATTATGAAAGCACATCATTTAACTATGCACTCTCCAGGAGATTATGAAAGCACATCATTTAACTATGCACTCTCCAGAAGATTATGAAAGCACATCATTTAACTATGCACTCTCCAGGAGATTATGAAAGCACATCATTTAACTATGCACTCTCCAGGAGATTATGAAAGCACATCATTTAACTATGCACTCTCCAGGAGATTATGAAAGCACATCATTTAACTATGCACTCTCCAGAAGATTATGAAAGCACATCATTTAACTATGCACTCTCCAGGAGATTATGAAAGCACATCATTCAACTATGCACTCTCCAGAAGATTATGAAAGCACATCATTTAACTATGCACTCTCCAGGAGATTATGAAAGCACATCATTTAACTATGCACTCTCCAGAAGATTATGAAAGCACATCATTTAACTATGCACTCTCCAGGAGATTATGAAAGAACAGCATTCAACTATGCACTCTCCAGAAGATTATGAAAGCACATCATTTAACTATGCACTCTCCAGGAGATTATGAAAGCACATCATTTAACTATGCACTCTCCAGAAGATTATGAAAGCACATCATTTAACTATGCACTCTCCAGGAGATTATGAAAGCACATCATTTAACTATGCACTCTCCAGAAGATTATGAAAGCACATCATTCAACTATGCACTCTCCAGAAGATTATGAAAGCACATCATTCAACTATGCACTCTTCAGAAGATTATGAAAGCACATCATAAACTATGCACTCTCCAGGAGATTATGAAAGCACATCATTTAACTATGCACTCTCCAGGAGATTATGAAAGCACATCATTTAACTATGCACTCTCCAGAAGATTATGAAAGCACATCATTCAACTATGCACTCTTCAGAAGATTATGAAAGCACATCATTCAACTATGCACTCTCCAGAAGATTATGAAAGCACATCATTTAACTATGCACTCTCCAGGAGATTATGAAAGCACATCATTTAACTATGCACTCTCCAGGAGATTATGAAAGCACATCATTTAACTATGCACTCTCCAGGAGATTATGAAAGCACATCATTTAACTATGCACTCTCCAGGAGATTATGAAAGCACAGCATTCAACTATGCACTCTCCAGAAGATTATGAAAGCACATCATTTAACTATGCACTCTCCAGGAGATTATGAAAGCACATCATTTAACTATGCACTCTCCAGAAGATTATGAAAGCACATCATTTAACTATGCACTCTCCAGGAGATTATGAAAGCACATCATTTAACTATGCACTCTCCAGGAGATTATGAAAGCACATCATTTAACTATGCACTCTCCAGGAGATTATGAAAGCACATCATTTAACTATGCACTCTCCAGGAGATTATGAAAGCACATCATTTAACTATGCACTCTCCAGGAGATTATGAAAGCACAGCATTCAACTATGCACTCTCCAGAAGATTATGAAAGCACATCATTTAACTATGCACTCTCCAGGAGATTATGAAAGCACATCATTTAACTATGCACTCTCCAGGAGATTATGAAAGCACATCATTTAACTATGCACTCTCCAGAAGATTATGAAAGCACATCATAAACTATGCACTCTCCAGGAGATTATGAAAGCACATCATTTAACTATGCACTCTCCAGGAGATTATGAAAGCACATCATTTAACTATGCACTCTCCAGGAGATTATGAAAGCACATCATTCAACTATACACTCTCCAGAAGATTATGAAAGCACATCATTTAACTATGCACTCTCCAGAAGATTATGAAAGCACATCATTCAACTATGCACTCTTCAGAAGATTATGAAAGCACATCATAAACTATGCACTCTCCAGGAGATTATGAAAGCACATCATTTAACTATGCACTCTCCAGGAGATTATGAAAGCACATCATTCAACTATACACTCTCCAGAAGATTATGAAAGCACATCATTTAACTATGCACTCTCCAGAAGATTATGAAAGCACATCATTCAACTATGCACTCTTCAGAAGATTATGAAAGCACATCATAAACTATGCACTCTCCAGGAGATTATGAAAGCACATCATTTAACTATGCACTCTCCAGGAGATTATGAAAGCACATCATTTAACTATGCACTCTCCAGAAGATTATGAAAGCACATCATTCAACTATGCACTCTTCAGAAGATTATGAAAGCACATCATAAACTATGCACTCTCCAGGAGATTATGAAAGCACATCATTTAACTATGCACTCTCCAGGAGATTATGAAAGCACATCATTTAACTATGCACTCTCCAGAAGATTATGAAAGCACATCATTTAACTATGCACTCTTCAGAAGATTATGAAAGCACATCATAAACTATGCACTCTCCAGGAGATTATGAAAGCACATCATTTAACTATGCACTCTTCAGAAGATTATGAAAGCACATCATTTAACTATGCACTCTCCAGAAGATTATGAAAGCACATCATTCAACTATGCACTCTTCAGAAGATTATGAAAGCACATCATAAACTATGCACTCTCCAGGAGATTATGAAAGCACATCATTTAACTATGCACTCTCCAGGAGATTATGAAAGCACATCATTTAACTATGCACTCTCCAGGAGATTATGAAAGCACATCATTCAACTATGCACTCTTCAGAAGATTATGAAAGCACATCATAAACTATGCACTCTCCAGGAGATTATGAAAGCACATCATTTAACTATGCACTCTCCAGGAGATTATGAAAGCACATCATTTAACTATGCACTCTCCAGAAGATTATGAAAGCACATCATTCAACTATGCACTCTTCAGAAGATTATGAAAGCACATCATTCAACTATGCACTCTTCAGAAGATTATGAAAGCACATCATAAACTATGCACTCTCCAGGAGATTATGAAAGCACATCATTTAACTATGCACTCTCCAGGAGATTATGAAAGCACATCATTTAACTATGCACTCTCCAGGAGATTATGAAAGCACATCATTTAACTATGCACTCTCCAGAAGATTATGAAAGCACATCATTTAACTATGCACTCTCCAGGAGATTATGAAAGCACATCATTTAACTATGCACTCTCCAGGAGATTATGAAAGCACATCATTTAACTATGCACTCTTCAGAAGATTATGAAAGCACATCATAAACTATGCACTCTCCAGGAGATTATGAAAGCACATCATTCAACTATGCACTATCCAGAAGATTATGAAAGCACATCATTTAACTATGCACTCTCCAGGAGATTATGAAAGCACATCATTTAACTATGCACTCTCCAGGAGATTATGAAAGCACATCATTTAACTATGCACTCTCCAGAAGATTATGAAAGCACATCATAAACTATGCACTCTCCAGGAGATTATGAAAGCACATCATTTAACTATGCACTCTCCAGGAGATTATGAAAGCACATCATTTAACTATGCACTCTCCAGGAGATTATGAAAGCACATCATTCAACTATACACTCTCCAGAAGATTATGAAAGCACATCATTTAACTATGCACTCTCCAGAAGATTATGAAAGCACATCATTCAACTATGCACTCTTCAGAAGATTATGAAAGCACATCATAAACTATGCACTCTCCAGGAGATTATGAAAGCACATCATTTAACTATGCACTCTCCAGGAGATTATGAAAGCACATCATTCAACTATGCACTCTCCAGGAGATTATGAAAGCACATCATTTAACTATGCACTCTCCAGGAGATTATGAAAGCACATCATTTAACTATGCACTCTCCAGGAGATTATGAAAGCACATCATTCAACTATGCACTCTCCAGAAGATTATGAAAGCACATCATTCAACTATGCACTCTCCAGGAGATTATGAAAGCACATCATTTAACTATGCACTCTCCAGAAGATTATGAAAGCACATCATTCAACTATGCACTCTCCAGAAGATTATGAAAGCACATCATTCAACTATGCACTCTCCAGGAGATTATGAAAGCACATCATTTAACTATGCACTCTCCAGAAGATTATGAAAGCACATCATTCAACTATGCACTCTCCAGAAGATTATGAAAGCACATCATTTAACTATGCACTCTCCAGGAGATTATGAAAGCACATCATTTAACTATGCACTCTCCAGAAGATTATGAAAGCACATCATTCAACTATGCACTCTTCAGAAGATTATGAAAGCACATCATAAACTATGCACTCTCCAGGAGATTATGAAAGCACATCATTTAACTATGCACTCTCCAGGAGATTATGAAAGCACATCATTTAACTATGCACTCTCCAGGAGATTATGAAAGCACATCATTTAACTATGCACTCTCCAGAAGATTATGAAAGCACATCATTCAACTATGCACTCTCCAGAAGATTATGAAAGCACATCATTCAACTATGCACTCTCCAGGAGATTATGAAAGCACATCATTTAACTATGCACTCTCCAGAAGATTATGAAAGCACATCATTCAACTATGCACTCTCCAGAAGATTATGAAAGCACATCATTTAACTATGCACTCTCCAGGAGATTATGAAAGCACATCATTTAACTATGCACTCTCCAGAAGATTATGAAAGCACATCATTCAACTATGCACTCTTCAGAAGACTATGAAAGCACATCATAAACTATGCACTCTCCAGGAGATTATGAAAGCACATCATTTAACTATGCACTCTCCAGAAGATTATGAAAGCACATCATTCAACTATGCACTCTCCAGAAGATTATGAAAGCACATCATTCAACTATGCACTCTCCAGAAGATTATGAAAGCACATCATAAACTATGCACTCTCCAGGAGATTATGAAAGCACATCATTCAACTATGCACTCTTCAGAAGATTATGAAAGCACATCATTTAACTATGCACTCTCCAGAAGATTATGAAAGCACATCATAAACTATGCACTCTCCAGAAGATTATGAAAGCACATCATTCAACTATGCACTCTCCAGAAGATTATGAAAGCACATCATTCAACTATGCACTCTCCAGGAGATTATGAAAGCACATCATTTAACTATGCACTCTCCAGAAGATTATGAAAGCACATCATTCAACTATGCACTCTTCAGAAGATTATGAAAGCACATCATTCAACTATGCACTCTCCAGAAGATTATGAAAGCACATCATTTAACTATGCACTCTCCAGGAGATTATGAAAGCACATCATTTAACTATGCACTCTCCAGAAGATTATGAAAGCACATCATTCAACTATGCACTCTTCAGAAGATTATGAAAGCACATCATAAACTATGCACTCTCCAGGAGATTATGAAAGCACATCATTTAACTATGCACTCTCCAGGAGATTATGAAAGCACATCATTTAACTATGCACTCTCCAGAAGATTATGAAAGCACATCATTCAACTATGCACTCTTCAGAAGATTATGAAAGCACATCATTCAACTATGCACTCTTCAGAAGATTATGAAAGCACATCATAAACTATGCACTCTCCAGGAGATTATGAAAGCACATCATTTAACTATGCACTCTCCAGGAGATTATGAAAGCACATCATTTAACTATGCACTCTCCAGGAGATTATGAAAGCACATCATTTAACTATGCACTCTCCAGAAGATTATGAAAGCACATCATTTAACTATGCACTCTCCAGGAGATTATGAAAGCACATCATTTAACTATGCACTCTCCAGGAGATTATGAAAGCACATCATTTAACTATGCACTCTTCAGAAGATTATGAAAGCACATCATAAACTATGCACTCTCCAGGAGATTATGAAAGCACATCATTCAACTATGCACTCTCCAGAAGATTATGAAAGCACATCATTTAACTATGCACTCTCCAGGAGATTATGAAAGCACATCATTTAACTATGCACTCTCCAGGAGATTATGAAAGCACATCATTTAACTATGCACTCTCCAGAAGATTATGAAAGCACATCATAAACTATGCACTCTCCAGGAGATTATGAAAGCACATCATTTAACTATGCACTCTCCAGGAGATTATGAAAGCACATCATTCAACTATACACTCTCCAGAAGATTATGAAAGCACATCATTTAACTATGCACTCTTCAGAAGATTATGAAAGCACATCTTATAACTATGCACTCTCCAGGAGATTATGAAAGCACATCATTTAACTATGCACTCTCCAGAAGATTATGAAAGCACATCATTCAACTATGCACTCTTCAGAAGATTATGAAAGCACATCATAAACTATGCACTCTCCAGAAGATTATGAAAGCACATCATAAACTATGCACTCTCCAGGAGATTATGAAAGCACATCATTTAACTATGCACTCTCCAGGAGATTATGAAAGCACATCATAAACTATGCACTCTCCAGGAGATTATGAAAGCACATCATTTAACTATGCACTCTCCAGGAGATTATGAAAGCACATCATTCAACTATGCACTCTCCAGGAGATTATGAAAGCACATCATTTAACTATGCACTCTCCAGGAGATTATGAAAGCACATCATTTAACTATGCACTCTCCAGGAGATTATGAAAGCACATCATTCAACTATGCACTCTCCAGAAGATTATGAAAGCACATCATTCAACTATGCACTCTCCAGGAAGATTATGAAAGCACATCATTTAACTATGCACTCTCCAGGAGATTATGAAAGCACATCATTCAACTATGCACTCTCCAGAAGATTATGAAAGCACATCATTCAACTATGCACTCTCCAGGAGATTATGAAAGCACATCATTTAACTATGCACTCTCCAGAAGATTATGAAAGCACATCATTCAACTATGCACTCTTCAGAAGATTATGAAAGCACATCATAAACTATGCACTCTCCAGAAGATTATGAAAGCACATCATAAACTATGCACTCTCCAGGAGATTATGAAAGCACATCATTTAACTATGCACTCTCCAGGAGATTATGAAAGCACATCATAAACTATGCACTCTCCAGGAGATTATGAAAGCACATCATTTAACTATGCACTCTCCAGGAGATTATGAAAGCACATCATTCAACTATGCACTCTCCAGGAGATTATGAAAGCACATCATTTAACTATGCACTCTCCAGGAGATTATGAAAGCACATCATTTAACTATGCACTCTCCAGGAGATTATGAAAGCACATCATTCAACTATGCACTCTCCAGAAGATTATGAAAGCACATCATTCAACTATGCACTCTCCAGGAGATTATGAAAGCACATCATTTAACTATGCACTCTCCAGAAGATTATGAAAGCACATCATTCAACTATGCACTCTCCAGAAGATTATGAAAGCACATCATTCAACTATGCACTCTCCAGGAGATTATGAAAGCACATCATTTAACTATGCACTCTCCAGAAGATTATGAAAGCACATCATTCAACTATGCACTCTCCAGAAGATTATGAAAGCACATCATTTAACTATGCACTCTCCAGGAGATTATGAAAGCACATCATTTAACTATGCACTCTCCAGAAGATTATGAAAGCACATCATTCAACTATGCACTCTTCAGAAGATTATGAAAGCACATCATAAACTATGCACTCTCCAGGAGATTATGAAAGCACATCATTTAACTATGCACTCTCCAGGAGATTATGAAAGCACATCATTTAACTATGCACTCTCCAGGAGATTATGAAAGCACATCATTTAACTATGCACTCTCCAGAAGATTATGAAAGCACATCATTCAACTATGCACTCTCCAGAAGATTATGAAAGCACATCATTCAACTATGCACTCTCCAGGAGATTATGAAAGCACATCATTTAACTATGCACTCTCCAGAAGATTATGAAAGCACATCATTCAACTATGCACTCTCCAGAAGATTATGAAAGCACATCATTTAACTATGCACTCTCCAGGAGATTATGAAAGCACATCATTTAACTATGCACTCTCCAGAAGATTATGAAAGCACATCATTCAACTATGCACTCTTCAGAAGATTATGAAAGCACATCATAAACTATGCACTCTCCAGGAGATTATGAAAGCACATCATTTAACTATGCACTCTCCAGAAGATTATGAAAGCACATCATTCAACTATGCACTCTCCAGAAGATTATGAAAGCACATCATTCAACTATGCACTCTCCAGAAGATTATGAAAGCACATCATAAACTATGCACTCTCCAGGAGATTATGAAAGCACATCATTTAACTATGCACTCTCCAGAAGATTATGAAAGCACATCATAAACTATGCACTCTCCAGAAGATTATGAAAGCACATCATTCAACTATGCACTCTCCAGAAGATTATGAAAGCACATCATTTAACTATGCACTCTCCAGAAGATTATGAAAGCACATCATTTAACTATGCACTCTCCAGAAGATTATGAAAGCACATCATTCAACTATGCACTCTCCAGAAGATTATGAAAGCACATCATTCAACTATGCACTCTCCAGGAGATTATGAAAGCACATCATTTAACTATGCACTCTCCAGAAGATTATGAAAGCACATCATTCAACTATGCACTCTTCAGAAGATTATGAAAGCACATCATTCAACTATGCACTCTCCAGAAGATTATGAAAGCACATCATTTAACTATGCACTCTCCAGGAGATTATGAAAGCACATCATTTAACTATGCACTCTCCAGAAGATTATGAAAGCACATCATTCAACTATGCACTCTTCAGAAGATTATGAAAGCACATCATAAACTATGCACTCTCCAGGAGATTATGAAAGCACATCATTTAACTATGCACTCTCCAGAAGATTATGAAAGCACATCATTCAACTATGCACTCTTCAGAAGATTATGAAAGCACATCATTTAACTATGCACTCTTCAGAAGATTATGAAAGCACATCATAAACTATGCACTCTCCAGGAGATTATGAAAGCACATCATTTAACTATGCACTCTCCAGAAGATTATGAAAGCACATCATTCAACTATGCACTCTTCAGAAGATTATGAAAGCACATCATTTAACTATGCACTCTCCAGGAGATTATGAAAGCACATCATTCAACTATGCACTCTCCAGAAGATTATGAAAGCACATCATTCAACTATGCACTCTCCAGGAGATTATGAAAGCACATCATTTAACTATGCACTCTCCAGAAGATTATGAAAGCACATCATTCAACTATGCACTCTCCAGAAGATTATGAAAGCACATCATTCAACTATGCACTCTTCAGAAGATTATGAAAGCACATCATAAACTATGCACTCTCCAGGAGATTATGAAAGCACATCATTTAACTATGCACTCTCCAGAAGATTATGAAAGCACATCATTCAACTATGCACTCTCCAGAAGATTATGAAAGCACATCATTCAACTATGCACTCTTCAGAAGATTATGAAAGCACATCATAAACTATGCACTCTCCAGGAGATTATGAAAGCACATCATTTAACTATGCACTCTCCAGAAGATTATGAAAGCACATCATTCAACTATGCACTCTTCAGAAGATTATGAAAGCACATCATTTAACTATGCACTCTTCAGAAGATTATGAAAGCACATCATAAACTATGCACTCTCCAGGAGATTATGAAAGCACATCATTTAACTATGCACTCTCCAGAAGATTATGAAAGCACATCATTCAACTATGCACTCTCCAGAAGATTATGAAAGCACATCATTTAACTATGCACTCTCCAGGAGATTATGAAAGCACATCATTTAACTATGCACTCTCCAGAAGATTATGAAAGCACATCATTCAACTATGCACTCTCCAGGAGATTATGAAAGCACATCATTTAACTATGCACTCTCCAGAAGATTATGAAAGCACATCATTCAACTATGCACTCTCCAGGAGATTATGAAAGCACATCATTTAACTATGCACTCTCCAGAAGATTATGAAAGCACATCATTCAACTATGCACTCTCCAGAAGATTATGAAAGCACATCATTCAACTATGCACTCTCCAGGAGATTATGAAAGCACATCATTTAACTATGCACTCTCCAGAAGATTATGAAAGCACATCATTCAACTATGCACTCTTCAGAAGATTATGAAAGCACATCATTCAACTATGCACTCTCCAGAAGATTATGAAAGCACATCATTTAACTATGCACTCTCCAGGAGATTATGAAAGCACATCATTTAACTATGCACTCTCCAGAAGATTATGAAAGCACATCATTCAACTATGCACTCTTCAGAAGATTATGAAAGCACATCATAAACTATGCACTCTCCAGGAGATTATGAAAGCACATCATTCAACTATGCACTCTCCAGAAGATTATGAAAGCACATCATTCAACTATGCACTCTTCAGAAGATTATGAAAGCACATCATTTAACTATGCACTCTCCAGGAGATTATGAAAGCACATCATTTAACTATGCACTCTCCAGAAGATTATGAAAGCACATCATTCAACTATGCACTCTCCAGAAGATTATGAAAGCACATCATTTAACTATGCACTCTCCAGGAGATTATGAAAGCACATCATTTAACTATGCACTCTCCAGAAGATTATGAAAGCACATCATTCAACTATGCACTCTCCAGAAGATTATGAAAGCACATCATTTAACTATGCACTCTCCAGGAGATTATGAAAGCACATCATTTAACTATGCACTCTCCAGAAGATTATGAAAGCACATCATTCAACTATGCACTCTTCAGAAGATTATGAAAGCACATCATAAACTATGCACTCTCCAGGAGATTATGAAAGCACATCATTTAACTATGCACTCTCCAGGAGATTATGAAAGCACATCATTTAACTATGCACTCTCCAGGAGATTATGAAAGCACATCATTTAACTATGCACTCTCCAGAAGATTATGAAAGCACATCATTCAACTATGCACTCTCCAGAAGATTATGAAAGCACATCATTCAACTATGCACTCTCCAGGAGATTATGAAAGCACATCATTTAACTATGCACTCTCCAGAAGATTATGAAAGCACATCATTATACTATGCACTCTCCAGAAGATTATGAAAGCACATCATTTAACTATGCACTCTCCAGGAGATTATGAAAGCACATCATTCAACTATGCACTCTCCAGAAGATTATGAAAGCACATCATTCAACTATGCACTCTCCAGGAGATTATGAAAGCACATCATTTAACTATGCACTCTCCAGAAGATTATGAAAGCACATCATTCAACTATGCACTCTTCAGAAGATTATGAAAGCACATCATAAACTATGCACTCTCCAGGAGATTATGAAAGCACATCATTTAACTATGCACTCTTCAGAAGATTATGAAAGCACATCATTTAACTATGCATTCTTCAGAAGATTATGAAAGCACATCATTCAACTATGCACTCTTCAGAAGATTATGAAAGCACATCATAAACTATGCACTCTCCAGAAGATTATGAAAGCACATCATTTAACTATGCACTCTCCAGAAGATTATGAAAGCACATCATTCAACTATGCACTCTTCAGAAGATTATGAAAGCACATCATTTAACTATGCACTCTTCAGAAGATTATGAAAGCACATCATAAACTATGCACTCTCCAGGAGATTATGAAAGCACATCATTTAACTATGCACTCTCCAGAAGATTATGAAAGCACATCATTCAACTATGCACTCTCCAGAAGATTATGAAAGCACATCATTTAACTATGCACTCTCCAGGAGATTATGAAAGCACATCATTTAACTATGCACTCTCCAGAAGATTATGAAAGCACATCATTCAACTATGCACTCTCCAGGAGATTATGAAAGCACATCATTTAACTATGCACTCTCCAGAAGATTATGAAAGCACATCATTCAACTATGCACTCTCCAGGAGATTATGAAAGCACATCATTTAACTATGCACTCTCCAGAAGATTATGAAAGCACATCATTCAACTATGCACTCTCCAGAAGATTATGAAAGCACATCATTCAACTATGCACTCTCCAGGAGATTATGAAAGCACATCATTCAACTATGCACTCTCCAGAAGATTATGAAAGCACATAATTTAACTATGCACTCTCCAGGAGATTATGAAAGCACATCATTTAACTATGCACTCTCCAGAAGATTATGAAAGCACATCATTAAACTATGCACTCTCCAGGAGATTATGAAAGCACATCATTTAACTATGCACTCTCCAGAAGATTATGAAAGCACATCATTCAACTATGCACTCTCCAGAAGATTATGAAAGCACATCATTTAACTATGCACTCTCCAGGAGATTATGAAAGCACATCATTTAACTATGCACTCTCCAGAAGATTATGAAAGCACATCATTCAACTATGCACTCTCCAGAAGATTATGAAAGCACATCATTTAACTATGCACTCTCCAGGAGATTATGAAAGCACATCATTTAACTATGCACTCTCCAGGAGATTATGAAAGCACATCATTTAACTATGCACTCTCCAGGAGATTATGAAAGCACATCATTTAACTATGCACTCTCCAGAAGATTATGAAAGCACATCATTCAACTATGCACTCTCCAGAAGATTATGAAAGCACATCATTCAACTATGCACTCTCCAGGAGATTATGAAAGCACATCATTTAACTATGCACTCTCCAGAAGATTATGAAAGCACATCATTCAACTATGCACTCTCCAGAAGATTATGAAAGCACATCATTTAACTATGCACTCTCCAGGAGATTATGAAAGCACATCATTCAACTATGCACTCTCCAGAAGATTATGAAAGCACATCATTCAACTATGCACTCTTCAGAAGATTATGTAAGCACATCATAAACTATGCACTCTCCAGGAGATTATGAAAGCACATCATTTAACTATGCACTCTCCAGAAGATTATGAAAGCACATCATTCAACTATGCACTCTTCAGAAGATTATGAAAGCACATCATTTAACTATGCACTCTTCAGAAGATTATGAAAGCACATCATAAACTATGCACTCTCCAGGAGATTATGAAAGCACATCATTTAACTATGCACTCTCCAGAAGATTATGAAAGCACATCATTCAACTATGCACTCTCCAGAAGATTATGAAAGCACATCATTTAACTATGCATTCTTCAGAAGATTATGAAAGCACATCATTCAACTATGCACTCTCCAGGAGATTATGAAAGCACATCATTTAACTATGCACTCTCCAGGAGATTATGAAAGCACATCATTTAACTATGCACTCTCCAGAAGATTATGAAAGCACATCATTCAACTATGCACTCTCCAGGAGATTATGAAAGCACATCATTTAACTATGCACTCTCCAGAAGATTATGAAAGCACATCATTCAACTATGCACTCTCCAGGAGATTATGAAAGCACATCATTTAACTATGCACTCTCCAGAAGATTATGAAAGCACATCATTCAACTATGCACTCTCCAGAAGATTATGAAAGCACATCATTCAACTATGCACTCTCCAGGAGATTATGAAAGCACATCATTTAACTATGCACTCTCCAGAAGATTATGAAAGCACATCATTCAACTATGCACTCTTCAGAAGATTATGAAAGAACATCATTCAACTATGCACTCTCCAGGAGATTATGAAAGCACATCATTTAACTATGCACTCTCCAGGAGATTATGAAAGCACATCATTTAACTATGCACTCTCCAGAAGATTATGAAAGCACATCATTCAACTATGCACTCTTCAGAAGATTATGAAAGCACATCATAAACTATGCACTCTCCAGGAGATTATGAAAGCACATCATTTAACTATGCACTCTCCAGAAGATTATGAAAGCACATCATTCAACTATGCACTCTTCAGAAGATTATGAAAGCACATCATTTAACTATGCACTCTCCAGGAGATTATGAAAGCACATCATTTAACTATGCACTCTCCAGAAGATTATGAAAGCACATCATTCAACTATGCACTCTCCAGAAGATTATGAAAGCACATCATTTAACTATGCACTCTCCAGGAGATTATGAAAGCACATCATTTAACTATGCACTCTCCAGAAGATTATGAAAGCACATCATTCAACTATGCACTCTCCAGAAGATTATGAAAGCACATCATTTAACTATGCACTCTCCAGGAGATTATGAAAGCACATCATTTAACTATGCACTCTCCAGAAGATTATGAAAGCACATCATTCAACTATGCACTCTTCAGAAGATTATGAAAGCACATCATAAACTATGCACTCTCCAGGAGATTATGAAAGCACATCATAAACTATGCACTCTTCAGAAGATTATGAAAGCACATCATTCAACTATGCACTCTTCAGAAGATTATGAAAGCACATCATAAACTATGCACTCTCCAGGAGATTATGAAAGCACATCATTTAACTATGCACTCTTCAGAAGATTATGAAAGCACATCATTTAACTATGCACTCTCCAGGAGATTATGAAAGCACATCATTTAACTATGCACTCTCCAGAAGATTATGAAAGCACATCATTCAACTATGCACTCTTCAGAAGATTATGAAAGCACATCATAAACTATGCACTCTCCAGGAGATTATGAAAGCACATCATTTAACTATGCACTCTTCAGAAGATTATGAAAGCACATCATTTAACTATGCACTCTCCAGGAGATTATGAAAGCACATCATTTAACTATGCACTCTCCAGAAGATTATGAAAGCACATCATTCAACTATGCACTCTCCAGAAGATTATGAAAGCACATCATTTCACTATGCACTCTTCAGAAGATTATGAAAGCACATCATTTAACTATGCACTCTCCAGGAGATTATGAAAGCACATCATTTAACTATGCACTCTCCAGAAGATTATGACAGCACATCATTCAACTATGCACTCTTCAGAAGATTATGAAAGCACATCATAAACTATGCACTCTCCAGGAGATTATGAAAGCACATCATTTAACTATGCACTCTCCAGAAGATTATGAAAGCACATCATTCAACTATGCACTCTTCAGAAGATTATGAAAGCACATCATAAACTATGCACTCTCCAGGAGATTATGAAAGCACATCATTTAACTATGCACTCTCCAGAAGATTATGAAAGCACATCATTCAACTATGCACTCTTCAGAAGATTATGAAAGCACATCATAAACTATGCACTCTCCAGGAGATTATGAAAGCACATCATTTAACTATGCACTCTTCAGAAGATTATGAAAGCACATCATTTAACTATGCACTCTCCAGGAGATTATGAAAGCACATCATTTAACTATGCACTCTTCAGAAGATTATGAAAGCACATCATTCAACTATGCACTCTCCAGAAGATTATGAAAGCACATCATTTCACTATGCACTCTTCAGAAGATTATGAAAGCACATCATTTAACTATGCACTCTCCAGGAGATTATGAAAGCACATCATTTAACTATGCACTCTCCAGAAGATTATGAAAGCACATCATTTAACTATGCACTCTCCAGAAGATTATGAAAGCACATCATTTAACTATGCACTCTCCAGAAGATTATGAAAGCACATCATTCAACTATGCACTCTCCAGGAGATTATGAAAGCACATCATTCAACTATGCACTCTCCAGAAGATTATGAAAGCACATCATTCAACTATGCACTCTTCAGAAGATTATGAAAGCACATCATAAACTATGCACTCTCCAGAAGATTATGAAAGCACATCATTCAACTATGCAATCTTCAGAAGATTATGAAAGCACATCATTCAACTATGCACTCTCCAGAAGATTATGAAAGCACATCATTCAACTATGCACTCTCCAGGAGATTATGAAAGCACATCATTCAACTATGCACTCTTCAGAAGATTATAAAAGCACATCATTTAACTATGCACTCTCCCGAAGATTATGAAAGCACATCATTCTACTATGCACTCTTCAGAAGATTCTGAAAGCACATCATTTAACTATGCGCTCTCCAGGATATTGTGGAAGAACATCATTCAACTATGCACTCTTCAGAAGATTATGAAAGCACATCATTCAACTATGCATTCTGCAGGAGATTATGAAAGAACATCATTTCACTATGCACTCTTCAGAAGATTATGAAAGCGCATAATTCAACTATGCACTCTCCAGAAGATTATGAAAGCACATCATTCAACTATGCACTCTGCAGGAGATTATGAAAGCACATCATTTACCTATGCACTCTTCAGAAGATTATTAAAGAACATCATTCAACTATGCACTCTTCAGAAGATTATGAAAGCACATCATTTAACTATGCACTCTTCAGAAGATTATGAAAGCACATCATTTAACTATGCACTCTCTAGAAGATTATGAAAGCACATCATTTAACTATGCACTCTCTAGAAGATTATGAAAGCACATCATTCTACAATGCACTCTTTAGAAGATTCTGAAAGCACATCATTTAACTATGCGCTCTTCAGAAGATTATGACAGAACATCATTCAACTATGCACTCCTCAGAAGATTATGAAAGCACATCATTCAACTATGCACTCTTCAGAAGATTATGAAAGCACATCATTTAACTATGCACTCTCTAGAAGATTATGAAAGCACATCATTTAACTATGCACTCTCTAGAAGATTATGAAAGCACATCATTCTACAATGCACTCTTTAGAAGATTCTGAAAGCACATCATTTAACTATGCGCTCTCCAGGATATTGTGGAAGCACATCATTCAACTATGCACTCTTCAGAAGATTATGAAAGCACATCATTAAACTATGCACTCTTCAGAGGATTATGAAAGCACATCATTCAACTCTGCACTCTGCAGGAGATTATGAAAGCACATCATTTACCTATGATCTCTTCAGAAGATTATGAAAGCACATCCTTCAACTATGCCCTCTTAAGAAGATTATGAAAGCACATCATTCAACTATGCACTCTTTAGAAGATTATGAAAGCACATCATTCAACTATGCACTCTTCAGGAGATTATGAAAGCACATCATTCAACTATGCACTCTTCAGAAGATTATGAAAGCACATCATTCAACTATGCATTCTGCAGGAGATTATGAAAGAACATCATTTAACTATGCACTCTTCAGAAGATTATGAAAGCACATCCTTCAACTATGCCCTCTTAAGAAGATTATGAAAGCACATCATTCAACTATGCACTCTTCAGAAGATTATGAAAGCGCATAATTCAACTATGCACTCTCCAGAAGATTATGAAAGCACATCATTCAACTATGCACTCTTCAGGAGATTATGAAAGCACATCATTCAACTATGCACTCTTCAGAAGATTATGAAAGCACATCATTCAACTATGCACTCTTCAGAAGATTATGAAAGCACATCATTTAACTATGCACTCTTCAGAAGATTATGAAAGCACATCATTTAACTATGCACTCTCTAGAAGATTATGAAAGCACCTCATTTCAATATGCACTCTTCAGAAGATTATGACAGAACATCATTCAACTATGCACTCCTCAGAAGATTATGACAGAACATCATTCAACTATGCACTCTTCAGAAGATTATGAAAGCACATCATTCAACTATGCACTCTTCAGAAGATTATTAAAGCACATCATTCAACTATGCACTCTTCAGAAGATTATGAAAGCACATCATTCAACAATGCACTCTTCAGAAGATTATGAAAGCACATCATTCAACTATGCACTCTTCAGAAGATTATGAAAGAACATCATTTAGCTATGCACTATTCAGAAGATTATGAAAGAACATCATTCAACTCTGCACTCTTCAGAAGATTATGAAAGCACATCATTCAACTATGCACTCTCCAAAAGATTATTAAAGCACATCATTCAACTATGCACTCTTCAGAAGATTATGAAAGCACATCATTCAACAATGCACTCTTCAGAAGATTATGAAAGCACATCATTCAACTATGCAGTCTTCAGAAGTTTAGGAAATTACATCATTTTACTATGCACTCTCCAGAAGATTATGAAAGCACATCATTCGACTATGCACTCTCCAGGAGATTATGAAAGCACAGCATTTAACTATGAACTCTCCAGAAGATTATGAAAGCACATCATTCAACTATGCACTCTTCAGAAGATTATGAAAGAACATCATTCAACTATGCACTCTTCAGAAGATTATGAAAGCACAGCATTTCACTATGCACTCTTCAGAAGATTATGAAAGCACATCTTTTAACTATGCACTCTTAAGAGGATTATGAAAGCACATAATTCAACTATGCACTCTTTAGAAGATTATGAAAGCACATCATTCAACAATGCACTCTTTAGAAGATTATGAAAGCACATCATTCAACAATGCACTCTTCAGAAGATTATGAAAGCACATCATTAAACTATGCACTCTTCAGAAGTCTATGAAAGCACATCATTCAACTATGCACTCTTCAGAAGATTATGAAAGCACATCATTTAACTATGCACTCTTCAGAAGATTATGAAAGCACATCATTCAACAATGCACTCTTCAGAAGATTATGAAAGCACATCATGTTACTATGCACTCTCCAGAAGATTATGAAAGCACATCATTTAACTATGCACTCTTCAGAAGATTATGAAAGCACATCATTTAACTATGCACGCTCCAGAAGATTATGAAAGCACATCATTCAACAATGCACTCTTCAGAAGATTATGAAAGCACATCATGTTACTATGCACTCTCCAGAAGATTATGAAAGCACATCATTCAACTATGCACTCTTCAGAAGATTATGAAAGCACATCATTTCACTATGCACTCTCCAGAAGATTATGAAAGCACATCATTTAACTATGCACTCTTTAGAAGATTATGAAAGCACATCATTTCACTATGCACTCTCCAGAAGATTATGAAAGCAGATCATTTAACTATGCACTCTTCAGAAGATTATGAAAGGACATCATTAAACTATGCACTGTCCGGAAGATTATGAAAGCACAGCATTTCACTATGCACTCTCCAGAAGATTATGAAAGCACATCATTTAGCTATGCACTATTCAGAAGATTATTAAAGAACATCATTTCACTATGCACTCTCCAGAAGATTATGAAAGCACATCATTTAGCTATGCACTATTCAGAAGATTATGAAAGCACATCATTCAACAATGCACTCTTCAGAAGATTATGAAAGCACATCATGTTACTATGCACTCTCCAGAAGATTATGAAAGCACATCATTCAACTATGCACTCTTCAGAAGATTATGAAAGCACATCATTTCACTATGCACTCTCCAGAAGATTATGAAAGCACATCATTTAACTATGCACTCTTTAGAAGATTATGAAAGCACATCATTTCACTATGCACTCTCCAGAAGATTATGAAAGCAGATCATTTAACTATGCACTCTTCAGAAGATTATGAAAGGACATCATTAAACTATGCACTGTCCGGAAGATTATGAAAGCACAGCATTTCACTATGCACTCTCCAGAAGATTATGAAAGCAAATCATTCAACTATGCACCCTGCAGAAGATTATGAAAGCACATCATTCAACTATGCACTCTCCAGAAGATTATTAAAGCACATCATTCAACTATGCACTCTTCAGAAGATTATGAAAGCACATCATTTAACTATGCACTCGTCAGACGATTATGAAAGCACATCATTCAACTATGCACTCTTCAGAAGATTATGAAAGCACATCATTCAACTATGCACTCTTCAGAAGATTATGAAAGCACATCATTTCACTATGCACTCTTAAGAAGATTATGAAAGCACATCCTACAACTATGCACTCTTAAGAGGATTATGAAAGCACATAATTCAACTATGCACTCTTTAGAAGATTATGAAAGCACATCATTCAACAATGCACTCTTCAGAAGTTTATGAAAGCGCATCATTCAACTATGCACTCTTCAGAAGATTATGAAAGCACATACTTCAACTATGCACTCTTCAGAAGTTTATGAAAGCGCATCATTCAACTATGCACTCTTCAGAAGATTATGAAAGCACATCATTAAACTATGCACTCTTCAGAAGATTATGAAAGCACATCATTCAACAATGCACTCTTCAGAAGATTATGAAAGCACATCATTTTACTATGCACTCTCCAGAAGATTATAAAAGCACATCATTCAACTATGCACTCTTCAGAAGATTATGAAAGCACATCATTTAACTATGCCCTCTCCAGATGATTATGAAAGCACATCATTCAACTATGCACTCTTCAGAAGATTATGAAAGCACATCATGTAACTATGCACTCTTCAGAAGATTATGAAAGCACATCATTTAACTATGCACTCTCCAGAAGATTATGAAAGCACATCATTAAACTATGCACTCTTCAGAAGATTATGAAAGTACATCATTTCACTATGCACTCTTCAGAAGATTATGAAAGCACATAATTCAACTATGCACTCTCCAGAAGATTATGAAAGCAAATAATGTTACTATGCACTCTTCAAAAGATTATGAAAGCAAATTATTTCACTATGCACTCTCTAGAAGATTATGAAAGCACCTCATTTCAATATGCACTCTTCAGAAGATTATGACAGCACATCATTCAACTATGCACTCCTCAGAAGATTATGAAAGCACATCATTTAACTATGCACTCTTCAGAAGCTTATGGAAGCACATCATTTAACTATGCACTCTTCAGAAGATTATGAAAGCACATCTTTTCACTATGCACTCTTCAGAAGATTATGAAAGCACATTATTTAACTATGCACTCTCCGGAAGATTATGAAAGCACATCATTTCACTATGCACTCTCCAGAAGATTATGAAAGTACATCATTTGACTCTGCACTCGTCAGAAGATTATGAAAGCACATCATTCAACTATGCACTCTTCAGAAGATTATGAAAGCACATCATTTTACTATACACTTTTCAGAAGACTCTGAAAGCACATCATTCAACTATGCACTCTTCAGAAGATTATGAAAGCACATCATTTAACTATGCACTCTCCAGAAGATTATGAAAGCACATCATCAAACTATGCAATCTCCAGAAGATTATGAAAGCACATCATTTCACTATGCACTCTTCAGAAGATTATGAAAGCACATCATTTAACTATGCACTCGTCAGAAGATTATGAAAGCCCATCATTCAACAATGCACTCTTCAGAAGATTATGAAAGCACATCATTTTACTATGCACTCTCCAGAAGATTATGAAAGAACATCATTTCACTATGCACTCTTCAGAAGATTATCAAAGCACATCATTAAACTATGCACTCTCCAGAAGATTATGAAAGCACATCATTCAACTATGCACTCTTCAGAAGATTATGAAAGCACATCATTTAACTATGCACTCTTCAGAAGATTATGAAAGCACATCATTTAACTATGCACTCGTCAGAATATTATGAAAGCACATCATTCAACTATGCACTCTTCAGAAGATTATGAAAACACATCATTCAACTATGCACTCTTCAGAAGATTATGAAAGCAACTGATTTAACTATGCACTCTTCAGAAGATTATGAAAGCACATCATTCAACTATGCACTCTTCAGAAGATTATGAAAGTACATCATTAAACTATGCATTCTTCAGAAGATTATAAAAGCACATCATTAAACTATGCACTCTTCAGAAGATTATGAAAGCAGATCATTTCACTATGCACTCTTCAGAAGATTATGAAAGCACATCATTCAACTATGCACGCTCCAGAAGATTATGAAAGCACATCATTTAACTATGCACTCTCCAGAAGATTATGAAAGCACATCATTTTACTATGCACTCGTCAGAAGATTATGAAAGCACATCATTCAACAATGCACTCTTCAGAAGATTATAAAAGCACATCATTCAACTATGCACTCTTCAGAAGATTATGAAAGTACATCATTTAACTATGCCCTCTCCAGAAGATTATGAAAGCACATCATTTAACTATGCACTCTCCAGAAGATTATGAAAGCACATCATTCAACTATGCACTCTTCAGAAGATTATGAAAGTACATCATTTAACTATGCCCTCTCCAGAAGATTATGAAAGCACATCATTTAACTATGCACTCTCCAGAAGATTATGAAAGCACATCATTCCACTATGCACTCTCCAGAAGATTATGAAAGCACATCATTCAACTATGCACTCTCCAGAAGATTATGAAAGCACACCATTTAACTGTGCACTCTCCAGAAGATTATGAAAGCACATCATTCAACTATGCACTCTTCAGAAGATTATGAAAGCACATCATCTCACTATGCACTCGTCAGAAGAGTATGAAAGCACATCATTCAACTATGCAATCTCCAGAAGATTATGAAAGCACATCATTCAACTATGCACTCTTTAGAAGATTATGAAAGCACATCATTCAACTATGCACTCTCTAGAAGATTATAAAAGCACATAATTTAACTATACACTCTCCAGAAGATTATGAAAGCACATCATTCAACTATGCACTCTTCAGAAGATTATGAAAGCACATCATTTAACTATGCACTCTTCAGAAGATTATGAAAGCACATCATTTAACTATGCACTCTCCAGAAGATTATGAAAGCACATCATTCAACTATGCACTCTCCAGAAGATTATGAAAGCACATTATTTAACTATGCTCTCTTCAGAAGATTATGAAAGCACATCATTCAACTCTGCACTCGTCAGAAGATTATGAAAGCACATCATTTAACTATGCACTCTCCAGAAGATTATGAAAGCACATCATTTAACTATGCACTCTCCAGAAGATTATGAAAGCACATCATTCAACTATGCACCTTTCAGAAGATTACAAAAGCACATCATTTTACTATGCACTCTTCAGAAGATTATGAAAGCACATCATCCAACTATGCACTCTCCAGAAGATTATGAAAGCACATTATTTAACTATGCTCTCTTCAGAAGATTATGAAAGCACATCATTCAACTATGCACTCTTCAGAAGATTATGAAAGCACATCATTTAACTATGCACTCTCCAGAAGATTATGAAAGCACATCATTCAACTATGCACTCTCCAGAAGATTATGAAAGCACATCATTCAACTATGCACTCTTCAGAAGATTATGAAAGCACATCATTCAACTATGCACTCTCCAGAAGATTATGAAAGCACATCATTTCACTATGCACTCTCCAGAAGATTATGAAAGCACATCATTTAACTATGCACTCTCCAGAGGATTATGAAAGCACATCATTCAACTATGCACTCTCCAGAAGATTATGAAAGCACATCATTCAACTATGCACTCTTCAGAGGAATTTGAAAGCACATCATTGAACTATGCATTCTCCAGAAGATTATGAAAGCACATCATTCAACTATGCACTCTCCAGAAGATTATGAAAGCACATCATTTCACTAGTCACTCTCCAGAAGATTATGAAAGCACATCATTTAACTATGCACTCTCCAGAAGATTATGAAAGCACATCATTCCACTATGCCCTCTCCAGAAGATTATGAAAGCACATCATTCAACTATGCACTCTCCAGAAGATTATGAAAGCACATCATTCAACTATGCACTCTTCAGAGGAATTTGAAAGCACATCATTGAACTATGCACTCTCCAGAAGATTATGAAAGCACATCATTCAACTATGCACTCTCCAGAAAATTATGAAAGAACATCATTTCACTAGTCGCTCTCCAGAAGATTATGTAAGCACATCATTTAACTATGCCCTCTCCAGAAGATTATGAAAGCACATCATTCCACTATGCACTCTCCAGAAGATTATGAAAGCACATCATTCAACTATGCACTCTCCAGAAGATTATGAAAGCACACCATTTAACTGTGCACTCTCCAGAAGATTATGAAAGCACATCATTCAACTATGCACTCTTCAGAAGATTATGAAAGCACATCATTCAACTATGCACTCGTCAGAAGAGTATGAAAGCACATCATTCAACTATGCAATCTCCAGAAGATTATGAAAGCCCATCATTCAACTATGCACTCTTCAGAAGATTATGAAAGCACATCATTCAACATACACTCTTTAGAAGATTATGAAAGCACATAATTCAACTATGCACTCTTCAGAAGATTATAAAAGTACATCATTTAACTATACACTCTCCAGAAGATTATGAAAGCACATCATTCAACTATGCACTCTTCAGAAGATTATGAAAGCACATCATTTAACTATGCACTTTTCAGAAGATTATGAAAGCACATCATTTAACTATGCACTCTCCAGAAGATTATGAAAGCACATCATTCAACTATGCACTCTCCAGAAGATTATGAAAGCACATTATTTAACTATGCTCTCTTCAGAAGATTATGAAAGCACATCATTCAACTCTGCACTCGTCAGAAGATTATGAAAGCACATCATTTAACTATGCACTCTCCAGAAGATTATGAAAGCACATCATTTAACTATGCACTCTTCAGAAGATTATGAAAGCACATCATTCAACTATGCACCTTTCAGAAGATTATTAAAGCACATCATTTTACTATGCACTCTTCAGAAGATTATGAAAGCACATCATTCAACTATGCACTCTCCAGAAGATTATGAAAGCACATTATTTAACTATGCTCTCTTCAGAAGATTATGAAAGCACATCATTCAACTATGCACTCTTCAGAAGATTATGAAAGCACATCATTTAACTATGCACTCTCCAGAAGATTATGAAAGCACATCATTCAACTATGCACTCTCCAGAAGATTATGAAAGCACATCATTCAACTATGCACTCTTCAGAAGATTATGAAAGCACATCATTCAACTATGCACTCTCCAGAAGATTATGAAAGCACATCATTTAACTATGCACTCTCCAGAAGATTATGAAAGCACATCATTAAACTATGCACTCTTCAGAAGATTATGAAAGCACATCATTTAACTATGCACTATCCAGAGGATTATGAAAGCACATCATTTAACTATGCACTCGTCAGAAGATAATGAAAGCACATCATTTAACTATGCACTCTTCAAAAGATTATGAAAGCACATAATTCAACTATGCACTCTTCAGAAGATTATGAAAGCACATCATTTAACTATGCACTCTTCAGAAGATTATGAAAGCACATCATTCAACTATGCACTCTTCAGAAGATTATGAAAGCACATCATTTAACTATGCACTCTCCAGAAGATTATTAAAGCACATCATTCAACTATGCACTCTCCAGAAGATTATGAAAGCACATCATTTAACTATGCACTCTCCAGAAGATTATGAAAGCACATTATTTAACTATGCACTCTCAAGAAGATTATGAAAGCACATCATTCAACTATGCACTCTCCAGCAGATTTTGAAAGCACATCATTCAACAATGCACTCTCCAGAAGATTATGAAAGCACATCATTCAACTATGCACTCTTCAGAAGATTATGAAAGCACATCATTTAACTATGCACTCTCCAGAGTATTATTAAAGCACATCATTTAACTATGCACTCGTCAGAAGATTATGAAAGCACATCATTTTACTATGCACTCTTCAAAAGATTATGAAAGCACATAATTCAACTATGCACTCTTCAGAAGATTATGAAAGCACATCATTTACCTATGCACTCTCCAGAAGATTATGAAAGCACATCATTTAACTATGCACTCTCCAGAAGATTATGAAAGCACATCATTCAACTATGCACTCTCCAGAAGATTATCAAAGCACATCATTCAACTATGCACTCTCCAGAAGATTATGAAAGCACATCATTTAATTATGCATTCTTTAGAAGATTATGAAAGCACATCATTCAACTATGCACTCTCTAGAAGATTATGAAAGCACATCATTTAACTATGCATTCTCCAGAAGATTATGAAAGCACATCATCCAACTATGCACTCTCCAGAAGATTATGAAAGCACATCATTCAACTATGCACTCTCCAGAAGATTATAAAAGCACATCATTCAACTATGCACTCTCCAGAAGATTATGAAAGCACATCATTTTACTATGCACTCTCCAGAAGATTATGAAAGCACTTCATTCAACTATGCACTCTCCAGAAGATTATGAAAGCACATCATTCAACTATGCACTCTTCAGAAGATTATGAAAGCACATCATTCAACTATGCACGCGTCAGAAGATTATTAAAGCACATCATTCAACTATGCACTCTTTAGAAGATTATGAAAGCACATCATTTAACTATGCACTCTCCAGAAGATTATTAAAGCACATCATTCAACTATGCACTCTCCAGAAGATTATGAAAGCACATCATTTCACTATGCACTCTCCAGAAGATTATGAAAGCACATTATTTAACTATGCACTCTCCAGAAGATTATGAAAGCACATCATTCAACTATGCACTCTCCAGCAGATTTTGAAAGCACATCATTCAACAATGCACTCTCCAGAAGATTATGAAAGCACATCATTCAACTATGCACTCTTCAGAAGATTATGAAAGCACATCATTTAACTATGCACTCTCCAGAGTATTATTAAAGCACATCATTTAATTATGCACTCGTCAGAAGATTATGAAAGCACATCATTTTACTATGCACTCTTCAAAAGATTATGAAAGCACATAATTCAACTATGCACTCTTCAGAAGATTATGAAAGAACATCATTTAACTATGCACTCTCCAGAAGATTATGAAAGCACATCATTCAACTATGCACTCTCCAGAAGATTATGAAAGCACATCATTCAACTATGCACTCTCCAGAAGATTATCAAAGCACATCATTTACCTATGCACTCTTCTGAAGATTATGAAAGCACATCATTTAATTATGCACTCTTTAGAAGATTATTAAAGCGCATCATTCAACTATGCACTCTCTAGAAGATTATGAAAGCACATCATTTAACTATGCACTCTCCAGAAGATTATGAAAGCACATCATCCAACTATGCACTCTCCAGAAGATTATGAAAGCACATCATTAAACTATGCACTCTCCAGAAGATTATAAAAGCACATCATTCAACTATGCACTCTCCAGAAGATTATGAAAGCACATCATTTTACTATGCACTCTCCAGAAGATTATGAAAGCACATCATTCAACTATGCACTCTCCAGAAGATTATGAAAGCACATCATTCAACTATGCACTCTTCAGAAGATTATGAAAGCACATCATTCAACTATGCACGCGTCAGAAGATTATGAAAGCACATCATTCAACTATGCACTCTTTAGAAGATTATGAAAGCACATCATTCAACAATGCACTCTTCAGAAGATTATGACAGCACATCATTCAACTATGCACTCTTCAGAAGATTATGAAAGCACATCATTCAACTATGCACTCTTCAGAAGATTTTGAAAGCACATCATTTAACTATGCACTCTCCAGAAGATTATGAAAGCACATCATCAAACTATGCACTCTCCAGAAGATTATGAAAGCACATCATTTCACTATGCACTCTTCAGAAGATTATGAAAGAACATCATTTCACTATGCACTCTTCAGAAGATTATGAAAGCACATCATTCAACTATGCACTCTCCAGAAGATTATGAAAGCACATCATTCAACTATGCACTCTTCAGAAGATTATGAAAGCACATCATTTACCTATGCACTCGTCAGAAGATTATGAAAGCACATCATTCAACTATGCCCTCTTCAGAAGATTATGAAAGCACATCATTCAACTATGCACTCCTCAGAAGATTATGAAAGCACATCATTCAACTATGCACCCTTCAGAGGATTATGAAAGCACATCATTTCACTATGCACTCTTCAGAAGATTATGAAAGCACATCATTCAACTATGCACTCTTTAGAAGATTATGAAAGCACATCATTCAACTATGCACTCTTTAGAAGATTATGAAAGCACATCATTCAACTATGCACTCTCTAGAAGATTATAAAAGCACATCATTTAACTATACACTCTCCAGAAGATTATGAAAGCACATCATTAAACTATGCACTCTCCAGAAGATTATGAAAGCACATCATTAAACTATGCACTGTCCGGAAGATTATAAAAGCACATAATTCAACTATGCACTCTCCAGAAGATTATGAAAGCACATCATGCAACTATGCACTCTCCAGAAGATTATAAAAGCACATCATTTAACTAGTCACTCTCCAGAAGATTATGAAAGCACATCATTTAACTATGCACTCTCCAGAAGATTATGAAAGCACATCATTCAACTATGCACTCTCCAGAAGATTATGAAAGCACATCATTTTACTATGCACGCTCCAGAAGATTATGAAAGCACACCATTTAACTGTGCACTCTCCAGAAGATTATGAAAGCACATCATTCAACTATGCACTCTCCAGAAGATTATGAAAGCACATCATTCAACTATGCACTCTCCAGCAGATTATGAAAGCACATCATTCAACTATGCACTCTTCAGAAGATTATGAAAGCACATCATTCAACTATGCACTCTTTAGAAGATTATGAAAGCACATCATTCAACTATGCAGTCTCTAGAAGATTATAAAAGCACATCATTCAACTATGCACTGTCCGGCAGATTATGAAAGCACATCATTCAACTATGCACTCTCCAGAGGATTCTGAAAGCACATCATTCAACTATGCACTGTCCGGAAGATTATAAAAGCACATCATTCAACTATGCACTCTCCAGAAGATTATGAAAGCACATCTTTTTACTATAAACTCTCCAGAAGATTATGAAAGCACATCATGCAACTATGCACTCTCCAGAAGATTATGAAAGCAAATCATTCAACTATGCACTCTTCAGAAGATTATGAAAGCACATCATTCAACTATGCACGCTTCAGAAGATTATGAAAGCACATCATTTAACTATGCACTCTTTAGAAGATTATGAAAGCACATCATTCAACAATGCACTCTTCAGAAGATTATGAAAGCACATCATTTAACTATGCACTCGTCAGAAGATTATGAAAGCACATCATTCAACTATGCACTCTTCAGAAGATTATGAAAGCACATCATTCAACTATGCACCCTTCAGAGGATTATAAAAGCACATCATTTCACTATGCACTCTTCAGAAGATTATGAAAGCACATCATTCAACTATGCACTCTTTAGAAGATTATGAAAGCACATCATTCAACTATGCACTCTTTAGAAGATTATGAAAGCACATCATTCAACTATGCACTCTCTAGAAGATTATAAAAGCACATCATTTAACTATACACTCTCCAGAAGATTATGAAAGCACATCATTCAACTATGCACTCTCCAGAAGATTATGAAAGCACATCATTCAACTATGCACTGTCCGGAAGATTATAAAAGCACATAATTCAACTATGCACTCTCCAGAAGATTATGAAAGCACATCATTCAACTATGCACTCTCCAGAAGATTATAAAAGCACATCATTTCACTAGTCACTCTCCAGAAGATTATGAAAGCACATCATTTAACTATGCACTCTCCAGAAGATTATGAAAGCACATCATTCAACTATGCACTCTCCAGAAGATTATGAAAGCACATCATTTTACTATGCACGCTCCAGAAGATTATGAAAGCACACCATTAAACTGTGCACTCTCCAGAAGATTATGAAAGCACATCATTCAACTATGCACTCTCCAGAAGATTATGAAAGCACATCATTCAACTATGCACTCTCCAGAAGATTATGAAAGCACATCATTCAACTATGCACTCTTCAGAAGATTATGAAAGCACATCATTCAACTATGCACTCTTTAGAAGATTATGAAAGCACATCATTCAACTATGCACTCTCTAGAAGATTATAAAAGCACATCATTCAACTATGCACTGTCCGGAAGATTATGAAAGCACATCATTCAACTATGCACTCTCCAGAAGATTCTGAAAGCACATCATTCAACTATGCACCGTCCGGAAGATTATAAAAGCACATCATTCAACTATGCACTCTCCAGAAGATTATGAAAGCACATCTTTTTACTATACACTCTCCAGAAGATTGTGAAAGCACATCATGCAACTATGCACTCTCCAGAAGGTTATGAAAGCAAATCATTCAACTATGCACTCTTCAGAAGATTATGAAAGCACATCATTCAACTATGCACGCTTCAGAAGATTATGAAAGCACATCATTCAACTATGCACTCTTTAGAAGATTATGAAAGCACATCATTCAACAATGCACTCTTCAGAAGATTATGAAAGCACATCATTTAACTATGCACTCGTCAGAAGATTATGAAAGCACATCATTCAACTATGCACCCTTCAGAAGATTATGAAAGCACATCATTCAACTATGCACCCTTCAGAAGATTATGAAAGCACATCATTCAACAATGCACTCTTCAGAAGATTATGAAAGCACATCATTTAACTATGCACTCTTCAGAAGATTATGAAAGCACATCATTCAACTATGCACCCTTCAGAAGATTATGAAAGCACATCATTTCACTATGCACTCTTCAGAAGATTATGAAAGCACATCATTCAACTATGCACTCTTTAGAAGATTATGAAAGCACATCATTACACTATGCACTCTTTAGAAGATTATGAAAGCACATCATTCAACTATGCACTGTCCGGAAGATTATAAAAGCACATCATTCAACTATGCACTCTCCAGAAGATTATGAAAGCACATCATTCAACTCTGCACTCTCCAGAAGATTATGAAAGCACATCATTTCACTAGTAACTCTGTAGAAGATTATGAAAGCACATCATTTAACTATGCACTCTCCAGAAGATTATGAAAGCACATCATTCAACTATGCACTCTCCAGAAGATTATGAAAGCACATCATTCAACTATGCACTCTCCAGAAGATTATGAAAGCACACCATTTAACTGTGCACTCTCCAGAAGATTATGAAAGCACATCATTCAACTATGCACTCTCCAGAAGATTATGAAAGCACATCATTCAACTATGCACTCTCCAGATGATTATGAAAGCACATCATTCAACTATGCACTCTTCAGAAGATTATGAAAGCACATCATTCAACTATGCACTCTTTAGAAGATTATGAAAGCACATCATTCAACTATGCAGTCTCTAGAAGATTATAAAAGCACATCATTCAACTATGCACTGTCCGGCAGATTATGAAAGCACATCATTCAACTATGCACTCTCCAGAGGATTCTGAAAGCACATCATTCAACTATGCACTGTCCGGAAGATTATAAAAGCACATCATTCAACTATGCACTCTCCAGAAGATTATGAAAGCACATCTTTTTACTATACACTCTCCAGAAGATTATGAAAGCACATCATGCAACTATGCACTCTCCAGAAGATTATGAAAGCACATCATTCAACTATGCACTCTTCAAAAGATTATGAAAGCACATCATTCAACTATGCACGCTTCAGAAGATTATGAAAGCACATCATTTAACTATGCACTCTTCAGAAGATTATGAAAGCACATCATTCAACTATACACTCTTCAGAAGATTATGAAAGCACATCATTCAACTATGCACCCTTCAGAAGATTATAAAAGCACATCATTTCACTATGCACTCTTCAGAAGATTATGAAAGCACATCATTCAACTATGCACGCTTCAGAAGATTATGAAAGCAAATCATTCAACTATGCACTCTTCAGAAGATTATGAAAGCACATCATTCAACTATGCACCCTTCAGAAGATTATGAAAGCACATCATTCAACAATGCACTCTTCAGAAGATTATGAAAGCACATCATTTAACTATGCACTCGTCAGAAGATTATGAAAGCACATCATTCAACTATGCACTCTTCAGAAGATTATGAAAGCACATCATTCAACTATGCACCCTTCAGAAGATTATAAAAGCACATCATTTCACTATGCACTCTTCAGAAGATTATGAAAGCACATCATTCAACTATGCACTCTTTAGAAGATTATGAAAGCACATCATTCAACTATGCACTCTTTAGCAGATTATGAAAGCACATCATTCAACTATGCACTCTCTAGAGGATTATAAAAGCACATCATTTAACTATACACTCTCCAGAAGATTATGAAAGCACATCATTCAACTATGCACTCTCCAGAAGATTATGAAAGCACATCATTCAACTATGCACTGTCCGGAAGATTATAAAAGCACATAATTCAACTATGCACTCTCCAGAAGATTATGAAAGCACATCATTCAACTATGCACTCTCCAGAAGATTATAAAAGCACATCATTTCACTAGTGACTCTCCAGAAGATTATGAAAGCACATCATTTAACTATGCACTCTCCAGAAGATTATGAAAGCACATCATTCAACTATGCACTCTCCAGAAGATTATGAAAGCACATCATTTTACTATGCACGCTCCAGAAGATTATGAAAGCACACCATTTAACTGTGCACTCTCCAGAAGATTATGAAAGCACATCATTCAACTATGCACTCTCCAGAAGATTATGAAAGCACATCATTCAACTATGCACTCTCCAGAAGATTATGAAAGCACATCATTCAACTATGCACTGTTCAGAAGATTATGAAAGCACATCATTCAACTATGCACTCTTTAGAAGATTATGAAAGCACATCATTCAACTATGCACTCTCTAGAAGATTATAAAAGCACATCATTCAACTATGCACTGTCCGGAAGATTATGAAAGCACATCATTCAACTATGCACTCTCCAGAAGATTCTGAAAGCACATCATTCAACTATGCACTGTCCGGAAGATTATAAAAGCACATCATTCAACTATGCACTCTCCAGAAGATTATGAAAGCACATCTTTTTACTATACACTCTCCAGAAGATTATGAAAGCACATCATGCAACTATGCACTCTCCAGAAGATTATGAAAGCAAATCATTCAACTATGCACTCTTCAGAAGATTATGAAAGCACATCATTCAACTATGTACGCTTCAGAAGATTATGAAAGCACATCATTCAACTATGCACTCTTTAGAAGATTATGAAAGCACATCATTCAACAATGCACTCTTCAGAAGATTATGAAAGCACATCATTTAACTATGCACTCGTCAGAAGATTATGAAAGCACATCATTCAACTATGCACTCTTCAGAAGATTATGAAAGCACATCATTTAACTATGCACTCTTCAGAAGATTATGAAAGCACATCATTCAACTATGCACTCTTCAGAAGATTATGAAAGCACATCATTCAACTATGCACCCTTCAGAAGATTATGAAAGCACATCATTTCACAATGCACTCTTCAGAATATTATGAAAGCACATCATTCAACTATGCACTCTTTAGAAGATTATGAAAGCACATCATTACACTATGCACTCTTTAGAAGATTATGAAAGCACATCATTCAACTATGCACTGTCCGGAAGATTATAAAAGCACATCATTCAACTATGCACTCTCCAGAAGATTATGAAAGCACATCATTCAACTATGCACTCTCCAGAAGATTATGAAAGCACATCATTTCACTAGTAACTCTGCAGAAGATTATGAAAGCACATCATTTAACTATGCACTCTCCAGAAGATTATGAAAGCACATCATTCAACTATGCACTCTCCAGAAGATTATGAAAGCACATCATTCAACTATGCACTCTCCAGAAGATTATGAAAGCACACCATTTAACTGTGCACTCTCCAGAAGATTATGAAAGCACATCATTCAACTATGCACTCTCCAGAAGATTATGAAGCACATCATTCAACTATGCACTCTCCAGAAGATTATGAAAGCACATCATTCAACTATGCACTGTTCAGAAGATTATGAAAGCACATCATTCAACTATGCACTCTTTAGAAGATTATGAAAGCACATCATTCAACTATGCACTCTCTAGAAGATTATAAAAGCACATCATTCAACTATGCACTGTCCGGAAGATTATGAAAGCACATCATTCAACTATGCACTCTCCAGAAGATTCTGAAAGCACATCATTCAACTATGCACTGTCCGGAAGATTATAAAAGCACATCATTCAACTATGCACTCTCCAGAAGATTATGAAAGCACATCTTTTTACTATACACTCTCCAGAAGATTATGAAAGCACATCATGCAACTATGCACTCTCCAGAAGATTATGAAAGCAAATCATTCAACTATGCACTCTTCAGAAGATTATGAAAGCACATCATTCAACTATGCACGCTTCAGAAGATTATGAAAGCACATCATTCAACTATGCACTCTTTAGAAGATTATGAAAGCACATCATTCAACAATGCACTCTTCAGAAGATTATGAAAGCACATCATTTAACTATGCACTCGTCAGAAGATTATGAAAGCACATCATTCAACTATGCACTCTTCAGAAGATTATGAAAGCACATCATTTAACTATGCACTCTTCAGAAGATTATGAAAGCACATCATTCAACTATGCACTCTTCAGAAGATTATGAAAGCACATCATTCAACTATGCACCCTTCAGAAGATTATGAAAGCACATCATTTCACTATGCACTCTTCAGAAGATTATGAAAGCACATCATTCAACTATGCACTCTTTAGAAGATTATGAAAGCACATCATTACACTATGCACTCTTTAGAAGATTATGAAAGCACATCATTCAACTATGCACTGTCCGGAAGATTATAAAAGCACATCATTCAACTATGCACTCTCCAGAAGATTATGAAAGCACATCATTCAACTATGCACTCTCCAGAAGATTATGAAAGCACATCATTTCACTAGTAACTCTGCAGAAGATTATGAAAGCACATCATTTAACTATGCACTCTCCAGAAGATTATGAAAGCACATCATTCAACTATGCACTCTCCAGAAGATTATGAAAGCACATCATTCAACTATGCACTCTCCAGAAGATTATGAAAGCACACCATTTAACTGTGCACTCTCCAGAAGATTATGAAAGCACATCATTCAACTATGCACTCTCCAGAAGATTATGAAAGCACATCATTCAACTATGCACTCTTCAGAAGATTATGAAAGCACATCATTCAACTATGCACTCTCCAGAAGATTATGAAAGCACATCATTTAACTATGCACTCTTCAGAAGATTATGAAAGCACATCATTCAACTATGCACTCTTCAGAAGATTATGAAAGCACATCATTCAACTATGCACTCTTTAGAAGATTATGAAAGCACATCATTCAACTATGCACTCTCTAGAAGATTATAAAAGCACATCATTTAACTATACACTCTCCAGAAGATTATGAAAGCACATCATTCAACTATGCACTCTCCAGAAGATTATGAAAGCACATCATTCAACTATGCACTGTCCGGAAGATTATAAAAGCACATCATTCAACTATTCACTCTCCAGAAGATTATGAAAGCACATCTTTCAACTATGCACTCTCCAGAAGATTATGAAAGCACATCATGAAACTATGCACTCTCCAGAAGGTTATGAAAGCAAATCATTCAACTATGCACTCTTAAGAAGATTATGAAAGCACATCATTCAACTATGCACGCTTCAGAAGATTATGAAAGCACATCATTTAACTATGCACTCTTCAGAAGATTATGAAAGCACATCATTTAACTATGCACTCTTCAGAAGATTATGAAAGCACATCATTCAACTATGCACTCTCCAGAAGATTATGAAAGCACATTATTTTACAATGCTCTCTTCAGAAGATTATGAAAGCACATCATTCAACTATGCACTCTTCAGAAGATTATGAAAGCACATCATTTAACTATGCACTCTCCAGAAGATTATGAAAGCACATCATTTAACTATGCACTCTCCAGAAGATTATGAAATCACATCATTCAACTATGCACTCTTCAGAAGATTATGAAAGCACATCATTCAACTATGCACTCTCCAGAAGATTATGAAAGCACATCATTTAACTATGCACTCTCCAGAAGATTATGAAAGCACATCATTCAACTATGCACTCTTCAGAGGATTATGAAAGCACATCATTTAACTATGCACTCTCCAGAGGATTATGAAAGCACATCATTTAACTATGCACTCGTCAGAAGATAATGAAAGCACATCATTTAACTATGCACTCTTCAAAAGATTATGAAAGCACATAATTCAACTATGCACTCTTCAGAAGATTATTAAAGCACATCATTTAACTATGCACTCTCCAGAAGATTATGAAAGCACATCATTCAACTATGCACTCTCCAGAAGATTATGAAAGCACATCATTTCACTATGCACTCTCCAGAAGATTATGAAAGCACATCATTTAACTATGCACTCTCCAGAAGATTATGAAAGCACATCATTCAACTATGCACTCTCCAGCAGATTTTGAAAGCACATCATTCAACAATGCACTCTCCAGAAGATTATGAAAGCACATCATTCAACTATGCACTCTTCAGAAGATTATGAAAGCACATCATTTAACTATGCACTCTCCAGAGTATTATTAAAGCACATCATTTAACTATGCCCTCGTCAGAAGATTATGAAAGCACATCATTTTACTATGCACTCTTCAAAAGATTATGAAAGCACATAATTCAACTATGCACTCTTCAGAAGGTTATGAAAGAACATCATTTAACTATGCACTCTCCAGAAGATTATGAAAGCACATCATTTAACTATGCACTCTTTAGAAGATTATGAAAGCACATCATTCAACTATGCACTCTCTAGAAGATTATGAAAGCACATCATTTAACTATGCACTCTCCAGAAGATTATGAAAGCACATCATCCAACTATGCACTCTCCAGAAGATTATGAAAGCACATCATTCAACTATGCACTCTCCAGAAGATTATGAAAGCACATCATTTTACTATGCACTCTCCAGAAGATTATACAAAGAACATCATTCAACTATGCACTCTCCAGAAGATTATGAAAGCACATCATTCAACTATGCACTCTTTAGAAGATTATGAAAGCACATCATTCAACTATGCACTCTTTAGAAGATTATGAAAGCACATCATTCAACTATGCACTCTCTAGAAGATTATAAAAGCACATCATTTAACTATACACTCTCCAGCAGATTCTGAAAGCACATCATTCAACTATGCACTGTCCGGAAGATTATAAAAGCACATCATTCAACTATGCACTGTCCGGAAGATTATAAAAGCACATCATTCAACTATACACTCTCCAGAAGATTATGAAAGCACATCATTCAACTATGCACTCTCCAGAAGATTATGAAAGCACATCATTTCACTAGTAACTCTGCAGAAGATTATGAAAGCACATCATTTAACTATGCACTCTCCAGAAGATTATGAAAGCACATCATTCAACTATGCACTCTCCAGAAGATTATGAAAGCACATCATTCAACTATGCACTCTCCAGAAGATTATGAAAGCACACCATTTAACTGTGCACTCTCCAGAAGATTATGAAAGCACATCATTCAACTATGCACTCTCCAGCAGATTATGAAAGCACATAATTCAACTATGCACTCTCCAGAAGATTATGAAAGCACATCATTCAACTATGCACTCTTCAGAAGATTATGAAAGCACATCATTCAACTATGCACTCTTTAGAAGATTATGAAAGCACATCATTCAACTATGCACTCTCTAGAAGATTATAAAAGCACATCCTTTAACTATACACTCTCCAGAAGATTATGAAAGCACATCATTCAACTATGCACTCTCCAGAAGATTATGAAAGCACATCATTCAACTATGCACTGTCCGGAAGATTATAAAAGCACATCATTCAACTATGCACTCTCCAGAAGATTATGAAAGCACATCTTTCAACTATGCACTCTCCAGAAGATTATGAAAGTACATCATGCAACTATGCACTCTCCAGAAGATTATGAAAGCAAATCATTCAACTATGCACTCTTAAGAAGATTATGAAAGCACATCATTCAACTATGCACGCTTCAGAAGTTTATGAAAGACATCATTCAACTATGCACTCTCCAGAAGATTATGAAAGCACATCATTCAACTATGCACTCTTCAGAAGATTATGAAAGCACATCATTTAACTATGTACTCTTCAGAAGATTATGAAAGCACATCATTCAACTATGCACTCTCCAGAAGATTATGAAAGCACATCATTCAACAATGCACTCTTCAGAAGATTATGAAAGCACATCATTCAACTATGCACTCTTCAGAAGATTATGAAAGCACATCATTCAACTATGCACTCTTCAGAAGATTATGAAAGCACATCTTATAACTATGCACTCTCCAGAAGATTATGAAAGCACATCATTCAACTATGCACTCTTCAGAAGATTATGAAAGCACATCATTCAACTATGCACTCTCCAGAAGATTATGAAAGCACATCATTTAACTATGCACTCTCCAGAAGATTATGAAAGCACATCATTCAACTATGCACTCTTCAGAGGATTATGAAAGCACCTCATTTAACTATGCACTCTTCAGAAGATTATGAAAGCACATCATTCAACTATGCACTCTCCAGAGGATTATGAAAGCACATCATTTAACTATGCACTCGTCAGAAGATAATGAAAGCACATCATTTAACTATGCACTCTTCAAAAGATTTTGAAAGCACATAATTCAACTATGCACTCTTCAGAAGATTATGAAAGCACATCATTTAACTATGCACTCTCCAGAAGATTATGAAAGCACCTCATTTCACTATGCACTCTTCAGAAGATTATGAAAGCACATCATGTAACTATGCACTCTTCAGAAGATTATGAAAGCACATCATTCAACTATGCACTCTCCAGAAGATTATGAAAGCACCTCATTTAACTATGCACTCTTCAGAAGATTATGAAAGCACATCATTTCACTATGCACTCTCCAGAAGATTATGAAAGCACCTCATTTCACTATGCACTCTCCAGAAGATTATGAAAGCACCTCATTTCACTATGCACTCTTCAGAAGATTATGAAAGCACCTCATTTCACTATGCACTCTTCAGAAGATTATGAAAGCACATCATTCAACTATGCACTCTCCAGAAGATTATGAAAGCACCTCATTTAACTATGCACTCTTCAGAAGATTATGAAAGCACATCATTCAACTATGCACTCTCCAGCAGATTTTGAAAGCACATCATTCAACTATGCACTCTCCAGCAGATTTTGAAAGCACATCATTCAACAATGCACTCTTCAGAAGATTATGAAAGCACATCATTCAACTATGCACTCGTCAGAAGATTATGAAAGCACATCATTTTACTATGCACTCTTCAAAAGGTTATGAAAGCACATAACTCAACTATGCACTCTTCAGAAGTTTATGAAAGAACATCATTTAACTATGCACTCTCCAGAAGATTATGAAAGCACATCATTCAACTATGCACTCAACAATAGATTATGAAAGCACATCATTCAACTATGCACTCTCCAGAAGATTATGAAAGCACGTCATTTACCTATGCACTCTCCAGAAGATTATGAAAGCACATCATTTAACTATGCACTCTCCAGAAGATTATGAAAGCACATAATTCAACTATGCACTCTCCAGAAGATTATTGAAGCACATCATTCAACTATGCACTCTCCAGAAGATTATCAAAGCACATCATTCAACTATGCACTCTTCAGAAGATTATGAAAGCACATCATTTAACTATGCACTCTTTAGAAGATTATTAAAGCACATCATTCAACTATGCACTCTCTAGAAGATTATGAAAGCACATCATTTAACTATGCACTCTCCAGAAGATTATGAAAGCACATCATCCAACTATGCACTCTCCAGAAGATTATGAAAGCACATCATTCAACTATGCACTCTCCAGAAGATTATGAAAGCACATCTTTCAACTATGCACTCTCCAGAAGATTATGAAAGTACATCATGCAACTATGCACTCTCCAGAAGATTATGAAAGCAAATCATTCAACTATGCACTCTTAAGAAGATTATGAAAGCACATCATTCAACTATGCACTCTTCAGAAGATTATGAAAGCACATCATTCAACAATGCACTCTTCAGAAGTTTATGAAAGCACATCATTCAACTATGCACTCTTTAGAAGATTATGAAAGCACATCATTCAACAATGCACTCTTCAGAAATTTATGAAAGCACATCATTCAACTATGCACTCTTTAGAAGATTATGAAAGCACATCATTCAACAATGCACTCTTCAGAAGATTATGAAAGCACATCATTCAACTATGCACTCTTCAGAAGATTATGAAAGCACATCATTCAACTATGCACTCTTTAGAAGATTATGAAAGCACATCATTTAACTATGTACTCTTCAGAAGATTATGAAAGCACATCATTCAACTATGCACTCTCCAGAAGATTATGAAAGCACATTATTTAACTATGCTCTCTTCAGAAGATTATGAAAGCACATCATTCAACTATGCACTCTTCAGAAGATTATGAAAGCACATCATTTAACTATGTACTCTTCAGAAGATTATGAAAGCACATAATTCAACTATGCACTCTTCAGAAGATTATGAAAGCACATCATTTAACTATGCACTCTCCAGAAGATTATGAAAGCACATCATTCAACTATGCACTCTCCAGAAGATTATGAAAGCACCTCATTTCACTATGCACTCTCCAGAAGATTATGAAAGCACATCATTTTACTATGCACTCTCCAGAAGATTATGAAAGCACATCATTCAACTATGCACTCTCCAGCAGATTTTGAAAGCACATCATTCAACAATGCACTCTCCAGAAGATTATGAAAGCACATCATTCAACTATGCACTCTTCAGAAGATTATGAAAGCACATCATTTAACTATGCACTCTCCAGAGTATTATTAAAGCACATCCTTTAACTATGCACTCGTCAGAAGATTATGAAAGCACATCATTTTACTATGCACTCTTCAAAAGGTTATGAAAGCACATAATTCAACTATGCACTCTTCAGAAGTTTATGAAAGAACATCATTTAACTATGCACTCTCCAGAAGATTATGAAAGCACATCATTCAACTATGCACTCAACAATAGATTATGAAAGCACATCATTCAACTATGCACTCTCCAGAAGATTATGAAAGCACGTCATTTACCTATGCACTCTCCAGAAGATTATGAAAGCACATCATTTAACTATGCACTCTCCAGAAGATTATGAAAGCACATAATTCAACTATGCACTCTCCAGAAGATTATTGAAGCACATCATTCAACTATGCACTCTCCAGAAGATTATCAAAGCACATCATTCAACTATGCACTCTTCAGAAGATTATGAAAGCACATCATTTAACTATGCACTCTTTAGAAGATTATTAAAGCACATCATTCAACTATGCACTCTCTAGAAGATTATGAAAGCACATCATTTAACTATGCACTCTCCAGAAGATTATGAAAGCACATCATCCAACTATGCACTCTCCAGAAGATTATGAAAGCACATCATTCAACTATGCACTCTCCAGAAGATTATGAAAGCACATCATTTTACTATGCACTCTCCAGAAGATTATGAAAGCACATCATTCAACTATGCACTCTCCAGAAGATTATGAAAGCACATCATTCAACTATGCACTCTCCAGAAGATTATGAAAGCACATCATTCAACCATGCACGCTTCAGAAGATTATGAAAGCACATCATTTAACTATGCACTCTTCAGAAGATTATGAAAGCACAGCATTCAACTATGCACTCTCCAGAAGATTATACAAAGCACATCATTCAACTATGCACTCTCCAGAAGATTATGAAAGCACATCATTCAACTATGCACTCTTCAGAAGATTATGAAAGCACATCATTCAACTATGCACTCTTTAGAAGATTATGAAAGCACATCATTCAACTATGCACTCTCTAGAAGATTATAAAAGCACATAATTTAACTATACACTCTCCAGCAGATTATGAAAGCACATCATTCAACTATGCACTGTCCGGAAGATTATAAAAGCACATCATTCAACTATGCACTCTCCAGAAGATTATGAAAGCACATCATTCAACTATGCACTCTCCAGAAGATTATGAAAGCACATCATTTCACTAGTAACTCTGCAGAAGATTATGAAAGCACATCATTTATATATGCACTCTCCAGAAGATTATGAAAGCACATCATTCAACTATGCACTCTCCAGAAGATTATGAAAGCACATCATTCAACTATGCACTCTCCAGAAGATTATGAAAGCACACCATTTAACTGTGCACTCTACAGAAGATTATGAAAGCACATCATTCAACTATGCACTCTCCAGAAGATTATGAAAGCACATCATTCAACTATGCACTCTTCAGAAGATTATGAAAGCACATCATTCAACTATGCACTCTTTAGAAGATTATGAAAGCACATCATTCAACTATGCACTCTCTAGAAGATTATAAAAGCACATCCTTTAACTATACACTCTCCAGAAGATTATGAAAGCACATCATTCAACTATGAACTCTCCAGAAGATTATGAAAGCACATCATTCAACTATGCACTGTCCGGAAGATTATAAAAGCACATCATTCAACTATGCACTCTCCAGAAGATTATGAAAGCACATCTTTCAACTATGCACTCTCCAGAAGATTATGAAAGTACATCATGCAACTATGCACTCTCCAGAAGATTATGAAAGCAAATCATTCAACTATGCACTCTTAAGAAGATTATGAAAGCACATAATTCAACTATGCACGCTTCAGAAGATTATGAAAGCACATCATTCAACTATGCACTCTTTAGAAGATTATGAAAGCACATCATTCAACAATGCACTCATCAGAAGATTATGAAAGCACATCATTCAACTATGCACTCTTCAGAAGATTATGAAAGCACATCATTCAACTATGCACTCTTCAGAAGATTATGACAGCACATCATTTAACTATGCACTCTTCAGAAGATTATGAAAGCACATCATTCAACTATGCACTCTCCAGAAGATTATGAAAGCACATTATTTAACTATGCTCTCTTCAGAAGATTATGAAAGCACATCATTCAACTATGCACTCTTCAGAAGATTATGAAAGCACATCATTTAACTATGCACTCTCCAGAAGATTATGAAAGCACATCATTTAACTATGCACTCTCCAGAAGATTATGAAAGCACATCATTCAACTATGCACTCTTCAGAAGATTATGAAAGCACATCATTTAACTATGCACTCTTCAGAAGATTATGAAAGCACATCTTATAACTATGCACTCTCCAGAAGATTATGAAAGCACATCATTCAACTATGCACTCTTCAGAAGATTATGAAAGCACATCATTTAACTATGCACTCTTCAGAAGATTATGAAAGCACATCTTATAACTATGCACTCTCCAGAAGATTATGAAAGCACATCATTCAACTATGCACTCTTCAGAAGATTATGAAAGCACATCATTCAACTATGCACTCTCCAGAAGATTATGAAAGCACATCATTTAACTATGCACTCTCCAGAAGATTATGAAAGCACATCATTCAACTATGCACTCTTCAGAGGATTATGAAAGCACATCATTTAACTATGCACTCTCCAGAGGATTATGAAAGCACATCATTTAACTATGCACTCGTCAGAAGATAATGAAAGCACATCATTTAACTATGCACTCTTCAAAAGATTATGAAAGCACATAATTCAACTATGCACTCTTCAGAAGATTATGAAAGCACATCATTTAACTATGCACTCTCCAGAAGATTATGAAAGCACATCATTCAACTATGCACTCTCCAGAAGATTATGAAAGCACCTCATTTCACTATGCACTCTCCAGAAGATTATGAAAGCACATCATTTAACTATGCACTCTCCAGAAGATTATGAAAGCACATCATTCAACTATGCACTCTCCAGCAGATTTTGAAAGCACATCATTCAACAATGCACTCTCCAGAATATTATGAAAGCACATCATTCAACTATGCACTCTTCAGAAGATTATGAAAGCACATCATTTAACTATGCACTCTCCAGAGTATTATTAAAGCACATCATTTAACTATGCACTCGTCAGAAGATTATGAAAGCACATCATTTTACTATGCACTCTTCAAAAGGTTATGAAAGCACATAATTCAACTATGCACTCTTCAGAAGTTTATGAAAGAAAATCATTTAACTATGCACTCTCCAGAAGATTATGAAAGCACATCATTCAACTATGCACTCAACAATAGATTATGAAAGCACATCATTCAACTATGCACTCTCCGGAAGATTATGAAAGCACGTCATTTACCTATGCACTCTCCAGAAGATTATGAAAGCACATCATTTAACTATGCACTCTCCAGAAGATTATGAAAGCACATAATTCAACTATGCACTCTCCAGAAGATTATTAAAGCACATCATTCAACTATGCACTCTCCAGAAGATTATCAAAGCACATCATTCAACTATGCACTCTTCAGAAGATTATGAAAGCACATCATTTAACTATGCACTCTTTAGAAGATTATTAAAGCACATCATTCAACTATGCACTCTCTAGAAGATTATGAAAGCACATCATTTAACTATGCACTCTCCAGAAGATTATGAAAGCACATCATCCAACTATGCACTCTCCAGAAGATTATGAAAGCACATCATTCAACTATGCACTCTCCAGAAGATTATGAAAGCACATCATTTTACTATGCACTCTCCAGAAGATTATGAAAGCACATCATTTAACTATGCACTCTTCAGAAGATTATGAAAGCACATCATTCAACTATGCACTCTTCAGAGGATTATGAAAGCACATCATTTCACTATGCACTCTTCAGAAGATTATGAAAGCACATCATTCAACTATGCACTCTTCAGAAGATTATGAAAGCACATCATTCAACTATGCACTCTTCAGAGGATTATGAAAGCACATCATTTCACTATGCACTCTCCAGAAGATTATGAAAGCACATCATTCAACTATGCACTCTTCAGAAGATTATGAAAGCACATCATTCAACTATGCACTCTTCAGAGGATTATGAAAGCACATCATTTCACTATGCACTCTTCAGAAGATTATGAAAGCACATCATTCAACTATGCACTCTTCAGAAGATTATGAAAGCACATCATTTAACTATGCACTCTTCAGAAGATTATGAAAGCACATCATTTAACTATGCACTCTTCAGAAGATTATGAAAGCACATCATTCAACTATGCACTCTTCAGAAGATTATGAAAGCACATCATTTAACTATGCACTCTTCAGAAGATTATGAAAGCACATCATTTAACTATGCACTCTTCAGAAGATTATGAAAGCACATCATTCAACTATGCACTCTTCAGAGGATTATTAAAGCACATCATTTCACTATGCACTCTTCAGAAGATTATGAAAGCACATCATTTAACTATGCACTCTTCAGAAGATTATGAAAGCACATCATTTAACTATGCACTCTTCAGAAGATTATGAAAGCACATCATTCAACTATGCACTCTTCAGAAGATTATGAAAGCACATCATTCAACTATGCACTCTTCAGAGGATTATGAAAGCACATCATTTCACTATGCACTCTTCAGAAGATTATGAAAGCACATCATTCAACTATGCACTCTTCAGAAGATTATGAAAGCACATCATTCAACTATGCACTCTTCAGAGGATTATGAAAGCACATCATTTCACTATGCACTCTTCAGAAGATTATGAAAGCACATCATTCAACTATGCACTCTTCAGAAGATTATGAAAGCACATCATTCAACTATGCACTCTTCAGAAGATTATGAAAGCACATCATTCAACTATGCACTCTTCAGAAGATTATGAAAGCACATCATTCAACTATGCACTCTTCAGAGGATTATGAAAGCACATCATTTAACTATGCACTCTTCAGAAGATTATGAAAGCACATCATTCAACTATGCACTCTTCAGAAGATTATTAAAGCACATCATTTAACTATGCACTCTTCAGAAGATTATGAAAGCACATCATTTAACTATGCACTCTTCAGAAGATTATGAAAGCACATCATTCAACTATGCACTCTTCAGAGGATTATGAAAGCACATCATTTCACTATGCACTCTCCAGAAGATTATGAAAGCACATCATTCAACTATGCACTCTTCAGAAGATTATGAAAGCACATCATTCAACTATGCACTCTTCAGAGGATTATGAAAGCACATCATTTCACTATGCACTCTTCAGAAGATTATGAAAGCACATCATTTAACTATGCACTCTTCAGAAGATTATGAAAGCACATCATTTAACTATGCACTCTTCAGAAGATTATGAAAGCACATCATTCAACTATGCACTCTTCAGAAGATTATGAAAGCACATCATTCAACTATGCACTCTTCAGAGGATTATGAAAGCACATCATTTCACTATGCACTCTTCAGAAGATTATGAAAGCACATCATTCAACTATGCACTCTTCAGAAGATTATGAAAGCACATCATTCAACTATGCACTCTTCAGAGGATTATGAAAGCACATCATTTAACTATGCACTCTTCAGAAGATTATGAAAGCACATCATTTAACTATGCACTCTTCAGAAGATTATGAAAGCACATCATTCAACTATGCACTCTTCAGAAGATTATGAAAGCACATCATTTAACTATGCACTCTTCAGAAGATTATGAAAGCACATCATTCAACTATGCACTCACCAGAAGATTATGAAAGCACATCATTCAACTATGCACTCTTCAGAAGATTATGAAAGCACATCATTTAACTATGCACTCGTCAGAAGATTATGAAAGCACATCATTCAACTATGCCCTCTTCAGAAGATTATGAAAGCACATCATTTAACTATGCACTCTTCAGAAGATTATGAAAGCACATCATTTAACTATGCACTCTTCAGAAGATTATGAAAGCACATCATTCAACTATGCACTCTTCAGAAGATTATGAAAGCACATCATTTAACTATGCACTCTTCAGAAGATTATGAAAGCACATCATTCAACTATGCACTCTTCAGAAGATTATGAAAGCACATCATTTAACTATGCACTCTTCAGAAGATTATGAAAGCACATCATTTAACTATGCACTCACCAGAAGATTATGAAAGCACATCATTCAACTATGCACTCTTCAGAAGATTATGAAAGCACATCATTCAACTATGCACTCACCAGAAGATTATGAAAGCACATCATTCAACTATGCACTCTTCAGAAGATTATGAAAGCACATCATTTAACTATGCACTCGTCAGAAGATTATGAAAGCACATCATTCAACTATGCCCTCTTCAGAAGATTATGAAAGCACATCATTCAACTATGCACCCTTCAGAGGATTCTGACAGCACGTCATTTCACTATGCACTCTTCAGAAGATTATGAAAGCACATCATTCAACTATGCACTCTTCAGAAGATTATGAAAGCACATCATTTCACTATGCACTCTTCAGAAGATTATGAAAGCACATCATTTCACTATGCACTCTTCAGAAGATTATGAAAGCACAGCATTTAACTATGCACTCTCCAGAAGATTATGAAAGCACATCATTTAACTATGCACTCTCCAGAAGATTATGAAAGCACATCATTTAACTATGCACTCGTCAGAAGATTATGAAAGCACATCATTCAACTATGCACTCTTCAGAAGATTATGAAAGCACATAGTTCAACTATGCACTCTTCAGAAGATTATGAAAGCACATCATTTAACTATGCACTCTTCAGAAGATTATGAGAGCACATCATTCAACTATGCACTCTTCAGAAGATTATGAAAGCACATCATTTAACTATGCACTCTCCAGAAGATTATGAAAGCACATCATTCAACTATGCACTCTTCAGAAGGTTATGAAAGCACATCATTTCACTATGCACTCTTCAGAAGATTATGAAAGCACATCATTCAACTATGCACTCTCCAGAAGGTTATGAAAGCACATCATTTCACTATGCACACTTCAGAAAATTATGAAAGCACATCATTCAACTCTGCACTCTTCAGAAGATTATGAAAGCACATCATTCAACTATGCACTCTTCAGAAGATTATGAAAGCACATCATGTAACTATGCACTCTTCAGAAGATTATGAAAGCACATCATTTCACTATGCACTCTTCAGAAGATTATGAAAGCACATCATTCAACTATGCACTCTCCAGAAGATTATGAAAGCATATCATTCAGCTATGCATTCTTCAGAAGATTATGAAAGCACATCATTAAACTATGCACTCTTCAGAAGATTATGAAAGCACATCATTCAACTATGCACTCTCCAGAAGATTATGAAAGCATATCATTCAGCTATGCATTCTTCAGAAGATTATGAAAGCACATCATTCAACTATGCACTCTTCAGAAGATTATGAAAGCACATCATTCAACTATGCACTCTCCAGAAGATTATGAAAGCACATCATTCAACTATGCACTCTTCAGAAGATTATGAAAGCACATCATTTAACTATGCACTCGTCAGAAGATTATGAAAGCACATCATTCAACTATGCACTCTTCAGAAGGTTATGAAAGCACATCATTAAACTATGCACTCTTCAGAAGATTATGAAAGCACATCATTTAACTATGCACTCTTCAGAAGATTATGAAAGCACATCATTCAACTATGCACTCTTCAGAAGGTTATGAAAGCACATCATTTAACTATGCACTCTTCAGAAGATTATGAAAGCACATCATTTCACTATGCACTCTTCAGAAGGTTATGAAAGCACATCATTCAGCTATGCACTCTTCAGAAGGTTATGAAAGCACATCATTTCACTATGCACTCTTCAGAAGATTATGAAAGCACATCATTTCACTATGCACTCTTCAGAAGGTTATGAAAGCACATCATTTCACTATGCACTCTTCAGAAGATTATGAAAGCACAGCATTCAACTATGCACTCTCCAGAAGATTATGAAAGCACATCATTTAACTATGCACTCTCCAGAAGATTATGAAAGCACATCATTTAACTATGCACTCGTCAGAAGATTATGAAAGCACATCATTCAACTATGCACTCTTCAGAAGATTATGAAAGCACATAGTTCAACTATGCACTCTTCAGAAGATTATGAAAGCACATCATTTAACTATGCACTCTTCAGAAGATTATGAGAGCACATCATTCAACTATGCACTCTTCAGAAGATTATGAAAGCACATCATTTAACTATGCACTCTCCAGAAGATTATGAAAGCACATCATGTAACTATGCACTCTCCAGAAGGTTATGAAAGCACATCATTTCACTATGCACACTTCAGAAGATTATGAAAGCACATCATTCAACTATGCACTCTTCAGAAGATTATGAAAGCACATCATTCAACTATGCACTCTTCAGAAGATTATCAAAGCACATCATGTAACTATGCACTCTTCAGAAGATTATGAAAGCACATCATTTCACTATGCACTCTTCAGAAGATTATGAAAGCACATCATTCAACTATGCACTCTCCAGAAGATTATGAAAGCATATCATTCAGCTATGCATTCTTCAGAAGATTATTAAAGCACATCATTAAACTATGCACTCTTCAGAAGATTATGAAAGCAGATCATTTCACTATGCACTCTTCAGAAGATTATGAAAGCACATCATTCAACTATGCACTCTCCAGAAGATTATGAAAGCACATCATTCAACTATGCACTCTTCAGAAGATTATGAAAGCACATCATTCAACTATGCACTCTTCAGAAGATTATCAAAGCACATCATGTAACTATGCACTCTTCAGAAGATTATGAAAGCACATCATTTCACTATGCACTCTTCAGAAGATTATGAAAGCACATCATTTAACTATGCACTCTTCAGAAGATTATGAAAGCACATCATTCAACTATGCACTCTTCAGAAGATTATGAAAGCACATCATTCAACTATGCACTCTCCAGAAGATTATGAAAGCACATCATTCAACTATGCACTCTTCAGAAGATTATGAAAGCACATCATTTAACTATGCACTCTTCAGAAGATTATGAAAGTGTCGCGGCTTGGCCGCTAACAAACAACAACAACAACAACGACAGCATTACAGACGACCAGCAATTAATAGACTCCGCCGAAATCAGCACTAGCAAGTAAACAACAACAACAACAACGACAGCATTACAAACGACCAGCAATTAATAGACTCCGCCGAAATCAGCAGTAGCAAGTAAACAACAACAACAACAACAACAACAACAACAGCGCAACAGACGACAAGCAATTGACGGCCTTCGCCAAAATCAGCAGTAGCAGTAATGTCGGCGGCTGTCACGTGATTTCAGGGCCCCGTTGTAGAAAAGAAATTTAAAAAAAACATCTTTTCTACAACAAAAACAAAAACAACAAACTTTAATTTCCTGGAAAAACTTTGTGAAATACAAACAACGAAATCCTTCAGCATCGACTGTACGTAAAGAACACATCCGGGAATTAATATTAACTGTTGTTTAGAAATAGAAACAACTTCCTGCCCGCCCCCGGTATCTAGCAGCCCTCTGAATATTTTCGGCGATATTTCACCGCTCGGGGGCTTGGTTTTTCGGCAAAGCTCTGCACTTGCTCACGGTTCCCTAACCGTTCGACGCTCGCGCAATCACTGTGACTCCAGTCTCACCACTGTAGCAGTCCAGTCCACCACCACTACAGTGGCTCCGGTCTCCTCACCGTAGAAGTCCACCACCACTACAGTGGCTCCGGTCTCCACGCCGTAGAAGTCCACCACCACTACAGTGGCTCCGGTCTCCATGCCGTAGAAGTCCACCACCACTACAGTGGCTTCGGTCTCCACGCCGTAGAAGTCCACCACCACTACAGTGGCTCCGGTCTCCACGCCGTAGAAGTCCACCACCACTACAGTGGCTTCGGTCTCCACGCCGTAGAAGTCTACCACCACTACAGTGGCTCCGGTCTCCACGCCGTAGAAGTCCACATCATCACCACGACTCCGTCCTCCATGTCGTCTGTACCTTTCATACACTGACTCCTCCCTCAGTGTCAGTCCGATCCGAGCGTCCGTCCGTACTTGATGCACACTGAACCCTTAGTGTTGCTAATTCGTTCGTCCGTACCTCTCATACACTGACTCCTCCCTCAGTGTCAGTTCGATCTGAGCGCCTGTCCGTACCTGATGAACACTGAACCCTCAGTGTTGCCAATTCGTTCGTCCGTACCTCTCATACACTGACATCTTTCTCAGTGACAGTGCGATCCGAACGCCCGTCCGTACTTGATGAACACTGAACCCTCAGTGTTGCTAATTCGTTCGTCCGTTCCTCTCATAACCTGAGGCTAACGTATCAGTACTATCCCAGTCGGACCCAAGTCAACCAATCACCCGCATCAGTTACCACGCCGATTCCTCCGACGTCATTCCAGCTTACGGCGAACCGACAAGCATCCCCCTGACAGAATACACCGGCGACGGATCCCGGACCAACGTCGCCCAGTGAGAAAATTCGCATTTGCCACCCTTTCGTTTGCTTAAATAAAAGGCGAATCTTCGTCTTTAAACTAAACCACCCGAGTTTGTCATTCTTCTTTGTCCTGTTGTTTTCTTCCTTGTACTTGTGTCTGATATATATTTAGTTGCACGGTCAGTTGGCTAACCACCTTCTGGCCTCCCCGCAACAAGTGGTGACCCCGACGTGATACTACAGACACAGGCTTGGAAAAACGGTCAGGCAGAGAAGATGGCAGAAAGCACAGAGCCGGAGATTAACTTTTCTGCCCCGCTGGTCCAGTTACCGCCTTACAATCCAGTGAACCCCAGGAGTTGGTTCATCCAGCTCGAAGCAATTTTTGCAGCCCGGAGGGTCGTTCGCCAGGACTCGAAATACGCCTCAGTGGTGCAGGCACTACCTCCATCTATGGTAGAAGAAGTAGAGGACATCCTCCTCAACACTCCAGAGCAACTCCCATATACCTGCCTAAAGGAAGCAATCCTCAAGCGAACCGGCCGTTCAGACGAGGATCTCATCAGAGACCTATTTTCAAATGTGACTCTCGGGGACAGAACCCCATCCCAGCTCCTGCGACTGATGAAGAGCCGACTCGGCAACAACAGCATGGCAGAGCCCATTCTCCGCGGTCTTTGGTTGGATCGGCTTCCGCAAAACATTACCCAGGTCCTGGCACTGGTACCCGTAGAGACGCCCCTGGAAATAGTGGCAGACTCGGCCGACAAAGTATACTCACAGGCCCACCAACGGATACATCATGTCGAGAGTGACCCCGGGCACCGCTCACGACGATTGGAAGACGAACTTACTCGACTGCGAGCAGAGCTGAGAGAGCTCAAACTCTCCCTACGCCAGAGACAACGTAGCCCAATACCCCACACCCGGAACCGAAGCCGTACCCGCTCCCCAAGCCGAGGACGAAGGAACCTCACAGGCACATGTTGGTACCACCAATCCTTCGGTGACCGGGCCCAAAAATGCCAACCTCCTTGCAATTACAATAAGGCCCATGGAAACGAATAAACCGACAGACAGCGACGACTACTCCTGTCGGGACACATCCACACAGTCGTCTTTTCTATGTGTGGGACCGTAATAACGGTCTCAAATTCTTAGTGGACACCGGCGCCGCTATCAGTGTTATACCACCCACCAACAGACCCACCCTGAAATCCACCTCCTTTCAACTTCGAGCAGCAAATGGATCAACCATACAAACCTTCGGCAACAAGGAACTCACCCTCAACCTCAACCTCAGGCGGGACTTCAAATGGTCATTTACATTGGCCGATGTGAAAACACCATTACTCGGTGCCGATTTCCTGGCCCACTACAACCTGTCCGTCCACATGAGGACAAGGACCCTGTCTGACGGCGTGACCTCGATAAAAATCATAGGAACCCCTTCAAGCCTCAACACGACGGGAATCAGCGTGGCAACACAACACGATCCACGGTACGCAACCATCCTGCACCGGTACAAGGACCTAACTCAGCCCATTAAATCTACCGATGCAGGGGAACACCAGACGCAACACCACATTAAGACGACCGGACAACCAGCATTTTCCCGACCCAGAAGACTACCTCCACACAAACTAGCTTACGCCAAGAAAGCATTTGAAGAGATGTTGGCGGACAACACCATCCGCCCATCGGACAGCCCATATGCTTCACCACTGCACCTGGTACCCAAACCGAACGGCGAGTTCCGTATATGCGTGGACTATCGGAAACTAAATTCATCCACGGTCCCCGACCGGTACCCCGTTCCTCACATCCATGACTTCGCCGCCGGCCTACAGGGAGCCAGAATTTTTTCAAAAATAGACCTGACTAAGGCCTACTATCAGGTCCCAGTGGCCCCAGAGGACATCCCAAAGACAGCAGTGACAACTCCCTTTGGACTCTTTGAGTTTACCAAAATGCCTTTCGGATTACGCAACGCAGCCCAAACATTTCAGAGACTCATAGACGAAGTCTTGCGTGGACTACCTTACGTCTATGCTTACATTGACGACATCCTGGTGGCTAGCAGAGATGCTGACCTACACGAGAAACATCTGGATGAAGTGTTCCGCCGCCTAGCACATTACGGCCTCCGGATCAACCCAGACAAATGTGAATTCGGAGCACAACACATTGACTTTTTAGGCCATCACACCGACGCTCGTGGAATCACCCCTCTGCCAGAGAAAGTAGAAGCTATCCAGAATTTTCCGGTACCCACATCAATCAAGCAGCTGCGACGTTTCCTGGGAATGATAAATTTTTACCGAAGATTCATCCCAGGATGCTCAAGTCTCCTCACCCCTCTGACGAATATCATACAGAGAAAAAACAAACCCATCTCTCTGGAAGGCGACCAGCTGAAGTCCTTCCACACAGCAAAAGCATCACTGGCTAACTTCACGAAATTAGCACACCTTGACCAGGACGTCCGAACGCGGATATTCCTCACGACAGACGCTTCAGACACTGGAGTCGGGGCCGTGGTAGAACAAGAAATCGATAATCAGCGAAGTCCAATCGCATTCTTCTCAGCTAAATTATCGTCAGCACAGTCGAGGTACAGCACCTTCTCAAAAGAACTCCTGGCAATATACCTTGCCATCAAACACTTCCGGCACCTATTGGAAGGAAGACATTTCACGGTTCTTACAGATCACAAACCGTTAACAACCTCCCTGTCAAACAACTCTGACAAGTATTCGACACGCGAAATCAGGCATTTGGACTACATTTCGCAGTTCACGTCCGATATCCAATACGTGAAAGGAAGAGACAATGCTGTTGCCGACGCCCTGTCCCGCTCTGACGTCAACTCTATTGAAGACGGCCCACTCAGCCAAGAGATGATAGCGACAGCTCAGGAATCCGACACAACCCTCCCTGAGGCCTTAGAAAACACATCTCTGCAACTAAAGGAATTTCCGGCACCGTTCAGCAGTAAGACCTTGTACTGCGACACAAAGTTGAGCAATCCCAGGCCCTACGTACCACCGGCACTGAGGAAACAAATCTTCGACCGCTTTCATGGATTATCACACCCCAGCAAACGGGCAACCGTTAAACTTATCGCTGACCGTTTCGTCTGGCCTAACATGAACTTCGATGTCCGGAACTGGGTAGCGACTTGCCTTGAGTGTCAGAAATGCAAGGTCCAACGACACACGAAATCTCCACCAGGCACATTCAACAACCCTGACGCACGATTTAGCCATATTCATGTCGACATCGTCGGACCCCTCCCGATGTACCAGGACTTTCAATACCTCCTCACCATAGTCGACCGATTCTCCAGGTGGCCAGTAGCAGTACCCATCAGTGACACCTCTGCTAACACCGTAGCAAAGACAGTACTGCGAGAATGGATAGCCATCTTCGGCGTACCCGGTATCATTACCACAGACCGAGGTGCGCAGTTCCAATCCTCACTTTTCCAGGGATTTACGCAGATGCTCGGCGTTAAACATATAAAAACCACCGCCTATCATCCATGCGCCAACGGTCTCGTCGAACGATTTCATCGAACACTCAAAGTTTCTCTATCTACGAAACACCCCACTAACAACTGGGTAGATGAACTCCCCCTAATACTCCTATCTATCCGGAACTCCCTCAAAGAGGATTGGGAATGTTCACCAGCGGAAATAGTATTTGGCACACCACTCTCCTTGCCCGGTCAATTTTTCGATGATACGAAGCTTGACCTCACTGCTACAAACTCCTTCACCCAAGAACTACGCCATAAAATGGCCCAGTTAAAGTACTCACCGCCAAGGCAACCCACACCAAACACCCACGTTCCACAACAGCTCCGGGATTGCGAATTTATTTTAATCCATAATGACGCGGTCAAGAAGCCCCTGACACCAACATACCAGGGTCCCTTTAGAGTCCAGAAACGCTCGGACAAGCACCTCACCATCGAGCGAGGAAATCGAACAGACACCGTCTCGATCGATAGAGTAAAACCTGCTCGACTAGAGAAATCCATACACGAGCCTGAACGCAGCTCAATCCATAGAGATCCCCCATCTGCACCAGAAAGCATCCGGGTACAACCTGCTCCACCAGAGCCAGCAGCGGATCGTGAAGCACACACCATTCCACCAAGAAAAACCCGTGTAGGAAGGAAGGTCACCTTCCCAGAAAAATACAAATCGTACATTTACTTTAATTGATAACGATCAATTATCCAGGGAGGGGGCCTTGTCGCGGCTTGGCCACTAACAAACAACAACAACAACAACGACAGCATTACAGACGACCAGCAATTAATAGACTCCGCTGAAATCAGCACTAGCAAGTAAACAACAACAACAACAACGACAGCATTACAAACGACCAGCAATTAATAGACTCCGCCGAAATCAGCAGTAGCAAGTAAACAACAACAACAACAACAACAACAACAACAGCGCAACAGACGACAAGCAATTGACGGCCTTCGCCAAAATCAGCAGTAGCAGTAATGTCGGCGGCTGTCACGTGATTTCAGGGCCCCGTTGTAGAAAAGAAATTTAAAAAAAACATCTTTTCTACAACAAAAACAAAAACAACAAACTTTAATTTCCTGGAAAAACTTTGTGAAATACAAACAACGAAATCCTTCAGCATCGACTGTTCATAAAGAACACATCCGGGAATTAATATTAACTGTTGTTTAGAAATAGAAACAACTTCCTGCCCGCCCCCGGTATCTAGCAGCCCTATGAATATTTTCGGCGATATTTCACCGCTCGGCGGCTTGGTTTTTCGGCAAAACTCTGCACTTGCTCACGGTTCCCTAACCGTTCGACGCTCGCGCAATCACTGTGACTCCAGTCTCACCACTGTAGCAGTCCAGTCCACCACCACTACAGTGGCTCCGGTCTCCACACCGTAGAAGTCCACCACCACTACAGTGGCTCCGGTCTCCACGCCGTAGAAGTCCACCACCACTACAGTGGCTCCGGTCTCCACGCCGTAGAAGTCCACCACCACTACAGTGGCTCCGGTCTCCACACCGTAGAAGTCCACATCATCACCACAGCTCCGTCCTCCATGTCGTCTGTACCTTTCATACACTGACTCCTCCCCCAGTGTCAGTCCGATCCGAGCGTCCGTCCATACTTGATGAACACTGAACCCTCAGTGTTGCAAATTCGTTCGTCCGTACCTCTCATACACTGACTCCTCCCTCAGTGTCAGTTCGATCTGAGCGCCTGTCCGTACCTGATGAACACTGAACCCTCAGTGTTGCCAATTCGTTCGTCCGTACCTCTCATACACTGACTCCTCCCTCAGTGTCAGTTCGATCTGAGCGCCTGTCCGTACCTAATGAACACTGAACCCTCAGTGTTGCCAATTCGTTCGTCCGTACCTCTCATACACTGACTCCTCCCTCAGTGTCAGTTCGATCTGAGCGCCTGTCCGTACCTGATGAACACTGAATCCTCAGTGTTGCCAATTCGTTCGTCCGTACCTCTCATACACTGACATCTTTCTCAGTGACAGTGCGATCCGAGCGCCCGTCCGTACTTGATGAACACTGAACCCTCAGTGTTGCTAATTCGTTCGTCCGTACCTCTCATACACTGACTTCTTCCTCAGTGACTGCCCGATCCGAGCGCCCGTCTGTACCTAATGAATGCTGAAACCTCAGTGTTGCCAATTGTCCGTCCGTTCCTCTCATAACCTGAGGCTAACGTATCAGTACTATCCCAGTCGGACCCAAGTCAACCAATCACCCGCATCAGTTACCACGCCGATTCCTCCGACGTCATTCCAGCTTACGGCGAACCGACAAGTATCCCCCTGACAGAATACACCGGCGACGGATACCGGACCAACGTCGCCCACTGAAAAAATTCGCATTTGCCACCCTTTCGTTTGCTTAAATAAAAGGCGAATCTTCGTCTTTAAACTAAACCACCCGAGTTTGTCATTCTTCTTTGTCCTGTTGTTTTCTTCCTTGTACTTGTGTCTGATATATATTTAGTTGCACGGTAAGTTGGCTAACCACCTTCTGGCCTCCCCGCAACAAAAGCACATCATTCAACTATGCACTCTTCAGAAGATTATGAAAGCACATCATTTAACTATGCACTCTCCAGAAGATTATGAAAGCACATTATTTAACTATGCACTCTTCAGAAGATTATGAAAGCACATCATTCAACTATGCACTCTTCAGAAGATTATGAAAGCACATCATTTAACTATGCACTCTCCAGAAGATTATGAAAGCACATCATTTAACTATGCACTCTTCAGAAGATTATGAAAGCACATCATTTCACTATGCACTCTTCAGAAGATTATGAAAGCACAGCATTCAACTATGCACTCTCCAGAAGATTATGAAAGCACATCATTTAACTATGCACTCTCCAGAAGATTATGAAAGCACATCATTCAACTATGCACTCTTCTGAAGATTATGAAAGCACATCATTCAACTATGCACTCTTCAGAAGATTATGAAAGCACATCATTTAACTATGCACTCTTACGAAGATTATGAAAGCACATCATTCAACTATGCACTCTTCAGAAGATTATGAAAGCACATCATTAAACTATGCACTCTCCAGAAGATTATGAAAGCAGATCAGTAAACTATGAATTCTCCAGAAGATTATGAAAGCACATCATTTCACTATACACACTTCAGAAGATTATGAAAGCACATCATTTCACTATACACACTTCAGAAGATTATGAAAGCACATCATTCAACTATGCACTCTTCAGAAGATTATAAAAGCACATCATTTAACTATGCACTCGTCAGAAGATTATGAAAGCACATCATTTAACTATGCACTCGTCAGAAGATTATGAAAGCACATCATTTAACTATGCACTCTTCAGAAGATTATAAAGTACATCATCTAACTATGCACTCTTCAGAAGATTATGAAAGCACATAATTTAACTATGCACTCTTCTGAAGATTATGAAAGCACATCATTCAACTATGCACTCTTCAGAAGATTATGAAAGCACATCATTTAACTATGCACTCTTCAGAAGATTATGAAAGAACATCATTCAACTATACACTCTCCAGAAGATTATGAAAGCACATCATTTAACTATGCACTCTCCAGAAGATTATGAAAGCACATCATTTAACTATGCACTCTTCAGGAGATTATGAAAGCACATCATTTAACTATGCACTCTTCAGAAGATTATGAAAGCACATCATTTAACTATGCACTCTTCAGAAGATTATGAAAGCACATCATTCAACTATACACTCTCCAGAAGATTATGAAAGCACATCATTTCACTATGCACTCATCAGAAGATTATGAAAGCACATCATCCAACTATGCACTCTTCAGAAGATTATGAAAGCACATAATTTAACTATGCACTCTCCAGCAGAGTACGAAAGCACATCATTTAACTATGCACTCTTCAGAAGATTATGAAAGCACATCATTCAACTATGCACTCTTCAGAAGATTATGAAAGCACATCATTTAACTATGCACTCTTCAGAAGATTATGAAAGCACATCATTTAACTATGCACTCTTCAGAAGATTATGAAAGCACATCATTCAACTATGCATTCTTCAGAAGATTATGAAAGCACATCATTCAACTATGCACTCTTCAGAAGATTATGAAAGCACATCATTTAACTATGCACTCTTCAGAAGATTATGAAAGCACATCATTCAACTATGCATTCTTCAGAAGATTATGAAAGCACATCATTTAACTATGCACTCTTCAGAAGATTATGAAAGCACATCATTTAACTATGCACTCTTCAGAAGATTATGAAAGCACATCATTTAACTATGCACTCTCCAGAAGATTATGAAAGTACATCATTCAACTATGCACTCTTCAGAAGATTATGAAAGCACATCATTTAACTATGCACTCTTCAGAAGATTATAAAGTACATCATTTAACTATGCACTCTTCAGAAGATTATGAAAGCACATCATTTAACTATGCACTCTTCAGAAGATTATGAAAGCACATCATTTAACTATGCACTCTTCAGAAGATTATAAAGTACATCATTTAACTATGCACTCTTCAGAAGATTATGAAAGCACATCATTTAACTATGCACTCTTCAGAAGATTATAAAGTACATCATTTAACTATGCACTCTTCAGAAGATTATAAAGCACATCATTTAACTATGCACTCTTCAGAAGATTATGAAAGCACATCATTTAACTATGCACTCTTCAGAAGATTATGAAAGTACATCATTCAACTATGCACTCTTCAGAAGATTATGAAAGCACATCATTTAACTATGCACTCTTCAGAAGATTATAAAGTACATCATTTAACTATGCACTCTTCAGAAGATTATGAAAGCATATCATTCAACTATGCACTCTTCAGAAGATTATGAAAGCACATCATTTAACTATGCACTCTTCAGAAGATTATGAAAGCACATCATTCAACTATGCATTCTTCAGAAGATTATGAAAGCACATCATTTAACTATGCACTCTTCAGAAGATTATGAAAGCACATCATTTAACTATGCACTCTTCAGAAGATTATGAAAGCACATCATTCAACTATGCACTCTTCAGAAGATTATGAAAGCACATCATTTAACTATGCACTCTTCAGAAGATTATAAAGTACATCATTTAACTATGCACTCTTCAGAAGATTATGAAAGCACATCATTTAACTATGCACTCTTCAGAAGATTATAAAGTACATCATCTAACTATGCACTCTTCAGAAGATTATGAAAGCACATCATTTAACTATGCACTCTTCAGAAGATTATAAAGTACATCATCTAACTATGCACTCTTCAGAAGATTATGAAAGCACATCATTCAACTATGCACTCTCCAGAAGATTATGAAAGCACATCATTCAACTATGCACTCTTCAGAAGATTATGAAAGCACATCATTCAACTATGCACTCTTCAGAAGATTATGAAAGCACATCATTTAACTATGCACTCTTCAGAAGGTTATGAAAGCACATCATTTAACTATGCATTCTTCAGAAGATTATGAAAGCACATCATTCAACTATGCACTCTTCACAAGATTATGAAAGCACATCATTTAACTATGCATCTTCAGAAGGTTATGAAAGCACATCATTTAACTATGCATTCTTCAGAAGATTATGAAAGCACATCATTTAACTATGCATTCTTCAGAAGATTATGAAAGCACATCATTTAACTATGCATTCTTCAGAAGATTATGAAAGCACATCATTTAACTATGCATTCTTCAGAAGATTATGAAAGCACATAATTTAACTATGCACTCTTCAGAAGATTATGAAAGCACATCATTTAACTATGCATTCTTCAGAAGATTATGAAAGCACATAATTTAACTATGCACTCTTCAGAAGATTATGAAAGCACATCATTCAACTATGCACTCTTCAGAAGATTATGAAAGCACATCATTCAACTATGCATTCTTCAGAAGATTATGAAAGCACATCATTTAACTATGCATTCTTCAGAAGATTATGAAAGCACATAATTTAACTATGCACTCTTCAGAAGATTATGAAAGCACATCATTCAACTATGCATTCTTCAGAAGATTATGAAAGCACATCATTTAACTATGCATTCTTCAGAAGATTATGAAAGCACATAATTTAACTATGCACTCTTCAGAAGATTATGAAAGCACATCATTCAACTATGCATTCTTCAGAAGATTATGAAAGCACATCATTCAACTATGCACTCTTCAGAAGATTATGAAAGCACATCATTCAACTATGCATTCTTCAGAAGATTATGAAAGCACATCATTCAACTATGCATTCTTCAGAAGATTATGAAAGCACATCATTCAACTATGCACTCTTCAGAAGATTATGAAAGCACATCATTTAACTATGCATTCTTCAGAAGATTATGAAAGCACATCATTCAACTATGCATTCTTCAGAAGATTATGAAAGCACATCATTTAACTATGCATTCTTCAGAAGATTATGAAAGCACATAATTTAACTATGCACTCTTCAGAAGATTATGAAAGCACATCATTCAACTATGCATTCTTCAGAAGATTATGAAAGCACATCATTTAACTATGCATTCTTCAGAAGATTATGAAAGCACATCATTTAACTATGCATTCTTCAGAAGATTATGAAAGCACATAATTTAACTATGCATTCTTCAGAAGATTATGAAAGCACATCATTTAACTATGCATTCTTCAGAAGATTATGAAAGCACATCATTTAACTATGCATTCTTCAGAAGATTATGAAAGCACATCATTTAACTATGCATTCTTCAGAAGATTATGAAAGCACATAATTTAACTATGCACTCTTCAGAAGATTATGAAAGCACATCATTTAACTATGCATTCTTCAGAAGATTATGAAAGCACATAATTTAACTATGCATTCTTCAGAAGATTATGAAAGCACATCATTTAACTATGCATTCTTCAGAAGATTATGAAAGCACATCATTTTACTATGCACTCTTCAGAAGATTATGAAAGCACATCATTCAACTATGCATTCTTCAGAAGATTATGAAAGCACATCATTTAACTATGCATTCTTCAGAAGATTATGAAAGCACATCATTCAACTATGCATTCTTCAGAAGATTATGAAAGCACATAATTTAACTATGCATTCTTCAGAAGATTATGAAAGCACATCATTCAACTATGCATTCTTCAGAAGATTATGAAAGCACATCATTTAACTATGCATTCTTCAGAAGATTATGAAAGCACATCATTTTACTATGCACTCTTCAGAAGATTATGAAAGCACATCATTCAACTATGCATTCTTCAGAAGATTATGAAAGCACATAATTTAACTATGCATTCTTCAGAAGATTATGAAAGCACATCATTCAACTATGCATTCTTCAGAAGATTATGAAAGCACATCATTTAACTATGCATTCTTCAGAAGATTATGAAAGCACATCATTTTACTATGCACTCTTCAGAAGATTATGAAAGCACATCATTCAACTATGCATTCTTCAGAAGATTATGAAAGCACATCATTCAACTATGCACTCTTCAGAAGATTATGAAAGCACATCATTCAACTATGCATTCTTCAGAAGATTATGAAAGCACATAATTTAACTATGCATTCTTCAGAAGATTATGAAAGCACATCATTCAACTATGCATTCTTCAGAAGATTATGAAAGCACATCATTCAACTATGCACTCTTCAGAAGATTATGAAAGCACATCATTCAACTATGCATTCTTCAGAAGATTATGAAAGCACATCATTCAACTATGCATTCTTCAGAAGATTATGAAAGCACATCATTCAACTATGCATTCTTCAGAAGATTATGAAAGCACATCATTCAACTATGCACTCTTCAGAAGATTATGAAAGCACATAATTTAACTATGCATTCTTCAGAAGATTATGAAAGCACATCATTCAACTATGCATTCTTCAGAAGATTATGAAAGCACATCATTTAACTATGCATTCTTCAGAAGATTATGAAAGCACATCATTCAACTATGCATTCTTCAGAAGATTATGAAAGCACATCATTCAACTATGCACTCTTCAGAAGATTATGAAAGCACATCATTTAACTATGCACTCTTCAGAAGATTATGAAAGCACATCATTTTACTATGCACTCTTCAGGAGATTATGAAAGCACATCATTCAACTATGCACTCTTCAGAAGATTATGAAAGCACATAATTTAACTATGCATTCTTCAGAAGATTATGAAAGCACATCATTCAACTATGCATTCTTCAGAAGATTATGAAAGCACATCATTTAACTATGCATTCTTCAGAAGATTATGAAAGCACATAATTTAACTATGCATTCTTCAGAAGATTATGAAAGCACATCATCCAACTATGCACTCTTCAGAAGATTATGAAAGCACATCATTTAACTATGCATTCTTCAGAAGATTATGAAAGCACATCATTTAACTATGCATTCTTCAGAAGATTATGAAAGCACATCATTCAACTATGCACTCTTCAGAAGATTATGAAAGCACATCATTTAACTATGCACTCTTCAGAAGATTATGAAAGCACATCATTTTACTATGCACTCTTCAGGAGATTATGAAAGCACATCATTCAACTATGCACTCTTCAGAAGATTATGAAAGCACATCATTTCACTATGCACTCTTCAGAAGATTATGAAAGCACATCATCCAACTATGCACTCTTCAGAAGATTATGAAAGCACATCATCCAACTATGCACTCTTCAGAAGATTATGAAAGCACATCATTCAACTATGCACTCTTCAGAAGATTATAAAGTACATCATCTAACTATGAACTCTTCAGAAGATTATGAAAGCACATCATTTAACTATGCACTCTTCAGAAGATTATAAAGTGCATCATCTAACTATGCACTCTTCAGAAGATTATGAAAGCACATCATTCAACTATGCACTCTCTAGAAGATTATGAAAGCACATCATTCAACTATGCACTCTTCAGAAGATTATGAAAGCACATCATTCAACTATGCACTCTTCAGAAGATTATGAAAGCACATCATTTAACTATGCACTCTTCAGAAGATTATGAAAGCACATCATTTTACTATGCACTCTTCAGAAGATTATGAAAGCACATCATTCAACTATGCATTCTTCAGAAGATTATGAAAGCACATCATTTTACTATGCACTCTTCAGGAGATTATGAAAGCACATCATTCAACTATGCATTCTTCAGAAGATTATGAAAGCACATCATTTAACTATGCACTCTTCAGAAGATTATGAAAGCACATCATTCAACTATGCATTCTTCAGAAGATTATGAAAGCACATCATTCAACTATGCACTCTTCAGAAGATTATGAAAGCACATCATTTAACTATGCACTCTTCAGAAGATTATGAAAGCACATCATTTTACTATGCACTCTTCAGAAGATTATGAAAGCACATCATTCAACTATGCATTCTTCAGAAGATTATGAAAGCACATCATTTTACTATGCACTCTTCAGGAGATTATGAAAGCACATCATTCAACTATGCATTCTTCAGAAGATTATGAAAGCACATCATTCAACTATGCACTCTTCAGAAGATTATGAAAGCACATCATTCAACTATGCATTCTTCAGAAGATTATGAAAGCACATCATTTTACTATGCACTCTTCAGAAGATTATGAAAGCACATCATTCAACTATGCATTCTTCAGAAGATTATGAAAGCACATCATTCAACTATGCACTCTTCAGAAGATTATGAAAGCACATCATTTAACTATGCACTCTTCAGAAGATTATGAAAGCACATCATTTTACTATGCACTCTTCAGAAGATTATGAAAGCACATCATTCAACTATGCATTCTTCAGAAGATTATGAAAGCACATAATTTTACTATGCACTCTTCAGGAGATTATGAAAGCACATCATTCAACTATGCATTCTTCAGAAGATTATGAAAGCACATCATTCAACTATGCACTCTTCAGAAGATTATGAAAGCACATCATTTAACTATGCACTCTTCAGAAGATTATGAAAGCACATCATTTTACTATGCACTCTTCAGAAGATTATGAAAGCACATCATTCAACTATGCATTCTTCAGAAGATTATGAAAGCACATCATTTTACTATGCACTCTTCAGGAGATTATGAAAGCACATCATTCAACTATGCATTCTTCAGAAGATTATGAAAGCACATCATTCAACTATGCACTCTTCAGAAGATTATGAAAGCACATCATTCAACTATGCATTCTTCAGAAGATTATGAAAGCACATCATTTTACTATGCACTCTTCAGAAGATTATGAAAGCACATCATTCAACTATGCATTCTTCAGAAGATTATGAAAGCACATCATTCAACTATGCACTCTTCAGAAGATTATGAAAGCACATCATTTAACTATGCACTCTTCAGAAGATTATGAAAGCACATCATTTTACTATGCACTCTTCAGAAGATTATGAAAGCACATCATTAAACTATGCATTCTTCAGAAGATTATGAAAGCACATCATTTTACTATGCACTCTTCAGGAGATTATGAAAGCACATCATTCAACTATGCATTCTTCAGAAGATTATGAAAGCACATCATTCAACTATGCACTCTTCAGAAGATTATGAAAGCACATCATTTAACTATGCACTCTTCAGAAGATTATGAAAGCACATCATTTTACTATGCACTCTTCAGAAGATTATGAAAGCACATCATTCAACTATGCATTCTTCAGAAGATTATGAAAGCACATCATTTTACTATGCACTCTTCAGGAGATTATGAAAGCACATCATTCAACTATGCATTCTTCAGAAGATTATGAAAGCACATCATTCAACTATGCACTCTTCAGAAGATTATGAAAGCACATCATTCAACTATGCATTCTTCAGAAGATTATGAAAGCACATCATTTTACTATGCACTCTTCAGAAGATTATGAAAGCACATCATTCAACTATGCATTCTTCAGAAGATTATGAAAGCACATCATTCAACTATGCACTCTTCAGAAGATTATGAAAGCACATCATTTAACTATGCACTCTTCAGAAGATTATGAAAGCACATCATTTTACTATGCACTCTTCAGAAGATTATGAAAGCACATCATTCAACTATGCATTCTTCAGAAGATTATGAAAGCACATCATTTTACTATGCACTCTTCAGGAGATTATGAAAGCACATCATTCAACTATGCATTCTTCAGAAGATTATGAAAGCACATCATTCAACTATGCACTCTTCAGAAGATTATGAAAGCACATCATTTAACTATGCATTCTTCAGAAGATTATGAAAGCACATCATTCAACTATGCATTCTTCAGAAGATTATGAAAGCACATAATTTAACTATGCACTCTTCAGAAGATTATGAAAGCACATCATTTAACTATGCATTCTTCAGAAGATTATGAAAGCACATCATTCAACTATGCATTCTTCAGAAGATTATGAAAGCACATAATTTAACTATGCACTCTTCAGAAGATTATGAAAGCACATCATTCAACTATGCATTCTTCAGAAGATTATGAAAGCACATCATTTAACTATGCATTCTTCAGAAGATTATGAAAGCACATCATTCAACTATGCATTCTTCAGAAGATTATGAAAGCACATCATTTAACTATGCATTCTTCAGAAGATTATGAAAGCACATCATTCAACTATGCATTCTTCAGAAGATTATGAAAGCACATCATTCAACTATGCACTCTTCAGAAGATTATGAAAGCACATCATTCAACTATGCATTCTTCAGAAGATTATGAAAGCACATCATTCAACTATGCATTCTTCAGAAGATTATGAAAGCACATCATTCAACTATGCATTCTTCAGAAGATTATGAAAGCACATCATTCAACTATGCACTCTTCAGAAGATTATGAAAGCACATAATTTAACTATGCATTCTTCAGAAGATTATGAAAGCACATCATTCAACTATGCATTCTTCAGAAGATTATGAAAGCACATAATTTAACTATGCATTCTTCAGAAGATTATGAAAGCACATCATTCAACTATGCATTCTTCAGAAGATTATGAAAGCACATAATTTAACTATGCATTCTTCAGAAGATTATGAAAGCACATCATTCAACTATGCACTGTTCAGAAGATTATGAAAGTACATAATTTAACTATGCATTCTTCAGAAGATTATGAAAGCACATCATTCAACTATGCATTCTTCAGAAGATTATGAAAGCACATCATTTAACTATGCATTCTTCAGAAGATTATGAAAGCACATCATTCAACTATGCATTCTTCAGAAGATTATGAAAGCACATCATTCAACTATGCACTCTTCAGAAGATTATGAAAGCACATCATTTAACTATGCACTCTTCAGAAGATTATGAAAGCACATCATTTTACTATGCACTCTTCAGGAGATTATGAAAGCACATCATTCAACTATGCACTCTTCAGAAGATTATGAAAGCACATAATTTAACTATGCATTCTTCAGAAGATTATGAAAGCACATCATTCAACTATGCATTCTTCAGAAGATTATGAAAGCACATCATTTAACTATGCATTCTTCAGAAGATTATGAAAGCACATAATTTAACTATGCATTCTTCAGAAGATTATGAAAGCACATCATCCAACTATGCATTCTTCAGAAGATTATGAAAGCACATAATTTAACTATGCATTCTTCAGAAGATTATGAAAGCACATCATTCAACTATGCATTCTTCAGAAGATTATGAAAGCACATAATTTAACTATGCATTCTTCAGAAGATTATGAAAGCACATCATTCAACTATGCACTGTTCAGAAGATTATGAAAGTACATAATTTAACTATGCATTCTTCAGAAGATTATGAAAGCACATCATTCAACTATGCATTCTTCAGAAGATTATGAAAGCACATCATTTAACTATGCATTCTTCAGAAGATTATGAAAGCACATCATTCAACTATGCATTCTTCAGAAGATTATGAAAGCACATCATTCAACTATGCACTCTTCAGAAGATTATGAAAGCACATCATTTAACTATGCACTCTTCAGAAGATTATGAAAGCACATCATTTTACTATGCACTCTTCAGGAGATTATGAAAGCACATCATTCAACTATGCACTCTTCAGAAGATTATGAAAGCACATAATTTAACTATGCATTCTTCAGAAGATTATGAAAGCACATCATTCAACTATGCATTCTTCAGAAGATTATGAAAGCACATCATTTAACTATGCATTCTTCAGAAGATTATGAAAGCACATAATTTAACTATGCATTCTTCAGAAGATTATGAAAGCACATCATCCAACTATGCACTCTTCAGAAGATTATGAAAGCACATCATTTAACTATGCATTCTTCAGAAGATTATGAAAGCACATCATTTAACTATGCATTCTTCAGAAGATTATGAAAGCACATCATTCAACTATGCACTCTTCAGAAGATTATGAAAGCACATCATTTAACTATGCACTCTTCAGAAGATTATGAAAGCACATCATTTTACTATGCACTCTTCAGGAGATTATGAAAGCACATCATTCAACTATGCACTCTTCAGAAGATTATGAAAGCACATCATTTCACTATGCACTCTTCAGAAGATTATGAAAGCACATCATCCAACTATGCACTCTTCAGAAGATTATGAAAGCACATCATCCAACTATGCACTCTTCAGAAGATTATGAAAGCACATCATTCAACTATGCACTCTTCAGAAGATTATAAAGTACATCATCTAACTATGAACTCTTCAGAAGATTATGAAAGCACATCATTTAACTATGCACTCTTCAGAAGATTATAAAGTGCATCATCTAACTATGCACTCTTCAGAAGATTATGAAAGCACATCATTCAACTATGCACTCTCCAGAAGATTATGAAAGCACATCATTCAACTATGCACTCTTCAGAAGATTATGAAAGCACATCATTCAACTATGCACTCTTCAGAAGATTATGAAAGCACATCATTTAACTATGCACTCTTCAGAAGATTATGAAAGCACATCATTTTACTATGCACTCTTCAGGAGATTATGAAAGCACATCATTCAACTATGCATTCTTCAGAAGATTATGAAAGCACATCATTTAACTATGCACTCTTCAGAAGATTATGAAAGCACATCATTTCACTATGCACTCTTCAGAAGATTATGAAAGCACATCATTTAACTATGCACTCTTCAGAAGATTATGAAAGCACATCATTTAACTATGCACTCTTCAGAAGATTATGAAAGCACATCATTTAACTATGCACTCTTCAGAAGATTATGAAAGCACATCATTCAACTATGCACTCTTCAGAAGATTATGAAAGCACATCATTTAACTATGCACTCTTCAGAAGATTATAAAGTACATCATTTAACTATGCACTCTTCAGAAGATTATGAAAGCACATCATTTAACTATGCACTCTTCAGAAGATTATAAAGTACATCATCTAACTATGCACTCTTCAGAAGATTATGAAAGCACATCATTTAACTATGCACTCTTCAGAAGATTATAAAGTACATCATCTAACTATGCACTCTTCAGAAGATTATGAAAGCACATCATTCAACTATGCACTCTCCAGAAGATTATGAAAGCACATCATTCAACTATGCACTCTTCAGGAGATTATGAAAGCACATCATTCAACTATGCATTCTTCAGAAGATTATGAAAGCACATCATTTAACTATGCACTCTTCAGAAGATTATGAAAGCACATCATTTCACTATGCACTCTTCAGAAGGTTATGAAAGCACATCATTTAACTATGCACTCTTCAGGAGATTATGAAAGCACATCATTTAACTATGCACTCTTCAGAAGATTATGAAAGCACATCATTCAACTATGCACTCTTCAGAAGATTATGAAAGCACATCATTTAACTATGCACTCTTCAGAAGATTATGAAAGCACATAATTTAACTATGCACTCTCCAGAAGATTATGAAAGCACATCAGTTCACTATGCACTCTCCAGAAGATTATGAAAACACATCATTTCACTATGCACTCTTCAGAAGATTATGAAAGCACATCATCCAACTATGCACTCTTCAGAAGATTATGAAAGCACATCATCCAACTATGCACTCTTCAGAAGATTATGAAAGCACATCATTTAACTATGCACTCTTCAGAAGATTATGAAAGCACATCATTTCACTATGCACTCTTCAGAAGGTTATGAAAGCACATCATTTAACTATGCACTCTTCAGAAGATTATGAAAGCACATCATTTAACTATGCACTCTTCAGAAGATTATGAAAGCACATCATTCAACTATGCACTCTTCAGAAGATTATGAAAGCACATCATTCAACTATGCACTCTTCAGAAGATTATGAAAGCACATCATTTAACTATGCACTCTTCAGAAGATTATGAAAGCACATCATTTAACTATGCACTCTTCAGAAGATTATGAAAGCACATCATTCACCTATGCACTCTTCAGAAGATTATGAAAGCACATCATTTAACTATGCACTCTTCAGAAGGTTATGAAAGCACATCATTTAACTATGCACTCTTCAGAAGATTATGAAAGCACATCATTCAACTATGCACTCTTCAGAAGATTATGAAAGCACATCATTTAACTATGCACTCTTCAGAAGATTATGAAAGCACATCATTTTACTATGCATTCTTCAGAAGATTATGAAAGCACATCATTCAACTATGCATTCTTCAGAAGATTATGAAAGCACATCATTTAACTATGCACTCTTCAGAAGGTTATGAAAGCACATCATTTTACTATGCACTCTTCAGAAGATTATGAAAGCACATCATTCAACTATGCACTCTTCAGAAGATTATGAAAGCACATCATTTAACTATGCACTCTTCAGAAGATTATGAAAGCACATCATTTAACTATGCACTCTTCAGAAGATTATGAAAGCACATCATTCAACTATGCACTCTTCAGAAGATTATGAAAGCACATCATTCAACTATGCACTCTTCAGAAGATTATGAAAGCACATCATTCAACTATGCATTCTTCAGAAGATTATGAAAGCACATCATTCAACTATGCATTCTTCAGAAGATTATGAAAGCACATCATTCAACTATGCACTCTTCAGAAGATTATGAAAGCACATCATTTAACTATGCACTCTTCAGAAGATTATGAAAGCACATCATTCAACTATGCACTCTTCAGAAGATTATGAAAGCACATCATTTAACTATGCACTCTTCAGAAGATTATGAAAGCACATCATTCAACTATGCACTCTTCAGAAGATTATGAAAACACATAATTTAACTATGCACTCTCCAGAAGATTATGAAAGCACATCATTTAACTATGCACTCTTCAGGAGATTATGAAAGCACATCATTTTACTATGCACTCTTCAGAAGATTATGAAAGCACATCATTCAACTATGCATTCTTTAGAAGATTATGAAAGCACATCATTTAACTATGCACTCTTCAGAAGATTATGAAAGCACATCATTTAACTATGCACTCTTCAGAAGATTATGAAAGCACATCATTTAACTATGCACTCTTCAGAAGATTATGAAAGCACATCATTTAACTATGCACTCTTCAGAAGATTATGAAAGCACATCATTCAACTATGCATTCTTCAGAAGATTATGAAAGCACATCATTTAACTATGCACTCTTCAGAAGGTTATGAAAGCACATCATTTTACTATGCACTCTTCAGAAGATTATGAAAGCACATCATTCAACTATGCACTCTTCAGAAGATTATGAAAGCACATCATTTAACTATGCACTCTTCAGAAGATTATGAAAGCACATCATTTAACTATGCACTCTTCAGAAGATTATGAAAGCACATCATTCAACTATGCACTCTTCAGAAGATTATGAAAGCACATCATTCAACTATGCACTCTTCAGAAGATTATGAAAGCACATCATTCAACTATGCATTCTTCAGAAGATTATGAAAGCACATCATTCAACTATGCATTCTTCAGAAGATTATGAAAGCACATCATTCAACTATGCACTCTTCAGAAGATTATGAAAGCACATCATTTAACTATGCACTCTTCAGAAGATTATGAAAGCACATCATTCAACTATGCACTCTTCAGAAGATTATGAAAGCACATCATTTAACTATGCACTCTTCAGAAGATTATGAAAGCACATCATTTAACTATGCACTCTTCAGAAGATTATGAAAACACATAATTTAACTATGCACTCTCCAGAAGATTATGAAAGCACATCATTTAACTATGCACTCTTCAGGAGATTATGAAAGCACATCATTTTACTATGCACTCTTCAGAAGATTATGAAAGCACATCATTCAACTATGCACTCTTTAGAAGATTATGAAAGCACATCATTTAACTATGCACTCTTCAGAAGATTATGAAAGCACATCATTTAACTATGCACTCTTCAGAAGATTATGAAAGCACATCATTTAACTATGCACTCTTCAGAAGATTATGAAAGCACATCATTTAACTATGCACTCTTCAGAAGATTATGAAAGCACATCATTTAACTATGCACTCTTCAGAAGATTATGAAAGCACATCATTCAACTATGCACTCTTCAGAAGATTATGAAAGCACATCATTTAACTATGCACTCTTCAGAAGATTATAAAGTACATCATTTAACTATGCACTCTTCAGAAGATTATGAAAGCACATCATTTAACTATGCACTCTTCAGAAGATTATAAAGTACATCATCTAACTATGCACTCTTCAGAAGATTATGAAAGCACATCATTTAACTATGCACTCTTCAGAAGATTATAAAGTACATCATCTAACTATGCACTCTTCAGAAGATTATGAAAGCACATCATTCAACTATGCACTCTCCAGAAGATTATGAAAGCACATCATTTAACTATGCACTCTTCAGAAGATTATGAAAGCACATCATTCAACTATGCACTCTTCAGAAGATTATGAAAGCACATACTTTAACTATGCACTCTTCAGAAGATTATGAAAGCACATCATTTTACTATGCACTCTTCAGGAGATTATGAAAGCACATCATTCAACTATGCATTCTTCAGAAGATTATGAAAGCACATCATTTAACTATGCACTCTTCAGAAGATTATGAAAGCACATCATTTAACTATGCACTCTTTAGAAGATTATGAAAGCACATCATTTTACTATGCACTCTTCAGAAGATTATGAAAGCACATCATTCAACTATGCACTCTTTAGAAGATTATGAAAGCACATCATTTAACTATGCACTCTTCAGGAGATTATGAAAGCACATCATTTTACTATGCACTCTTCAGAAGATTATGAAAGCACATCATTCAACTATGCACTCTTTAGAAGATTATGAAAGCACATAATTTAACTATGCACTCTCCAGAAGATTATGAAAGCACATCATTTCACTATGCACTCTCCAGAAGATTATGAAAGCACATCATTTAACTATGCACTCTTCAGAAGATTATGAAAGCACATCATTAAACTATGCACTCTCCAGAAGATTATGAAAGCACATCATTTCACTATGCACTCTTCAGAAGATTATGAAAGCACATCATCCAACTATGCACTCTTCAGAAGATTATGAAAACACATAATTTAACTATGCACTCTCCAGCAGAGTATGAAAGCACATCATTTAACTATGCACTCTTCAGAAGATTATGAAGGCACATCATTCAACTATGCACTCTTCAGAAGATTATGAAAGCACATCATTTAACTATGCACTCTTCAGAAGATTATGAAAGCACATAATTCAACTATGCACTCTGCAGAAGATTATAAAGTACATCATCTAACTATGCACTCTTCAGAAGATTATGAAAGCACATCATTAAACTATGCACTCTTCAGAAGATTATGAAAGCACATCATTTAACTATGCACTCTTCAGAAGATTATGAAAGCACATCATTCAACTATGCACTCTCCAGAAGATTATGAAAGCACATCATTCAACTATGCACTCTTCAGACGATTATGAAAGCACATCATTTAACTATGCACTCGTCAGAAGATTATGAAAGCACATAATTTAACTATGCACTCTTCAGAAGATTATGAAAGCACATCATTTAACTATGCACTCTCCAGAAGATTATGAAAGCACATCATTTCACTATGCACTCTTCAGAAGATTATGAAAGTACATCATTCAACTATGCACTCTTCAGGAGATTATGAAATCACATCATTTCACTATGCACTCTTCAGAAGATTATGAAAGCACATTATTTCACTATGCACTTTTCAGAAGATTATAAAAGCACATCATTCAACTATGCACTCTTCTGAAGAATATGAAAGCACATCATTCAACTATGTACTCTTCAGAAGGTTATGAAAGCACATCATTTAACTAGACACTCTTACGAAGATTATGAAAGCACATCATTCAACTATGCACTCTTCAGAAGATTATGAAAGCACATCATTAAACTATGCACTCTCCAGAAGATTATGAAAGCACATCAGTAAACTATGCACTCTCCAGAAGATTATGAAAGCACATCATTTCACTATGCACTCTTCAGAAGATTATGAAAGCACATCATTCAACTATGCACTCTTCAGAAGTTTATGAAAGCACATCATTCAACTATGCACTCTTCAGAAGATTATGAAAGCACATCATTCAACTATGCACTCTCCAGAAGATTATGAAAGCACATCATTCAACTATGCACTCTTCAGAAGATTATGAAAGCACATCATTCAACTATGCACTCTTCAGAAGATTATGAAAGCACATCATTCAACTATGCACTCTCCAGAAGATTATGAAAGCACATCATTTCACTATGCACTCTTCAGAAGATTATGAAAGCACATCATTTCACTATGCACTCTTCAGAAGATTATGAAAGCACATCATTCAACTATGCACTCTCCAGAAGATTATGAAAGCGCATCATTCAACTATGCACTCTTCAGAAGATTATGAAAGCACATCATTCAACTATGCACTCTTCAGAAGATTATGAAAGCACATCATTCAACTATGCACTCTTCAGAAGATTATGAAAGCACATCATTCAACTATGCACTCTTCAGAAGATTATGAAAGCACATCATTCAACTATGCACTCTCCAGAAGATTATGAAAGCACATCATTTCACTATGCACTCTTCAGAAGATTATGAAAGCACATCATTCAACTATGCACTCTTCAGAAGATTATGAAAGCACATCATTCAACTATGCACTCTCCAGAAGATTATGAAAGCGCATCATTCAACTATGCACTCTTCAGAAGATTATGAAAGCACATCATTCAACTATGCACTCTTCAGAAGATTATGAAAGCACATCATTCAACTATGCACTCTTCAGAAGATTATGAAAGCACATCATTCAACTATGCACTCTTCAGAAGATTATGAAAGCACATCATTCAACTATGCACTCTCCAGAAGATTATGAAAGCACATCATTTCACTATGCACTCTTCAGAAGATTATGAAAGCACATCATTCAACTATGCACTCTTCAGAAGATTATGAAAGCACATCATTCAACTATGCACTCTCCAGAAGATTATGAAAGCGCATCATTCAACCATGCACTCTTTAGAAGATTATGAAAGCGCATCATTTCACTATGCACTCTTCAGAAGATTATGAAGGCACATCATTCAACTATGCACTCTTCAGAAGATTATGAAAGCACATCATTTCACTATGCACTCTTCAGAAGATTATGAAAGCACATCCTTTCACTATGCACTCTTCAGAAGATTATGAAAGCACATCATTCAACTATGCACTCTTCAGAAGATTATGAAAGCACATCATTCAACTATGCACTCTCCAGAAGATTATGAAAGCACATCATTCAACTATGCACTCTCCAGAAGATTATGAAGGCACATCATTCAACTATGCACTCTTCAGAAGATTATGAAAGCACATCATTCAACTATGCACTCTTCAGAAGATTATGAAAGCACATCATTCAACTATGCACTCTCCAGAAGATTATGAAAGCGCATCATTCAACTATGCACTCTTCAGAAGATTATGAAAGCACATCAATCTAATATGCACTTTTCAGAAATATATGAAAGCACATCATTCAACTATGCACTCTCCAGAAGATTATGAAAGCACATAATTCAACTATGCACTCTCCAGAAGATTATGAAAGCACATCATTCAACTATGCACTCTTCAGAAGATTATGAAAGCACATCATTTAACTATGCACTCTCCAGAAGAAGATGAAAGCACATCATTCAACTATGCACCCTTCAGAAGATTATGAAAGCACATCATTCAACTATGCACTCTCCAGAAGATTATGAAAGCACATCATTTAACTATGCACTCTCCAGAAGATTATGAAGGCACATCATTCAACTATGCACTCTTCAGAAAATTATGAAAGCACATCATTTAACTATGCACTCACCAGAAGATTATGAAAGCAAATCATTTAACTATGCCCTCTCCAGAAGATTATGAAAGCACATCATTTAACTATGCACTCTTCAGAAGATTATGAAAGAACATCATTCAACTATGCACTCTTCAGAAGATTATGAAAGCACATCATTCAACTATGCACTCTCCAGAAGATTATGAAAGCACATCATTCAACTATGCACTCTCCAGAAGATTATGAAAGCACATCATTTAACTATGCACTCTCCAGAAGATTATGAAAGCACATCATTAAACTATGCACTCTCCAGAAGATTATGAAAGCACATCATTCAACTATGCACTCTTCAGAAGATTATGAAAGCACATCATTTTACTATGCACTCTCAAGAATATTATGAAAGCACATCATTCAACTATGCACTCTTCAGAAGATTATGAAAGCACATCATTCAACTATGCACTCTTCAAAAGATTATGAAAGCACATAATTTAACTATGCACTCTTCAGAAGATTATGAAAGCACATCATTCAACTATGCACTCTCCAGAAGATTATGAAAGCACATAATTTTACTATGCACTCTCCAGAAGATTATGAAAGCATATCATGTAACTATGCACTCTCCAGAAGATTATGAAAACACATCATTTAACTATGCACTCTCCAGCAGAGTATGAAAGCACATCATTTAACTATGCACTCTTCAGAAGATTATGAAAGCACATCATTCAACTATGCACTCTTCAGAAGATTATGAAAGCACATCTTTTAACTATGCACTCTTCAGAAGATTATGAAAGCACATAATTCAACTATGCACTCTGCAGAAGATTATAAAGTACATCATCTAACTATGCACTCTTCAGAAGATTATGAAAGCACATCATTTAACTATGCACTCTTCAGAAGATTATGAAAGCACATCATTTAACTATGCACTCTTCAGAAGATTATGAAAGCACATGATTCAACTATGCACTCTCCAGAAGATTATGAAAGCACATCATTCAACTATGCACTCTTCAGACGATTATGAAAGCACATCATTTAACTATGCACTCTTACGAAGATTATGAAAGCACATCATTCAACTATGCACTCTTCAGAAGATTATGAAAGCACATCATTAAACTATGCACTCTCCAGAAGATTATGAAAGCACATCAGTAAACTATGCACTCTTCAGAAGATTATGAAAGCAAATCATTTAACTATGCACTCGTCAGAAGATTATGAAAGCACATCATTCAACTATGCACTCTTCAGAAGATTATGAAAGCACATCATTCAACTATGCACTCTTCAGAAGATTATGAAAGCACATCATTTAACTATGCACTCGTCAGAAGATTATGAAAGCACATCATTTAACTATGCACTCTCCAGAAGATTATGAAAGCGCATCATTCAACTATGCACTCTTCAGAAGATTATGAAAGCACATCATTTCACTATGCACTCTTCAGAAGATTATGAAAGCACATCATTTCACTATGCACTCTTCAGAAGATTATGAAAGCACATCATTCAACTATGCACTCTCCAGAAGATTATGAAAGCGCATCATTCAACTATGCACTCTTCAGAAGATTATGAAAGCACATCATTTAACTATGCACTCTTCAGAAGATTATGAAAGCACATCATTACACTATGCACTCTCCAGAAGATAATGAAAGCACATCATTTCACTATGCACTCTCCAGAAGATTATGAAAGCACATCATTCAATTATGCACTCTCCAGAAGATTATGAAAGCACATCATTTCACTATGCACTCTTCAGAAGATTATGAAAGCACATCATTCAACTATGCACTCTTCAGAAGATTATGAAAGCACATCATTTCACTATGCACTCTTCAGAAGATTATGAAAGCACATCATTTCACTATGCACTCTTCAGAAGATTATGAAAGCACATCATTCAACTATGCACTCTCCAGAAGATTATGAAAGCACATCATTTCACTATGCACTCTTCAGAAGATTATGAAAGCACATCATTTCACTATGCACTCTTCAGAAGATTATGAAAGCACATCATTCAACTATGCACTCTCCAGAAGATTATGAAAGCACATCATTTCACTATGCACTCTTCAGAAGATTATGAAAGCACATCATTCAACTATGCACTCTTCAGAAGATTATGAAAGCACATCATTTCACTATGCACTCTCCAGAAGATTATGAAAGCGCATCATTCAACTATGCACTCTTCAGAAGATTATGAAAGCACATCATTTAACTATGCACTCTTCAGAAGATTATGAAAGCACATCAATCTAATATGCACTTTTCAGAAGGATATGAAAGCACATCATTCAACTATGCACTCTCCAGAAGATTATGAAAGCACATCATTTAACTATGCACTCTCCAGAAGAAGATGAAAGCACATCATTCAACTATGCACCCTTCAGAAGATTATGAAAGCACATCATTCAACTATGCACTCTCCAGAAGATTATGAAAGCACATCATTTAACTATGCACTCTCCAGAAGATTATGAAGGCACATCATTCAACTATGCACTCTTCAGAAAATTATGAAAGCACATCATTTAACTATGCACTCTCCAGAAGATTATGAAAGCACATCATTTAACTATGCCATCTCCAGAAGATTATGAAAGCACATCATTTAACTATGCACTCTTAAGAAGATTATGAAAGAACATCATTCAACTATGCACTCTCCAGAAGATTATGAAAGCACATCATTAAACTATGCACTCTCCAGAAGATTATGAAAGCACATCATTCAACTATGCACTCTTCAGAAGATTATGAAAGCACATCATTTTACTATGCACTCTCAAGAATATTATGAAAGCACATAATTCAACTATGCACTCTTCAGAAGATTATGAAAGCACATCATTCAACTATGCACTCTTCAGAAGATTATGAAAGCATATCATGTAACTATGCACTCTTCAGAAGATTATGAAAGCACATCATTTTACTATGCACTCTCCAGAAGATTATGAAAGCACATCATTCAACTATGCACTCTCCAAAAGATTATGAAAGCACATCATTTCACTATGCACTCTTCAGGAGATTATGAAAGCACATCATTCAACTATGCACTCTCCAGAAGATTATGAAAGCACATCATTTAACTATGCACCTTTCAGAAGATTATGAAAGCACATCATTCAACTATGCACTCTCCAGAAGATTATGAAAGCACATAATTTAACTATGCACTCTCCAGCAGAGTATGAAAGCACATCATTCAACTATGCACTCTTCAGAAGATTATGAAAGCACATCATTCAACTATGCACTCTTCAGAAGATTATGAAAGCACATCATTTTACTATGCACTCTTCAGAAGATTATGAAAGCACATCATTCAACTATGCACTCTTCAGAAGATTATGAAAGCACATAATTTAACTATGCACTCTCCAGCAGAGTATGAAAGCACATCATTCAACTATGCACTCTTCAGAAGATTATGAAAGCACATCATTCAACTATGCACTCTTCAGAAGATTATGAAAGCACATCATTTAACTATGCACTCTTCAGAAGATTATGAAAGCACATCATTCAACTATGCACTCTCCAGAAGATTATGAAAGCACATCATTTCACTATGCACTCTTCAGAAGATTATGAAAGCACATCATCCAACTATGCACTCTTCAGAAGATTATGAAAGCACATAATTTAACTATGCACTCTCCAGCAGAGTATGAAAGCACATCATTCAACTATGCACTCTTCAGAAGATTATGAAAGCACATCATTCAACTATGCACTCTTCAGAAGATTATGAAAGCACATCATTTTACTATGCACTCTTCAGAAGATTATAAAGTACATCATCTAACTATGCACTCTTCAGAAGATTATGAAAGCACATCATTCAACTATGCACTCTTCAGAAGTCTATGAAAGCACATCATTCAACTATGCACTCTCCAGGAGATTATGAAAGCACATCATTCAACTATGCACTCTTCAGAAGATTATGAAAGCACATCATTTAACTATGCACTCTTCAGAAGATTATGAAAGCACATCATTTTACTATGCACTCTTCAGAAGATTATGAAAGCACATCATTTAACTATGCACTCTTCAGAAGATTATGAAAGCACATCATTCAACTATGCACTCTCCAGGAGATTATGAAAGCACATCATTCAACTATGCACTCTTCAGAAGATTATGAAAGCACATCATTTAACTATGCACTCTTCAGAAGATTATGAAAGCACATCATTTTACTATGCACTCTTCAGAAGATTATAAAGTACATCATCTAACTATGCACTTTTCAGAAGATTATGAAAGCACATCATTCAACTATGCACTCTCCAGAAGATTATGAAAGCACATCATTCAACTATGCACTCTTCAGAAGATTATGAAAGCACATCATTCAACTATGCACTCTCCAGGAGATTATGAAAGCACATCATTCAACTATGCACTCTTCAGAAGATTATAAAGTACATCATTTTACTATGCACTCTTCAGAAGATTATGAAAGCACATCATTTAACTATGCACTCTTCAGGAGATTATGAAAGCACATCATTTAACTATGCACTCTTCAGAAGATTATGAAAGCACATCATTTAACTATGCACTCTTCAGAAGATTATGAAAGCACATCATTTAACTATGCACTCTTCAGAAGATTATGAAAGCACATCATTCAACTATGCACTCTCCAGGAGATTATGAAAGCACATCATTCAACTATGCACTCTTCAGAAGATTATGAAAGCACATCATTTAACTATGCACTCTTCAGAAGATTATGAAAGCACATCATTTTACTATGCACTCTTCAGAAGATTATAAAGTACATCATCTAACTATGCACTCTTCAGAAGATTATGAAAGCACATCATTCAACTATGCACTCTCCAGAAGATTATGAAAGCACATCATTCAACTATGCACTCTTCAGAAGATTATGAAAGCACATCATTCAACTATGCACTCTCCAGGAGATTATGAAAGCACATCATTCAACTATGCACTCTTCAGAAGATTATGAAAGCACATCATTTAACTATGCACTCTTCAGAAGATTATGAAAGCACATCATTTTACTATGCACTCTTCAGAAGATTATGAAAGCACATCATTTAACTATGCACTCTTCAGAAGATTATGAAAGCACATCATTCAACTATGCACTCTCCAGGAGATTATGAAAGCACATCATTCAACTATGCACTCTTCAGAAGATTATGAAAGCATATCATTTAACTATGGACTCTTCAGAAGATTATGAAAGCACATCATTTTACTATGCACTCTTCAGAAGATTATGAAAGCACATCATTCAACTATGCACTCTCCAGGAGATTATGAAAGCACATCATTCAACTATGCACTCTTCAGAAGATTATGAAAGCACATCATTTAACTATGCACTCTTCAGAAGATTATGAAAGCACATCATTTAACTATGCACTCTTCAGAAGATTATGAAAGCACATCATTCAACTATGCACTCTTCAGAAGATTATGAAAGCACATCATTCAACTATGCACTCTTCAGAAGATTATGAAAGCACATCATTCAACTATGCACTCTTCAGAAGATTATGAAAGCACATCATTTAACTATGCACTCTTCAGAAGATTATGAAAGCACATCATTTTACTATGCACTCTTCAGAAGATTATAAAGTACATCATCTAACTATGCACTCTTCAGAAGATTATGAAAGCACATCATTCAACTATGCACTCTCCAGAAGATTATGAAAGCACATCATTCAACTATGCACTCTTCAGAAGATTATGAAAGCACATCATTCAACTATGCACTCTCCAGGAGATTATGAAAGCACATCATTCAACTATGCACTCTCCAAAAGATTATGAAAGCACATCATTTCACTATGCACTCTTCAGGAGATTATGAAAGCACATCATTCAACTATGCACTCTTCAGAAGATTATGAAAGCACATCATTTAACTATGCACTCTCCAGAAGATTATGAAAGCACATCATTTAACTATGCACTCTTCAGAAGATTATGAAAGCACATCATTCAACTATGCACTCTCCAGAAGATTATGAAAGCACATCATTTCACTATGCACTCTTCAGAAGATTATGAAAGCACATCATCCAACTATGCACTCTTCAGAAGATTATGAAAGCACATAATTTAACTATGCACTCTCCAGCAGAGTATGAAAGCACATCATTCAACTATGCACTCTTCAGAAGATTATGAAAGCACATCATTCAACTATGCACTCTTCAGAAGATTATGAAAGCACATCATTTTACTATGCACTCTTCAGAAGATTATGAAAGCACATCATTAAACTATGCACTCTTCAGAAGATTATGAAAGCACATAATTTAACTATGCACTCTCCAGCAGAGTATGAAAGCACATCATTCAACTATGCACTCTTCAGAAGATTATGAAAGCACATCATTCAACTATGCACTCTTCAGAAGATTATGAAAGCACATCATTTTACTATGCACTCTTCAGAAGATTATAAAGTACATCATCTAACTATGCACTCTTCAGAAGATTATGAAAGCACATCATTCAACTATGCACTCTTCAGAAGATTATGAAAGCACATCATTCAACTATGCACTCTCCAGGAGATTATGAAAGCACATCATTCAACTATGCACTCTTCAGAAGATTATGAAAGCACATCATTTAACTATGCACTCTTCAGAAGATTATGAAAGCACATCATTTTACTATGCACTCTTCAGAAGATTATGAAAGCACATCATTTAACTATGCACTCTTCAGAAGATTATGAAAGCACATCATTACACTATGCACTCTCCAGGAGATTATGAAAGCACATAATTCAACTATGCACTCTTCAGAAGATTATGAAAGCACATCATTTAACTATGCACTCTTCAGAAGATTATGAAAGCACATCATTTTACTATGCACTCTTCAGAAGATTATAAAGTACATCATCTAACTATGCACTCTTCAGAAGATTATGAAAGCACATCATTCAACTATGCACTCTCCAGAAGATTATGAAAGCACATCATTCAACTATGCACTCTTCAGAAGATTGTGAAAGCACATCATTCAACTATGCACTCTCCAGGAGATTATGAAAGCACATCATTCAACTATGCACTCTTCAGAAGATTATAAAGTACATCATTTTACTATGCACTCTTCAGAAGATTATGAAAGCACATCATTTAACTATGCACTCTTCAGGAGATTATGAAAGCACATCATTTAACTATGCACTCTTCAGAAGATTATGAAAGCACATCATTTTACTATGCACTCTTCAGAAGATTATGAAAGCACATCATTTAACTATGCACTCTTCAGAAGATTATGAAAGCACATCATTCAACTATGCACTCTCCAGGAGATTATGAAAGCACATCATTCAACTATGCACTCTTCAGAAGATTATGAAAGCACATCATTTAACTATGCACTCTTCAGAAGATTATGAAAGCACATCATTTTACTATGCACTCTTCAGAAGATTATAAAGTACATCATCTAACTATGCACTCTTCAGAAGATTATGAAAGCACATCATTCAACTATGCACTCTCCAGAAGATTATGAAAGCACATCATTCAACTATGCACTCTTCAGAAGATTATGAAAGCACATCATTCAACTATGCACTCTCCAGGAGATTATGAAAGCACATCATTCAACTATGCACTCTTCAGAAGATTATGAAAGCACATCATTTAACTATGCACTCTTCAGAAGATTATGAAAGCACATCATTTTACTATGCACTCTTCAGAAGATTATGAAAGCACATCATTTAACTATGCACTCTTCAGAAGATTATGAAAGCACATCATTCAACTATGCACTCTCCAGGAGATTATGAAAGCACATCATTCAACTATGCACTCTTCAGAAGATTATGAAAGCACATCATTTAACTATGCACTCTTCAGAAGATTATGAAAGCACATCATTTTACTATGCACTCTTCAGAAGATTATAAAGTACATCATCTAACTATGCACTCTTCAGAAGATTATGAAAGCACATCATTCAACTATGCACTCTCCAGAAGATTATGAAAGCACATCATTCAACTATGCACTCTTCAGAAGATTATGAAAGCACATCATTCAACTATGCACTCTCCAGGAGATTATGAAAGCACATCATTCAACTATGCACTCTTCAGAAGATTATAAAGTACATCATTTTACTATGCACTCTTCAGAAGATTATGAAAGCACATCATTTAACTATGCACTCTTCAGGAGATTATGAAAGCACATCATTTAACTATGCACTCTTCAGAAGATTATGAAAGCACATCATTTTACTATGCACTCTTCAGAAGATTATGAAAGCACATCATTTAACTATGCACTCTTCAGAAGATTATGAAAGCACATCATTCAACTATGCACTCTCCAGGAGATTATGAAAGCACATCATTCAACTATGCACTCTTCAGAAGATTATGAAAGCACATCATTTAACTATGCACTCTTCAGAAGATTATGAAAGCACATCATTTTACTATACACTCTTCAGAAGATTATAAAGTACATCATCTAACTATGCACTCTTCAGAAGATTATGAAAGCACATCATTCAACTATGCACTCTCCAGAAGATTATGAAAGCACATCATTCAACTATGCACTCTTCAGAAGATTATGAAAGCACATCATTCAACTATGCACTCTCCAGGAGATTATGAAAGCACATCATTCAACTATGCACTCTTCAGAAGATTATGAAAGCACATCATTTAACTATGCACTCTTCAGAAGATTATGAAAGCACATCATTTTACTATGCACTCTTCAGAAGATTATGAAAGCACATCATTTAACTATGCACTCTTCAGAAGATTATGAAAGCACATCATTTTACTATGCACTCTTCAGAAGATTATGAAAGCACATCATTTTACTATGCACTCTTCAGAAGATTATGAAAGCACATCATTCAACTATGCACTCTTCAGAAGATTATGAAAGCACATCATTCAACTATGCACTCTCCAGGAGATTATGAAAGCACATCATTCAACTATGCACTCTTCAGAAGATTATGAAAGCACATCATTTAACTATGCACTCTTCAGAAGATTATGAAAGCACATCATTTAACTATGCACTCTTCAGAAGATTATGAAAGCACATCATTTTACTATGCACTCTTCAGAAGATTATGAAAGCACATCATTTAACTATGCACTCTTCAGAAGATTATGAAAGCACATCATTCAACTATGCACTCTCCAGGAGATTATGAAAGCACATCATTCAACTATGCACTCTTCAGAAGATTATGAAAGCACATCATTTAACTATGCACTCTTCAGAAGATTATGAAAGCACATCATTTTACTATGCACTCTTCAGAAGATTATAAAGTACATCATCTAACTATGCACTCTTCAGAAGATTATGAAAGCACATCATTCAACTATGCACTCTCCAGAAGATTATGAAAGCACATCATTCAACTATGCACTCTTCAGAAGATTATGAAAGCACATCATTCAACTATGCACTCTCCAGGAGATTATGAAAGCACATCATTCAACTATGCACTCTTCAGAAGATTATGAAAGCACATCATTTAACTATGCACTCTTCAGGAGATTATGAAAGCACATCATTTTACTATGCACTCTTCAGAAGATTATGAAAGCACATCATTCAACTATGCACTCTTTAGAAGATTATGAAAGCACATCATTCAACTATGCACTCTTCAGAAGATTATGAAAGCACATCATTTCACTATGCACTCTCCAGAAGATTATGAAAGAACATCATTTCACTATGCACTCTTCAGGAGATTATGAAAGCACATCATTCAACTATGCACTCTTCAGAAGATTATGAAAGCACATCATTTAACTATGCACTCTTCAGAAGATTATGAAAGCACATCATCCAACTATGCACTCTTCAGAAGATTATGAAAACACATAATTTAACTATGCACTCTCCAGCAGAGTATGAAAGCACATCATTTAACTATGCACTCTTCAGAAGATTATGAAAGCACATCATTTTACTATGCACTCTTCAGAAGATTATGAAAGCACATCATTCAACTATGCACTCTTCAGAAGATTATAAAGTACATCATTCAACTATGCACTCTTCAGAAGATTATGAAAGCACATCATTTAACTATGCACTCTTCAGGAGATTATGAAAGCACATCATTTTACTATGCACTCTTCAGAAGATTATGAAAGCACATCATTCAACTATGCACTCTTTAGAAGATTATGAAAGCACATCATTCAACTATGCACTCTCCAGAAGATTATGAAAGCACATCATTTCACTATGCACTCTCCAGAAGATTATGAAAGAACATCATTTCACTATGCACTCTTCAGGAGATTATGAAAGCACATCATTCAACTATGCACTCTTCAGAAGATTATGAAAGCACATCATTTAACTATGCACTCTTCAGAAGATTATGAAAGCACATCATCCAACTATGCACTCTTCAGAAGATTATGAAAACACATAATTTAACTATGCACTCTCCAGCAGAGTATGAAAGCACATCATTTAACTATGCACTCTTCAGAAGATTATGAAAGCACATCATTCAACTATGCACTCTTCAGAAGATTATGAAAGCACATCATTTAACTATGCACTCTTCAGAAGATTATGAAAGCACATAATTCAACTATGCACTCTTCAGAAGATTATAAAGCACATCATTCAACTATGCACTCTTCAGAAGATTATGAAAGCACATCATTTAACTATGCACTCTCCAGAAGATTATGAAAGCACATCATTTTACTATGCACTCTTCAGAAGGTTATGAAAGCACATAATTTAACTGTGCACTCTTCAGAAGATTATGAAAGCACATCATTTCACTATGCACTCTCCAGAAGATTATGAAAGCACATCATTTAACTATGCCCTCTTCAGAAGATTATGAAAGCACATCATTCAACTATGCACTCTCCAGAAGATTATGAAAGCACATCATTTCACTATGCACTCTTCAGAAGATTATGAAAGCACATCATCCAACTATGCACTCTTCAGAAGATTATGAAAACACATAATTTAACTATGCACTCTCCAGCAGAGTATGAAAGCACATCATTTAACTATGCACTCTTCAGAAGATTACGAAAGCACATCATTCAACTATGCACTCTTCAGAAGATTATGAAAGCACATCATTTAACTATGCACTCTTCAGAAGATTATGAAAGCACATAATTCAACTATGCACTCTTCAGAAGATTATAAAGTACATCATTCAACTATGCACTCTTCAGAAGATTATGAAAGCACATCATTTAACTATGCACTCTTCAGAAGATTATGAAAGCACATCATTCAACTATGCACTCTTCAGACGATTATGAAAGCACATCATTTAACTATGCACTCGTCAGAAGATTATGAAAGCACATCATTCAACTATGCACTCTTCAGAAGATTATGAAAGCACATCATTCAACTATGCACTCTTCAGACGATTATGAAACACATCATTTAACTATGCACTCGTCAGAAGATTATGAAAGCACATAATTTAACTATGCACTCTTCAGAAGATTATGAAAGCACATCATTTAACTATGCACTCGTCAGAAGATTATGAAAGTACATCATCTAACTATGCACTCTTCAGAAGATTATGAAAGCACATAATTGAACTATGCACTCTTCAGAAGATTATGAAAGTACATCATCTAACTATGCACTCTTCAGAAGATTATGAAAGCACATCATTCAACTATGCACTCTTCAGAAGATTATGAAAGCACATCATTTCACTATGCACTCTCCAGAAGATTATGAAAGCACATCATTCAACTATGCACTCTTCAGAAGATTATGAAAGCACATCATTTTACTATGCACTCTCAAGAATATTATGAAAGCACATCATTCAACTATGCACTCTTCAGAAGATTATGAAAGCACATCATTCAACTATGCACTCTTCAGAAGATTATGAAAGCACATCATTTTACTATGCACTCTTCAGAAGATTATGAAAGCACATCATTCAACTATGCACTCTTAGAAGATTATGAAAGCACATAATTTAACTAGGCACTCTCCAGAAGATTATGAAAGCACATCATTCAACTATGCACTCTCCAAAAGATTATGAAAGCACATCATTTCACTATGCACTCTTCAGGAGATTATGAAAGAACATCATTCAACTATGCACTCTTCAGAAGATTATGAAAGCACATCATTTAACTATGCACTCTTCAGAAGATTATGAAAGCACATCATTTAACTATGCACTCTCCAGGAGATTATGAAAGCACATCATTCAACTATGCACTCTCCAGGAGATTATGAAAGTACATCATCTAACTATGCACTCTTCAGAAGATTATTAAAGCACATCATTTAACTCTGCACTCGTCAGAAGATTATGAAAGCACATCATTTACCTATGCACTCTCCAGAAGATTATGAAAGCACATCATTTAACTATGCACTCGTCAGAAGATTATGAAAGCACATCATTTAACTATGCACTCTCCAGGAGATTATGAAAGCACATCATTTAACTATGCACTCTTCAGAAGATTATGAAAGCACATCATTCAACTATGCACTCTTCAGAAAATTATGAAAGCACATCATTCAACTATGCACTCTCCAGGAGATTATGAAAGCACATCATTCAACTAGGCACTCTTCAGAAAATTATGAAAGCACATCATTCAACTATGCACTCTCCAGGAGATTATGAAAGCACATCATTCAACTATGCACTCTTCAGGAGATTATAAAGTACATCATCTAACTATGCACTCTTCAGAAGATTATGAAAGCACATCATTTAACTATGCACTCTTCAGAAGATTATGAAAGCACATCATTCAACTATGCACTCTTCAGAAGATTATGAAAGCACATCATTAAACTATGCACTCTTCAGGAGATTATGAAAGCACATCATTTTACTATGCACTCTTCAGAAGATTATGAAAGCACATCATTCAACTATGCACTCTTTAGAAGATTATGAAAGCACATAATTTAACTATGCACTCTCCAGAAGATTATGAAAGCACATCATTTCACTATGCACTCTCCAGAAGATTATGAAAGCACATCATTCAACTATGCACTCTTCAGAAGATTATGAAAGAACATCATTTCACTATGCACTCTTCAGAAGATTATGAAAGCACATCATTTCACTATGCACTCTTCAGAAGATTATGAAAGCACATCATTTCACTATGCACTCTCCGGAAGATTATGAAAGCACATCATTTCACTATGCACTCTCCAGAAGATTATGAAAGCACATCATTCAACTATGCACTCTTCAGAAGATTATGAAAGCACATCATTTAACTATGCACTCTTCAGAAGATTATGAAAGCACATCATTCAACTATGCACTCTCCAGTAGATTATGAAAGCACATCATTTAACTATGCACTCTCCAGAAGATTATGAAAGCACATCATTTCACTATGCACTCTCCAGAAGATTATGAAAGCACATCATTTAACTATGCACTCTTCAGAAGATTATGAAAGCACATCATTCAACTATGCACTCTTCAGAAGATTATGAAAGCACATCATTTCACTATGCACTCTCCAGAAGATTATGAAAGAACATCATTTCACTATGCACTCTTCAGGAGATTATGAAAGCACATCATTCAACTATGCACTCTTCAGAAGATTATGAAAGCACATCATTTAACTATGCACTCTCCAGAAGATTATGAAAGCACATCATTTAACTATGCACTCTTCAGAAGATTATGAAAGCACATCATTCAACTATGCACTCTCCAGAATATTATGAAAGCACATCATTTCACTATGCACTCTTCAGAAGATCTTGAAAGCACATCATCCAACTATGCACTCTTCAGAAGATTATGAAAGCACATAATTTAACTATGCACTCTCCAGCAGAGTATGAAAGCACATCATTTAACTATGCACTCTTCAGAAGATTATGAAAGCACATCATTCAACTATGCACTCTTCAGAAGATTATGAAAGCACATCATTTAACTATGCACTCTTCAGAAGATTATGAAAGCACATAATTCAACTATGCACTCTTCAGAAGATTATGAAAGCACATCATTTAACTATGCACTCTTCAGAAGATTATGAAAGTACATCATTTTACTATGCACTCTTCAGAAGATTATGAAAGCACATCATTTAACTATGCACTCTTCAGAAGATTATGAAAGCACATCATTTAACTATGCACTCTTCAGAAGATTATGAAAGTACATCATTTTACTATGCACTCTTCAGAAGATTATGAAAGCACATCATTTAACTATGCACTCTTCAGAAGATTATGAAAGTACATCATTTTACTATGCACTCTTCAGAAGATTATGAAAGCACATCATTTAACTATGCACTCTTCAGAAGATTATGAAAGCACATCATTCAACTATGCACTCTCCAGAAGATTATGAAAGCACATCATTCAACTATGCACTCTTCAGAAGATTATGAAAGCACATCGTTTAACTATGCACTCGTCAGAAGATTATTAAAGCACATCATTTTACTATGCACTCTTCAGAAGATTATGAAAGCACATCATTTAACTATGCACTCTCCAGAAGATTATGAAAGCACATCATTTCACTATGCACTCTTCAGAAGATTATGAAAGTACATCATTCAACTATGCACTCTTCAGAAGATTATGAAAGCACATCATTTAACTATGAACTCTTCAGAAGATTATGAAAGCACATTATTTCACTATGCACTTTTCAGAAGATTATGAAAGCACATCATTTAACTATGCACTCTCCAGAAGATTATGAAAGCACATCATTTAACTATGCACTCTCCAGAAGATTATGAAAGCACATCATTCAACTATGCACTCTTCAGAAGATTATGAAAGCACATCATTTAACTATGCACTCGTCAGAAGATTATGAAAGCACATCATTCAACTATGCACTCTTCAGAAGATTATGAAAGCACATCATTTCACTATGCACTCTTCAGAATATTATGAAAGCACATCATTTCACTATGCACTCTTCAGAAGATTATGAAAGCACATCATTTAACTATGCACTCTCCAGAAGATTATGAAAGCACAGCATTCAACTATGCACTCTCCAGAAGATTATGAAAGCACATCATTTAACTATGCACTCTTCAGAAGATTATGAAAGCACATCATTCAACTATGCACTCTTCAGAAGATTATGAAAGCACATCATTTAACTATGCACATGTCAGAAGATTATGAAAGCACATCATTTCACTATGCACTCTTCAGAAGATTATGAAAGCACATCATTTAACTATGCACTCGTCAGAAGATTATGAAAGCACATCATTCAACTATGCACTCTTCAGAAGATTATGAAAGCACATCATTCAACTATGCACTCTTCAGAAGATTATGAAAGCACATCATTTAACTATGCACTCTTACGAAGATTATGAAAGCACATCATTCAACTATGCACTCTTCAGAAGATTATGAAAGCACATCATTTAACTATGCACTCTCCAGAAGATTATGAAAGCACATCAGTAAACTATGCACTCTTCAGTAGATTATGAAAGCACATCATTTCACTATGCACACTTCAGAAGATTATGAAAGCACATCATTTAACTATGCACTCTCCAGAAGATTATGAAAGCACATCAGTAAACTATGCACTCGTCAGAAGATTATAAAAGCACATCATTCAACTATGCACTCTTCAGGAGATTATGAAAGCACATCATTCAACTATGCACTCTTCAGAAGATTATGAAAGCACATCATTTAACTATGCACTCTTAAGAAGATTATGAAAGCACATCATTCAACTATGCACTCTTCAGAAGATTATGAAAGCACATCATTTAACTATGCACTCGTCAGAAGATTATGAAAGCACATCATTCAACTATGCACTCTTCAGAAGATTATGAAAGCACATCATTTCACTATGCACTCTCCAGAAGATTATGAAAGCACATCATTTAACTATGCACTCGTCAGAAGATTATGAAAGCACATCATTTAACTATGCACTCTTCAGAAGATTATGAAAGCACATCAGTAAACTATGCACTCTTCAGTAGATTATAAAAGCACATCATTTAACTATGCACTCTTCAGTAGATTATAAAAGCACATCATTCAACTATGCACTCTTCAGAAGATTATGAAAGCACATCATTTAACTATGCACTCTTACGAAGATTATGAAAGCACATCATTCAACTATGCACTCTTCAGAAGATTATGAAAGCACATCATTTAACTATGCACTCTCCAGAAGATTATGAAAGCACATCAGTAAACTATGCACTCTCCAGAAGGTTATGAAAGCACATCATTTAACTATGCACACTTCAGAAGATTATGAAAGCACATCATTCAACTATGCACTCTTCAGAAGATTATGAAAGCACATCATTTCACTATGCACACTTCAGAAGATTATGAAAGCACATCATTTAACTATGCACTCTTCAGAAGATTATGAAAGTCACATCATTTCACTATGCACACTTCAGAAGATTATGAAAGCACATCATTCAACTATGCACTCTTCAGAAGATTATGAAAGCACATCATTTTACTATGCACTCACAAGAATATTATGAAAGCACATCATTCAACTATGCACTCTTCAGAAGATTATGAAAGCACATCATTCAACTATGCACTCTTACGAAGATTATGAAAGCACATCAGTAAACTATGCACTCGTCAGAAGATTATAAAAGCACATCATTCAACTATGCACTCTTCAGGAGATTATGAAAGCACATCATTCAACTATGCACTCTTACGAAGATTATGAAAGCACATCATTCAACTATGCACTCTTCAGAAGATTATGAAAGCACATCATTTAACTATGCACTCTCCAGAAGATTATGAAAGCACATCAGTAAACTATGCACTCTCCAGAAGATTATGAAAGCACATCATTTCACTATGCACACTTCAGAAGATTATGAAAGCACATCATTCAACTATGCACTCTTCAGAAGATTATGAAAGCACATCATTTTACTATGCACTCTCAAGAATATTATGAAAGCACATCATTCAACTATGCACTCTTCAGAAGATAATGAAAGCACATCATTCAACTATGCAGTCTTCAGAAGATTATGAAAGCACATCATTTCACTATGCACTCTCCAGAAGATTATGAAAGCACATCATTCAACTATGCACTCTTCAGAAGATTATGAAAGCACATCATTCAACTATGCACTCTCCAGAAGATTATGAAAGCACATCATTTAACTATGCACTCTCCAGAAGAAGATGAAAGCACATCATTCAACTATGCACTCTTCAGAAGATTATGAAAGCACATCATTTTACTATGCACTCTCAAGAATATTATGAAAGCACATCATTCAACTATGCACTCTTCAGAAGATAATGAAAGCACATCATTCAACTATGCAGTCTTCAGAAGATTATGAAAGCACATCATTCAACTATGCACTCTTCAGAAGATTATGAAAGCACATCATTCAACTCTGCACTCTTCAGAAGATTATGAAAGCACATCATTCAACTATGCACTCTCAAGAATATTATGAAAGCACATCATTCAACTATGCACTCTCCAGAAGAAGATGAAAGCACATCATTCAACTATGCAGTCTTCAGAAGATTATGAAAGCACATCATTTCACTATGCACTCTCCAGAAGATTATGAAAGCACATCATTCAACTATGCACTCTTCAGAAGATTATGAAAGCACATCATTTAACTATGAACTCTTCAGAAGATTATGAAAGCACATTATTTCACTATGCACTTTTCAGAAGATTATGAAAGCACATCATTTAACTATGCACTCTCCAGAAGATTATGAAAGCACATCATTTAACTATGCACTCTCCAGAAGATTATGAAAGCACATCATTCAACTATGCACTCTTCAGAAGATTATGAAAGCACATCATTCAACTATGCACTCTCCAGAAGATTATGAAAGCACATCATTCAACTATGCACTCTTCAGAAGATTATGAAAGCACATCGTTTAACTATGCACTCGTCAGAAGATTATTAAAGCACATCATTTTACTATGCACTCTTCAGAAGATTATGAAAGCACATCATTTAACTATGCACTCTCCAGAAGATTATGAAAGCACATCATTTCACTATGCACTCTTCAGAAGATTATGAAAGTACATCATTCAACTATGCACTCTTCAGAAGATTATGAAAGCACATCATTTAACTATGAACTCTTCAGAAGATTATGAAAGCACATTATTTCACTATGCACTTTTCAGAAGATTATGAAAGCACATCATTTAACTATGCACTCTCCAGAAGATTATGAAAGCACATCATTTAACTATGCACTCTCCAGAAGATTATGAAAGCACATCATTCAACTATGCACTCTTCAGAAGATTATGAAAGCACATCATTTAACTATGCACTCGTCAGAAGATTATGAAAGCACATCATTCAACTATGCACTCTTCAGAAGATTATGAAAGCACATCATTTCACTATGCACTCTTCAGAATATTATGAAAGCACATCATTTCACTATGCACTCTTCAGAAGATTATGAAAGCACAGCATTCAACTATGCACTCTCCAGAAGATTATGAAAGCACATCATTTAACTATGCACTCTTCAGAAGATTATGAAAGCACATCATTCAACTATGCACTCTTCAGAAGATTATGAAAGCACATCATTTAACTATGCACATGTCAGAAGATTATGAAAGCACATCATTTCACTATGCACTCTTCAGAAGATTATGAAAGCACATCATTTAACTATGCACTCGTCAGAAGATTATGAAAGCACATCATTCAACTATGCACTCTTCAGAAGATTATGAAAGCACATCATTCAACTATGCACTCTTCAGAAGATTATGAAAGCACATCATTTAACTATGCACTCTTACGAAGATTATGAAAGCACATCATTCAACTATGCACTCTTCAGAAGATTATGAAAGCACATCATTTAACTATGCACTCTCCAGAAGATTATGAAAGCACATCAGTAAACTATGCACTCTTCAGTAGATTATGAAAGCACATCATTTCACTATGCACACTTCAGAAGATTATGAAAGCACATCATTTAACTATGCACTCTCCAGAAGATTATGAAAGCACATCAGTAAACTATGCACTCGTCAGAAGATTATAAAAGCACATCATTCAACTATGCACTCTTCAGGAGATTATGAAAGCACATCATTCAACTATGCACTCTTCAGAAGATTATGAAAGCACATCATTTAACTATGCACTCTTAAGAAGATTATGAAAGCACATCATTCAACTATGCACTCTTCAGAAGATTATGAAAGCACATCATTTAACTATGCACTCGTCAGAAGATTATGAAAGCACATCATTCAACTATGCACTCTTCAGAAGATTATGAAAGCACATCATTTCACTATGCACTCTCCAGAAGATTATGAAAGCACATCATTTAACTATGCACTCGTCAGAAGATTATGAAAGCACATCATTTAACTATGCACTCTTCAGTAGATTATGAAAGCACATCATTTAACTATGCACTCTTCAGAAGATTATGAAAGCACATCATTTCACTATGCACTCTCCAGAAGATTATGAAAGCACATCATTTAACTATGCACTCGTCAGAAGATTATGAAAGCACATCATTTAACTATGCACTCTTAAGAAGATTATGAAAGCACATCATTCAACTATGCACTCTTCAGAAGATTATGAAAGCACATCATTTAACTATGCACTCTCCAGAAGATTATGAAAGCACATCATTTAACTATGCACTCTTCAGAAGATTATGAAAGCACATCAGTAAACTATGCACTCTTCAGTAGATTATAAAAGCACATCATTTAACTATGCACTCTTCAGTAGATTATAAAAGCACATCATTCAACTATGCACTCTTCAGAAGATTATGAAAGCACATCATTTAACTATGCACTCTTACGAAGATTATGAAAGCACATCATTCAACTATGCACTCTTCAGAAGATTATGAAAGCACATCATTTAACTATGCACTCTCCAGAAGATTATGAAAGCACATCAGTAAACTATGCACTCTCCAGAAGGTTATGAAAGCACATCATTTAACTATGCACACTTCAGAAGATTATGAAAGCACATCATTCAACTATGCACTCTTCAGAAGATTATGAAAGCACATCATTTCACTATGCACACTTCAGAAGATTATGAAAGCACATCATTTAACTATGCACTCTTCAGAAGATTATGAAAGCACATCATTTCACTATGCACACTTCAGAAGATTATGAAAGCACATCATTCAACTATGCACTCTTCAGAAGATTATGAAAGCACATCATTTTACTATGCACTCACAAGAATATTATGAAAGCACATCATTCAACTATGCACTCTTCAGAAGATTATGAAAGCACATCATTCAACTATGCACTCTTACGAAGATTATGAAAGCACATCAGTAAACTATGCACTCGTCAGAAGATTATAAAAGCACATCATTCAACTATGCACTCTTCAGGAGATTATGAAAGCACATCATTCAACTATGCACTCTTACGAAGATTATGAAAGCACATCATTCAACTATGCACTCTTCAGAAGATTATGAAAGCACATCATTTAACTATGCACTCTCCAGAAGATTATGAAAGCACATCAGTAAACTATGCACTCTCCAGAAGATTATGAAAGCACATCATTTCACTATGCACACTTCAGAAGATTATGAAAGCACATCATTCAACTATGCACTCTTCAGAAGATTATGAAAGCACATCATTTTACTATGCACTCTCAAGAATATTATGAAAGCACATCATTCAACTATGCACTCTTCAGAAGATAATGAAAGCACATCATTCAACTATGCAGTCTTCAGAAGATTATGAAAGCACATCATTTCACTATGCACTCTCCAGAAGATTATGAAAGCACATCATTCAACTATGCACTCTTCAGAAGATTATGAAAGCACATCATTCAACTATGCACTCTCCAGAAGATTATGAAAGCACATCATTTAACTATGCACTCTCCAGAAGAAGATGAAAGCACATCATTCAACTATGCACTCTTCAGAAGATTATGAAAGCACATCATTTTACTATGCACTCTCAAGAATATTATGAAAGCACATCATTCAACTATGCACTCTTCAGAAGATAATGAAAGCACATCATTCAACTATGCAGTCTTCAGAAGATTATGAAAGCACATCATTCAACTATGCACTCTTCAGAAGATTATGAAAGCACATCATTCAACTATGCACTCTTCAGAAGATTATGAAAGCACATCATTCAACTATGCACTCTCAAGAATATTATGAAAGCACATCATTCAACTATGCACTCTCCAGAAGAAGATGAAAGCACATCATTCAACTATGCAGTCTTCAGAAGATTATGAAAGCACATCATTTCACTATGCACTCTCCAGAAGATTATGAAAGCACATCATTCAACTATGCACTCTTCAGAAGATTATGAAAGCACATCATTCAACTATGCACTCTCCAGAAGATTATGAAAGCACATCATTTAACTATGCACTGTCCAGAAGAAGATGAAAGCACATCATTCAACTATGCACTCTTCAGAAGATTATGAAAGCACATCATTCAACTATGCAGTCTTCAGAAGATTATGAAAGCACATCATTTCACTATGCACTCTCCAGAAGATTATGAAAGCACATCATTCAACTATGCACTCTTCAGAAGATTATGAAAGCACATCATTTAACTATGAACTCTTCAGAAGATTATGAAAGCACATTATTTCACTATGCACTTTTCAGAAGATTATGAAAGCACATCATTTAACTATGCACTCTCCAGAAGATTATGAAAGCACATCATTTAACTATGCACTCTCCAGAAGATTATGAAAGCACATCATTCAACTATGCACTCTTCAGAAGATTATGAAAGCACATCATTCAACTATGCACTCTCCAGAAGATTATGAAAGCACATCATTCAACTATGCACTCTTCAGAAGATTATGAAAGCACATCGTTTAACTATGCACTCGTCAGAAGATTATTAAAGCACATCATTTTACTATGCACTCTTCAGAAGATTATGAAAGCACATCATTTAACTATGCACTCTCCAGAAGATTATGAAAGCACATCATTTCACTATGCACTCTTCAGAAGATTATGAAAGTACATCATTCAACTATGCACTCTTCAGAAGATTATGAAAGCACATCATTTAACTATGAACTCTTCAGAAGATTATGAAAGCACATTATTTCACTATGCACTTTTCAGAAGATTATGAAAGCACATCATTTAACTATGCACTCTCCAGAAGATTATGAAAGCACATCATTTAACTATGCACTCTCCAGAAGATTATGAAAGCACATCATTCAACTATGCACTCTTCAGAAGATTATGAAAGCACATCATTTAACTATGCACTCGTCAGAAGATTATGAAAGCACATCATTCAACTATGCACTCTTCAGAAGATTATGAAAGCACATCATTTCACTATGCACTCTTCAGAATATTATGAAAGCACATCATTTCACTATGCACTCTTCAGAAGATTATGAAAGCACAGCATTCAACTATGCACTCTCCAGAAGATTATGAAAGCACATCATTTAACTATGCACTCTTCAGAAGATTATGAAAGCACATCATTCAACTATGCACTCTTCAGAAGATTATGAAAGCACATCATTTAACTATGCACATGTCAGAAGATTATGAAAGCACATCATTTCACTATGCACTCTTCAGAAGATTATGAAAGCACATCATTTAACTATGCACTCGTCAGAAGATTATGAAAGCACATCATTCAACTATGCACTCTTCAGAAGATTATGAAAGCACATCATTCAACTATGCACTCTTCAGAAGATTATGAAAGCACATCATTTAACTATGCACTCTTACGAAGATTATGAAAGCACATCATTCAACTATGCACTCTTCAGAAGATTATGAAAGCACATCATTTAACTATGCACTCTCCAGAAGATTATGAAAGCACATCAGTAAACTATGCACTCTTCAGTAGATTATGAAAGCACATCATTTCACTATGCACACTTCAGAAGATTATGAAAGCACATCATTTAACTATGCACTCTCCAGAAGATTATGAAAGCACATCAGTAAACTATGCACTCGTCAGAAGATTATAAAAGCACATCATTCAACTATGCACTCTTCAGGAGATTATGAAAGCACATCATTCAACTATGCACTCTTCAGAAGATTATGAAAGCACATCATTTAACTATGCACTCTTAAGAAGATTATGAAAGCACATCATTCAACTATGCACTCTTCAGAAGATTATGAAAGCACATCATTTAACTATGCACTCGTCAGAAGATTATGAAAGCACATCATTCAACTATGCACTCTTCAGAAGATTATGAAAGCACATCATTTCACTATGCACTCTCCAGAAGATTATGAAAGCACATCATTTAACTATGCACTCGTCAGAAGATTATGAAAGCACATCATTTAACTATGCACTCTTCAGAAGATTATGAAAGCACATCAGTAAACTATGCACTCTTCAGTAGATTATAAAAGCACATCATTTAACTATGCACTCTTCAGTAGATTATAAAAGCACATCATTCAACTATGCACTCTTCAGAAGATTATGAAAGCACATCATTTAACTATGCACTCTTACGAAGATTATGAAAGCACATCATTCAACTATGCACTCTTCAGAAGATTATGAAAGCACATCATTTAACTATGCACTCTCCAGAAGATTATGAAAGCACATCAGTAAACTATGCACTCTCCAGAAGGTTATGAAAGCACATCATTTAACTATGCACACTTCAGAAGATTATGAAAGCACATCATTCAACTATGCACTCTTCAGAAGATTATGAAAGCACATCATTTCACTATGCACACTTCAGAAGATTATGAAAGCACATCATTTAACTATGCACTCTTCAGAAGATTATGAAAGCACATCATTTCACTATGCACACTTCAGAAGATTATGAAAGCACATCATTCAACTATGCACTCTTCAGAAGATTATGAAAGCACATCATTTTACTATGCACTCACAAGAATATTATGAAAGCACATCATTCAACTATGCACTCTTCAGAAGATTATGAAAGCACATCATTCAACTATGCACTCTTACGAAGATTATGAAAGCACATCAGTAAACTATGCACTCGTCAGAAGATTATAAAAGCACATCATTCAACTATGCACTCTTCAGGAGATTATGAAAGCACATCATTCAACTATGCACTCTTACGAAGATTATGAAAGCACATCATTCAACTATGCACTCTTCAGAAGATTATGAAAGCACATCATTTAACTATGCACTCTCCAGAAGATTATGAAAGCACATCAGTAAACTATGCACTCTCCAGAAGATTATGAAAGCACATCATTTCACTATGCACACTTCAGAAGATTATGAAAGCACATCATTCAACTATGCACTCTTCAGAAGATTATGAAAGCACATCATTTTACTATGCACTCTCAAGAATATTATGAAAGCACATCATTCAACTATGCACTCTTCAGAAGATAATGAAAGCACATCATTCAACTATGCAGTCTTCAGAAGATTATGAAAGCACATCATTTCACTATGCACTCTCCAGAAGATTATGAAAGCACATCATTCAACTATGCACTCTTCAGAAGATTATGAAAGCACATCATTCAACTATGCACTCTCCAGAAGATTATGAAAGCACATCATTTAACTATGCACTCTCCAGAAGAAGATGAAAGCACATCATTCAACTATGCACTCTTCAGAAGATTATGAAAGCACATCATTTTACTATGCACTCTCAAGAATATTATGAAAGCACATCATTCAACTATGCACTCTTCAGAAGATAATGAAAGCACATCATTCAACTATGCAGTCTTCAGAAGATTATGAAAGCACATCATTCAACTATGCACTCTTCAGAAGATTATGAAAGCACATCATTCAACTATGCACTCTTCAGAAGATTATGAAAGCACATCATTCAACTATGCACTCTCAAGAATATTATGAAAGCACATCATTCAACTATGCACTCTCCAGAAGAAGATGAAAGCACATCATTCAACTATGCAGTCTTCAGAAGATTATGAAAGCACATCATTTCACTATGCACTCTCCAGAAGATTATGAAAGCACATCATTCAACTATGCACTCTTCAGAAGATTATGAAAGCACATCATTCAACTATGCACTCTCCAGAAGATTATGAAAGCACATCATTTAACTATGCACTGTCCAGAAGAAGATGAAAGCACATCATTCAACTATGCACTCTTCAGAAGATTATGAAAGCACATCATTCAACTATGCACTCTCCAGAAGATTATGAAAGCACATCATTTAAATATGCACTCTCCAGAAGATTATGATAGCACATCATTCAACTATGCACTCTTCAGAAGATTATGAAAGCACATCATTTAACTATGCACTCTCCAGAAGATTATGAAAGCACATTATTTAACTATGCACTCTTCAGAAGATTATGAAAGCACATCATTCAACTATGCACTCTTCAGAAGATTATGAAAGCACATCATTTAACTATGCACTCTCCAGAAGATTATGAAAGCACATCATTCAACTATGCACTCTTCAGAAGATTATGAAAGCACGTCATTTTACTATGCACTCTTCAGAAGATTATGAAAGCACATCATTCAACTATGCACTCTCCAGAAGATTATGAAAGCACATCATTTCACTATGCACTCTTCAGGAGATTATGAAAGCACATCATTCAACTATGCACTCTTCAGAAGATTATGAAAGCACATCATTTAACTATGCACTCTTCAGAAGATTATGAAAGCACATCATTTTACTATGAACTCTCAAGAATATTATGAAAGCACATCATTCAACTGTGCACTCTTCAGAAGATTATGAAAGCACATCATTCAACTGTGCACTCTTCAGAAGATTATGAAAGCACATAATTTAACTATGCACTCTCCAGAAGATTATGAAAGCACATCATTTAACTATGCACTCGTCAGAAGATTGTGAAAGCACATCATTTTACTATGCACTCTTCAGAAGATTATGAAAGCACATCATTCAACTATGCACTCTTCAGAAGATTATGAAAGCACATAATTTAACTATGCACTCTCCAGAAGATTATGAAAGCACATCATTTAACTATGCACTCGTCAGAAGATTGTGAAAGCACATCATTTTACTATGCACTCTTCAGAAGATTATGAAAGCACATCATTTAACTATGCACTCTTCAGAAGATTATGAAAGCACATCATTCAACTATGCACTCTCCAGAAGATTATGAAAGCACATCATTTCACTATGCACTCTTCAGGAGATTATGAAAGCACATCATTCAACTATGCACTCTTCAGAAGATTATGAAAGCACATCATTTAACTATGCACTCTCCAGAAGATTATGAAAGCACATAATTACACTATGCACTCTTCAGAAGATTATGAAAGTACATCATTCAACTATGCACTCTTCAGAAGATATGAAAGCACATCATTTAACTATGCACCTTTCAGAAGATTATGAAAGCACATCATTTCACTATGCACTCTTCAGAAGATTATGAAAGCACATCATTTAACTATGCACTCTCCAGAAGATTATGAAAGCACATCATTCAGCTATGCACTCTTCAGAAGATTATGAAAGCACATCATTTAACTATGCACTCGTCAGAAGATTATGAAAGCACATCATTCAACTATGCACTCTTCAGAAGATTATGAAAGCACATCATTTAACTATGCACTCTTTAGAAGATTATGAAAGCACATCATTCAACTATGCACTCTTCAGAGGATTATGAAAGCACATCATTCAACTATGCACTTTTTAGAAGATTATGAAAGCACATCATTCAACTATGCACTCTTCAGAAGATCATGAAAGCACATCATTCAACTATGCACTCTCCAGATGATTATGAAAGCACATCATTCAACTATGCACTCTCCAGAAGATTATGAAAGCACATCATTTAACTATGCACTCTTCAGAAGATTATGAAAGCACATCATTCAACTATGCACTCTTCAGAAGATTATGAAACACATCATTTAACTATGCACTCTCCAGAAGATTATGAAAGCACATCATTCAACTATGCACTCTCCAGAAGATTATGGAAGCACATCATTCAACTATGCACTCTCCAGAAGATTATGAAAGCACATCATTTTACTATGCACTCTCCAGAAGATTATGAAAGCACATCATTCAACTATGCACTCTTCAGAAGAGTATGAAAGCACATCATTTAACTATGCACTCTCAAGAATATTATGAAAGCACATAATTTAACTATGCACTCTTCAGAAGATTATGAAAGCACATCATTTAACTATGCACTCTTCAGAAGATTATGAAAGCACATCATTTCACTATGCACTCTCCAGAAGATTATGAAAGCACATCATTCAACTATGCACTCTGTCGTGATAATACATACTTTGGAAGCATTGATAAACAGACTCGAAGGTGGTGTAAAATGCGTTCTTTATTGTCTAGTAGTAAACGTTGCACTGAGAAACAATGGCGGACGAGATTCATACTTTACGGGCCAAGGGGCATAACTCTAGGCGACTAATAGTCTCTTAGCCTATATTATGACATCCCTTCCCTTCCATATATATGTATATAGTCCAAGGGCGATATTTAGCCTTTATCTGATTAAGGGATAACATAGTCTCTAATATATTATTTAGCTTGTCTCCATTGTTCTAGGGTAATGGTATTGTCTCTTTTTTTTAGGATAGTGTAACCTATAAGTTCAGTTTCTGAGGAGCATTCACTCGTCTCTGAGATCTTCTTAATTCGGGGGTGAGTTTCTCAGTTCGTGTGTGAGGCGTGCCGCTGGAGTGTTGTTCGGTGGTCGGCTGTTCGATTTGTTTAGGGGGGGGGACCTTCCTTCTGGGTGGGATCCGATGGAGAGTCGCTGGGGCGAGGTTGGTCGGATCTATTTGCGGTTGTTGATCTCCTCCCAGCTGGTCTGAGGAACTGCCTGTTCCTTCTATAGGTGTTACCGTTCTCAGATTCAACTATGTAGGATCTGGGTGTCACGCTGGAGCGCTGAATTTTTCCAGGCTCCCATATCTTTGCTTTTTCCTGCTGGACATAGACATTCTGTCCTGCATGTAGGTGGGAGTGGTGTCTGTTATGTTTCCTGTCATAGCAGACCTTAGACTGATCTTTCTGTTTCTGTATGGCTGTCCTAGTCTGCTCATCGCCAAGTTGTTGCTTGGATACTAGGGGTGTCCGTATTTTTCGTCCGTTGAGTAACTCTGCCGGGGACTTAATGTCTGATGACAGTGGCGTGGCTCTGTAAGCCATCATTGCTAGGTAGCTGTCTTGACCAGTTTCCCCTGCCTTCGTCAAAATTTTCTTGCATGTTCCCACCATTCTTTCGGCGAATCCGTTAGACTTGGGGTAATGTGGGGACGATGTCCTGTGTTGGAAGCTGTACGTCCTGGCGAAATCCTTGAAATCTTTACTTGTAAATTGTGGACCATTGTCCGAGTACAAGATTTCCGGCACTCCTTGTTCCTCAAATATCGTCTTAATACTTCTAATAACGGATATTGATGAGGCGGATGGAAGGCGTCGTACGAAGGGGTTTCGGCTGTACTGATCTGCCACAAGCAGATATTCTTTCCCTGCCAATGTGAACAAGTCTCTGCTGACGTACTGCCAGGGGTACGTAGGGGTTTCGTGCTGGAGTATTGATTCGGGCGGGATACTGGCTTGGTATTTCTGGCATGTGTGGCACTCTCGGACTATATCTTCTATGTCCTTATTTAACCCTATCCAGTACACCGCTGAACGCGCTCGTAACCTCGTTCTCTCTACTCCTTGGTGTGAAGCATGCAGCTCTTCCAGTATGCCTCTTTGCAACGAGGCTGGGATAATGATTCTCTGGCTCTTGAGTAGAATTCCATCCTGGACCCCAATCTCATCTCTGAAATTCCAGAATGGCAGGAGAATTCCTGGGCAGTCAGCCCGGTTGGAAGGCCAGCCGGTCAATACCATGCTTACAAGTTGCTTTAGGAGTGGGTCCTGGGATGTTTCCACTCTTATATCTTCAACTCTCGTCGGCTCAAAGTTGAGGTATGAGATCATGCTATGGACGTTGAGATCGATCCCTTCAATGTGCCCACTGGGTCTGGGTGCTACTCGTGACAAGCAGTCTGCAATTGGAACTGTTTTTCCTGGGGTATATTTTACAGTAAAATCATATCCCTCGACCTTCAATAACATTCTAGCCAGTCTTGGGGGTGCTTGTGCTAGATTTTTCAATGCTATCAACTCCAATGGCTTGTGATCCGTATGAATTGTCGTTTTGTGGCCCCAAACGTAACTGTGAAATTTCTCCAGGCCAAAGACGATAGCCAACATCTCCCTCTCTATGTTTGAGTAGCGTGTTTCTGGTCTGGAAAGTGCTTTGCTCGCGAATGCTACTGGTCTGTCGTTTTGTAGCAGAGCCGCGCCTATACCCATTGAAGACGCATCTACCTGTAGCACTATTGGTTCTTTAGGGTCGAAGTATCGGAGTGTCGTATGATTTCCGATCTCTTTTTTGATTTCTTCGAATGCCTGTTGCTCCTGTGAAGACCATGTGAAGTCATTCTTCTTCGATGTTAACTCACGTAGGGGTTTTGTCAGTGTCGCGAGTCGTGGAGAGAATTTGTTCAAGTAGTTCACCAGGCCTAGGAAGCTGGTGAGCTGCTTTGCATCCTCGGGGGGTTGCATCTGTGTGATCGCCTCTATTTTCCGGGGATCTGGCTTGACACCGTCTCTTGAGATTATGTGGCCGTAGAAAGGGATTTCGGAGGTTTTCACCACAAATTTCTCTGAATTAAACCTGCAGTTTCTTTCCCTTGCTCTAAACATTAGCTGCCTCAGTGCCTTGTCATGGTCACTGCCGTCTTCCTCGAATCTGTACACTACTATGTCGTCGCATATGGATAGGACATTTTCGAGGTCTCCGAAGTTTTCCTGCATGGCTCTTTGGAACTCATCTTGGGCAGATTTGACTCCCATGGGGTACCTGTTGTACATGTATCTGCCATGTGGGGTAATGAATGTTGTGAGACGTCTCGACTTTTCGTCCAGTTTCAAATGCCAGTAGCCGGACTTGATATCGACTTTTGTGAACCATCTAGCGTTGTCTAGTTCCGCAGTGATGTCTTCAAATGTCGGAGTCGCATAGTGTGGTCTGTGCACTGCTTTATTTAAGTCTCGGGGGTCGAGGCATAGCCTGACCGATCCGTTCCTTTTAGTGGTACAGACGAATGAGTTTACCCAGGGCGTCGGGTCCTTTACAGGGGAAATTATTCCCTGGGCCTCTAAGGAGTCCAACTCCAATTTCAACTTTCCTTTTAGGGATATTGGGACTCGACGTGGTGGGTGGACAACTGGTGGTACTTCGGGGTTTAAATGGATGGTGTGTTCACCTGGCAGACAACCAATGGAGTCGAATACGTCTGGAAATTCCTCAATGATTTTCCTCCTTTCTCCAAGGTTTCCCATCGTACATGGTTCCTGCACGGGGACCGGTTTCATGTCGTGCGGGGGAGTAGGCCGGGATGCTTTGTCCGTCACATGAGTTGTGTCCGTTTTTATAGCAAAGTTAAGGGTGACTAGCCCTAATTCTCTTGATGTTTGGAGTCCTATTAGTATAGGGTCTCTTGATTTCACCACGTGAAAGGTCGCTTTAACGAACTTGTCGCGGGATCTGACCCCTAAACGACAGGTCCCTTCTTGGTCTATCGTTGAGCCTCCAAACGCAATTAGCCTTATAGCTGATTTTTCCAGTGGTACTCCTTTCAGTTCCTTGAATACCTGTTTAGGTAACAGGTTGCTCATTGCACCTGTGTCGATTTTCGCGTCAACCTCTATTTGGGCTTTGCTGTTGCCTATCTTCAGTTTTGTGAAAGCTTCTGTGGTCGCTAACGGTAATTCCTTTACTGTGTGAAAGTACAGCTCCTCTGTGGAACTGTCGTCGTTGCTACCCATATGTGCTGCTGCCATGTGGATTTTATTCTTATTATATTTCCTCTGTGGCTGGAATGACTGTCTGCGTGTGTGCCCCTCGTCTCCCATTTTAGAGTGGCAAACTTTAGTAAAGTGTCCCTTTTTATTGCATTTTAGGCAGTATTTGCCTTTAGCTGGGCATTTATATTGATGGTGTTTTGTGCCACAATTACCACATGTGGTAGGTCCACTGGGCTGTCTGGCTCTAACTGTGAGTGTAGAGCTGTCTTCTACTGCTGTTGTACGTAATGCTTCCATTTGTTTACACGTGGCTTCTTCTGTCTCGACGATTCCGAGTGCTTTCTCGATCGTGAGATCGCTTCCTTCTCTTATTAGGGACTTTTGTGCAGACTGTAAATAAATACCGAATATGAATAGGTCCAACACAATGGTCTCTTCCACCGTCCGACCGTATTCACACTGTTTGGCTGTCTGACGCAGCCGACTTAGAAATGCGTGTGCCGATTCATCCGCGTTTTGTTTACATTTTAGTAGGTTGTGTCTAGCTACACGAAAGTTCGATCGCGGATTCGCATATTCCTTAAAAAATTGGATATATTTATCCAATGTCCTTTCTTCTCCCTGTCGAAAGGGAAAAGTGTCACTTATTTCCTGGCCCTCGATACCAGACCATATTAGCAAGTAATTTAACTTTGTGTCTGAATCTACGTCTTTCATTGGGCCGTCGAAATATAAATGAACTTGCCTGATAAATCGGTCCATTGATTTGGCCAAATTTGAAGTGTTCCAATCGATTGTTGGAGGTGGTAGTTGCGAATATGTATTCATCGTCGATTGCGAGAAAAATACCGACACCATGTGTGTTTTGTATTAATTTTTTTTTAGATCCCGAAAATGTTCGTTTTTTTTTTGTTTTTTTTTAGGGTCATATTGTTACTATTCCTTTGATTCTTTAGAGGATCCCACTTCTGACACCATGTCGTGATAATACATACTTTGGAAGCATTGATAAACAGACTCGAAGGTGGTGTAAAATGCGTTCTTTATTGTCTAGTAGTAAACGTTGCACTGAGAAACAATGGCGGACGAGATTCATACGTCACGGGCCAAGGGGCATAACTCTAGGCGACTAATAGTCTCTTAGCCTATATTATGACACACTCTTCAGAAGATTATGAAAGCACATCATTTAACTATGCACTCTCCAGAAGATTATGAAAGCACATCATTTAACTATGCACTCGTCAGAAGATTGTGAAAGCACATCATTTTACTATGCACTCTTCAGAAGATTATGAAAGCACATAATTCAACTAAGCACTCTTCAGAAGATTATGAAAGCACATCATTCAACTATGCACTCTTACGAAGATTATGAAAGCACATCATTTTACTATGCACTCTTCAGAAGATTATGAAAGCACATAATTCAACTATGCACTCTTCAGAAGATTATGAAAGCACATCATTCAACTATGCACTCTTCAGAAGATTATGAAAGCACATAATTCAACTAAGCACTCTTCAGAAGATTATGAAAGCACATCATTTAACTATGCACTCTTCAGAAGATTATGAAAGCACATCATTCAACTATGCACTCTTACGAAGATTATGAAAGCACATAATTTAACTATGCACTCTCCAGAAGATTATGAAAGCACATCATTCAACTATGCACTCTCCAGAAGATTATGAAAGCACATCATTTAACTATGCACTCTTCAGAAGATTATGAAAGCACATCATTCAACTATGCACTCTTCAGAAGATTATGAAAGCACATCATTCAACTATGCACTCTTCAGGAGATTATGAAAGCACATCATTCAACTATGCACTCTTCAGAAGATTATGAAAGCACATCATTCAACTATGCACTCTCCAGAAGATTATGAAAGCACATCTTTCAACTATGCACTCTCCAGAAGATTATGAAAGCACATCATTCAACTATGCACTCTTCAGGAGATTATGAAAGCACATCATTCAACTATGCACTCTTCAGAAGATTATGAAAGCACATCATTCAACTATGCACTCTTCAGAAGATTATGAAAGCACATCATTTAACTATGCACTCTTCAGAAGATTATGAAAGCACATCATTCAACTATGCACTCTTCAGGAGATTATGAAAGCACATCATTCAACTATGCACTCTTCAGAAGATTATGAAAGCACATCATTCAACTATGCACTCTTCAGAAGATTATGAAAGCACATCATTTAGCTATGCACTAGTCAGAAGATTATGAAAGCACATCATTCAACTATGCACTCTTCAGAAGATTATGAAAGCACATCATTTAACTATGCACTCTTCAGGAGATTATGAAAGCACATCATTCAACTATGCACTCTTCAGAAGATTATGAAAGCACATCATTCAACTATGCACTCTTCAGGAGATTATGAAAGCACATCATTCAACTATGCACTCTTCAGAAGATTATGAAAGCACATCATTCAACTATGCACTCTTCAGAAGATTATGAAAGCACATCATTCAACTATGCACTCTTCAGGAGATTATGAAAGCACATCATTCAACTATGCACTCTTCAGAAGATTATGAAAGCACATCATTCAACTATGCACTCTTCAGAAGATTATGAAAGCACATCATTTAACTATGCACTCTTCAGAAGATTATGAAAGCACATCATTCAACTATGCACTCTTCAGGAGATTATGAAAGCACATCATTCAACTATGCACTCTTCAGAAGATTATGAAAGCACATCATTTAACTATGCACTCTTCAGAAGATTATGAAAGCACATCATTCAACTATGCACTCTTCAGAAGATTATGAAAGCACATCATTTAACTATGCACTCTTCAGAAGATTATGAAAGCACATCATTCAACTATGCACTCTTCAGGAGATTATGAAAGCACATCATTCAACTATGCACTCTTCAGAAGATTATGAAAGCACATCATTCAACTATGCACTCTTCAGGAGATTATGAAAGCACATCATTCAACTATGCACTCTTCAGAAGATTATGAAAGCACATCATTCAACTATGCACTCTTCAGAAGATTATGAAAGCACATCATTCAACTATGCACTCTTCAGGAGATTATGAAAGCACATCATTCAACTATGCACTCTTCAGAAGATTATGAAAGCACATCATTCAACTATGCACTCTCCAGAAGATTATGAAAGCACATCATTCAACTATGCACTCTTCAGAAGATTATGAAAGCACATCATTTAACTATGCACTCGTCAGAAGATTATGAAAGCACATCATTCAACTATGCACTCTTCAGAAGATTATGAAAGCACATCATTCAACTATGCACGCTTCAGAAGATTATAAAAGCACATCATTTAACTATGCACTCTTTAGAAGATTATGAAAGCACATCATTCAACTATGCACTCTCCAGATGATTATGAAAGCACATAATTCAACTATGCACTCTCCAGAAGATTATCAAAGCACATCATTCAACTATGCACTCTTCAGAATATTATGAAAGCACATCATTCAAGTAGGCACTCTTCAGAAGGTTATGAAAGCACATAATTTAACTGTGCACTCTTCAGAAGATTATGAAAGCACATCATTTCACTATGCACTCTCCAGAAGATTATGACAGCACATCATTCAACTATGCACTCTTCAGAAGATTATGAAAGCACATCATTCAACTATGCACTCTTCAGAAGATTATGAAAGCACATCATTCAACTATGCACTCTTCAGAAGATTATGAAAGCACATCATTCAACTATGCACTCTTTAGAAGATTATGAAAGCACATCATTTAACTATGCACTCTCCAGAAGATTATGAAAGCACATCATTTTACTATGCACTCTTCAGAAGATTATGAAAGCACATCATTTAACGATGCACTCTCCAGAAGATTATGAAAGCACATCATTCAACTATGCACTCTTCAGAAGATTATGAAAGCACATCATTTTACTATGCACTCTTCAGAAGATTATGAAAGCACATCATTTAACTATGCACTCTTCAGAAGATTATGAAAGCACATCATTCAACTATGCACTCTTCAGAAGATTATGAAAGCACATCATTTAACGATGCACTCTTTAGAAGATTATGAAAGCACATAATTTAACTATGCACTCTCCAGAAGATTATGAAAGCACATCATTTAACTATGCACTCTTCAGAAGATTATGAAAGCACATCATTCAGCTATGCACTCTTCAGAAGATTATGAAAGCACATCATTCAACTATGCACTCTTCAGAAGATTATGAAAGCACATCATTCAACTATGCACTCTTCAGAAGATTATAAAAGCACATCATTTAACTATGCACTCTTCAGAAGATTATGAAAGCACATCATTTAACTATGCACTCTTCAGAAGATTATGAAGGCACATCATTCAGCTATGCACTCTTCAGAAGATTATGGAAGCACATCATTCAACTATGCACTCTTCAGAAGATTATGAAAGCACATAATTTAACTGTGCACTCTTCAGAAGATTATGAAAGCACATCATGTAACTATGCACTCTCCAGAAGATTATGAAAGCACATCATTCAACTATGCACTCTTCAGAAGATTATAAAAGCACATCATTCAGCTATGCACTCTTCAGAAGATTATGAAAGCATATCATTCAACTATGCACTCTTCAGAAGATTATGAAAGCACATCATTTAACTATGCACTCTTTAGAAGATTATGAAAGCACATCATTCAACTATGCACTCTTCAGAAGATTATGAAAGCACATCATTCAACTATGCACTCTTCAAAAGATTATGAAAGCACATAATTTAACTATGCACTCTTCAGAAGATTATGAAAGCACATCATTCAACTATGCACTCTCCAGAAGATTATGAAAGCACATAATTTTACTATGCACTCTCCAGAAGATTATGAAAGCATATCATGTAACTATGCACTCTCCAGAAGATTATGAAATTTTTGTAAAAGAACTGGTTGGAAGTACAGTTAAAGGTTTAAAGATATTCAACATATGTCTTTCCTCTCATCCTTTATTGGATGTACTGCTCTTACTTTTTGGTTCTCACTTGCTTGCTCTTCTCTTTTCTTTGGAAGAGAGGGAAACTGTATGTCTGCAAACACATGCTCAACACATATGAACAAGAGAGGCTTGGGAATATCGAATCTTGCAAGTCATAGAGTTGTTTAGATGTTCCTTGAATCCTTGTGAGCCTTGTTCTAATATTCGACTACTCAGTTGAATCCCATGATGGTGGGATAAAAAGAAGTTCTATACCAAACGATGAGCCACACAGGCCTAAGAAAAGACTGGATCAGGATTTAGTGGAGAGTCCTGTTTTGGATCTCCATAGTGTTGGATCTGTTTCTGATCAGAATTTGGTTGTTTACTTTAAACATTTGCTTAGATTACATAACATGGACTTGAGGTGCACAACACTAGTTTGTACATTCATCAAGAAGCCAGGTATGAGTTAATGTTCCTTGTGTAGAACCCTCCCTCAAATTTAAAAGACTCTTAGCCAATGAAGTAAATGAGTCAGTTTTGTTTCTTTTATTAGAGTTCTTCTAAAGATACTTCCACTCATATTTTTTGTTTTTGACTTAAAATGACTTTGAAATGTTTCTATCTTAATGGATACCATCCATTTCCATATTCCGTCCCGACCTATTTATTTTTTGATATCCCACATAGTTCCTACTCCTATTTAGAAACGGTCTTCTTGTGTTTGGGTCAGTAAGTAAGCAGTCTAGCAAAGAGTTGAGAGGATCCTCATAATCTACAATGTTGTCTCACAGCCCATCATGAATTTGATATCAGTTGAAAAACAATTGCAGATCATGTAAGTAGGATCAAGTGTAGAATGAATGTGATATTTTGGTAAGCGTCTAACATAGGGTAAATCCAAAAGTAACTGACAAAGTTGCGTGATCACCGATGTTCATCCTACCCCCCTAAAAAAAAACGATTCAAGCTTCATGCTTAAGCAAAAATGAAAAAAATGTAATTATTACAATTTGCAATTATATTGAATTAGAAAAAAAATGTGATCTTTTTTTACTTATGCTAGATAAAATCACAGAATTAAATAAGCACAAACCGTTTTAATGTTAATATAGTAAATATATAATATATATGTTAATATAGTTAATATATAATATATATGTTAATATAGTTAATATATAATATATATGTTAATATAGTTAATATATAATATATATGTTAATATAGTTAGGATATGTTGAAAAGTAACTTTTGCATTTAGATATATCAGTTTGAAAACAGTTTTACATGCATTGTTAGTCAAGCAATTTAATTAACATAACAAGTCATGCACAACCACGTGACACAGTGTTAGTCAATCTTGACACACAATTACAATTGTCCTCATGTCAAAATACAATGAACATCTGCTATCAACAGCAAGAGGGGGAGGCAACGCTGAATTTCTTTTCTGCTGTGACAAACAAACATCTAGCAAATTTAATCATATGGAAGGAAATTAATAAAAACTATTTAATTTTTTTTCTATCGTGAAATGTTATAAACATTAAAATGTTGAAAGTGCATGAGACTAAGCTTTGAAAAATTGAATAATTATTGATGCAACACACACACACACACACGCACACACACACACATATATAATTAGAGTAAGATATATGAATGAATATACGTGAGAGACAAAATGATAGTAAAAACTTCAACAAAAAAAACTAAGAAAAATGTTATAATAATATGCTCAATAAGAAGAAATGTGTTCATGTCAATAAAAACAATTGTTTAAAAATTAATGTATTTAGTGTTAAAAAAAGAAGTATATAAGTATTTTCAGAAAAAAATGAAATAAATCATATTCATGTCAATAATATAGTGATATTATTGACATGAATATGATTTATTTCACTTCATTTTTTTCTGAAAATATTTATATACTGAAAAAACAAAAAGTTAAGCTTGTTCAAAACAAATATCGATACATGAAACAGATTGCTCTTAGGGTCTGACTAAAAATACAATAAGATAAATGTATATATCAGAAAATAAGGTAATATATTGTCAAATATAATTTTCCCCCTCCCCTTTCATGACTCATCAACATGGTTAGAGATAGCAAGTGCACAGACCCAAAATTTCATACCACGAATTTTCTTGACATTCTGTCTTCTGAACTAGCGAACTTACTAGTGTAGTAGATGAAATTATATCGCTCTTAAACGATATTGATACTCTGAAAGATTCAATTCCTTATGTGAAAGAATCTTGTTTTTATGCTTAACTGGAAACATTATTTTCTCCAATATATATATAAAATGAAGAAAAAATTAAAGAAAAATGTTTTTCTTTTTTCTTTAATTATTATTTATTATATATATAATTTTCCCCATTCATATGTATTTCCATATTTTTTTATCTGCTCTTTCTATCCCCATTCCTATTTTTTTTTTAACCTTTTCCATTTTCTTTTCTCTCCTTTCTTTTTTATTGTCTTTTCTTTTTTAATGATCCCAATTATTTTTTTAATGATCCCTATATTCTTTTTACTATTAATTACCTATACATTTTATTTTCATTTTTGTGTAATTATATTTTTGTGTTTTATTCTTTTATTTTACATTTTCTTTTACCATACTTCCTTCATTTCTAATTTAAATGTTCTTAAATCAGCTTTTATTTATATTTTATATTTTGTATAATGAAACTAAACTGCTCATTTCAATTACAATCCCCCAGCTCCACCACATTTCACCCTTGTTTTGTTTATAAACTCTGGAGTTCATAGAAGCTAGAGCAAATCTAAATCTAAGAAGCCCAGGTTTGAAAGGGTTTTTTTTTTTTTTACTGTAATATTATAGAAATCAAGCCAAATCTGTTGACAGATGGGAGAAAAGAGACTGACATGCGTGTGGCAGAGTCATGTGTGTTTCAAGAGGGGAAAAAGTCAGAGTGAGGAGCAAAAATGGCCAAGTCATTCAACAAAAGCCAAATGGAAATTTTTTTGTCTAAATAACAACTAATGTTGCATGTTGAGAAAAGAAGAAAAGATAGAAAGAGGGAAGGTATGGACATTCACAAATCAAGATGAAATATGCAAGCATTCACAGACACACATGCTAACACAATACTGCTTCTCAAACTAGGTTCATTATATTTCCATGTGTTTTGACATGAAAGATCTAGTACTCCTACGTCACTGATGGTGATTTGTCTATCAGCAAAAGTAATGGATTTCATTAACATGTGTAGCATTAGTTTCATCATGTATTCCGTATTTGCTTTCGTGCTGGATATTGTCTTTCAACCAAAGTTTACTTAAATGAAGATAACTTTTTAACCACTCAAGCTTACTTAAACCAAGATAGCTATTCAATCAACAGGATTAAGCTTACCTAAATAACAATAGCATTTAAATTAAGCTTAAATAAAGAATTAAAATAGCTTTTCAACTAAACTTATTATTAATCAATGGGAAGGCTAAATAAAGGTAGGTTGTCAACCAATGAGATTAAGCATATCTTAATCAACATAGCTTTTAAGCCCATCGAATTAATCCTACTTCAGATAGCTTTCAATAAAATAGAACTAAACCTGCCAACACCAAAGTAGCATGGGACTAAAATTATCCAAATCAAGATAGTCTTTAAACAAATGGAATTAAATTAAACCAACCTAAATCACAGTAGCTTTTAACCACTCGTATTAAACTTATAATAACCAAGAGTCTTTCAACAGATTAAAAGTAACTAAATATAGTTTTTATTAATTAGATTAAACCTGAATAAAAAAAAAGCCTTTTAATATATACGATTAAATCTAAATGAATCAAGGTTATTTTTAAACCAATGGGAATAAATTAATTCAAGGTAGCCTTTCAACAAATATGATTAAACCTACCTAAACTAAGATAGTTATGTTAATGAATGGGATTAACACAGTATTTAATTACTACAAAGATAGGTTTTCAATCAATTAGTTAAAATAGACGTTCAATTAATGAGATTAAACCTACCTAAATCAAAATGGCCATTCAATGAATGCAGTTAAACCTTCCTAGATGAAGAGAGCTGTTCAATCAATAGATAATCTTTCAATGAATATGATTATGCGTACCTAACCTAATTTAACATAATCTTTCAATGAATATGATTATGCGTACCTAACCTAATTTAACATAATCTTTCAATGAATATGATTATGCGTACCTAACCTAATTTAACATAATCTTACCCAACTCAATATCTCTTTTTAAACAAATAAAGACTATTTTAATGACGATAGTATTTTAAAGAATGAGATAGCCTTCTTAACAAAATCAAGATAGTTTTCCAACCAATCAGATTCAGCTTGCCTTAATTAATATTGTGGAGGTGGAGCTAATGTAAAAATTTACCCACAAAAAGAAGAAAAAACAAACTTATAACTGTATAGAGTGATGCTAATTATTAATATGTTTGATTTTGTTTGTTTTTTCAGCATGATTGTAATCTGTAAAGTGCGACAACAATTAGTTAATGTTTAATTTTGTTGTTTTTTTTAGCAACGCCGATTAGTTAATGTTTACTTTTGTTTGTTTGTTTTTCAGCATGATTGTAATATGTAAAGAGCGACAACAATATTTGATTTAGTTAGTTTTTTTAGCACAATTTCCTTCTGTAGAGAGCAACACCATATTTTATAATTTCTGGAGAGTTCGTTTATTTATTGTAGAAATGGATTCCAGAATATACGAATAGTCAGGTATCAGCCAATCAAAATAGGCAGAATTTGAGAAGAGAGAATTTATTATTTTTGAATCGAGAAATGGAAAGATTATATTATGTGTATGTACATAATAACCAGTTAATGACGGTGTAAGCTCAATATCATAGGGAAACATAGAATTTGTAACTGGTAGCATTGGGGCACTAAATATTGAGAGAGGAAAGTTAGATCTCCTTCCTATGTAGATGTGGCGATTGTGATGGTGTTACTCATCGGATGTACCATCGCATTTTATTATCACGATTGAATGTGGCAGAAATGGTGATCATAAGCTACATAAGATAGTGGCTGTCAGGTAGATGTATTGAATTTGTATGTGGCATCTGTTATTGTAAACCTACGGTACTTTGGTCCAGAGGAAATTTCTGCAATGAAAATATTATATATATATATATATATATACCATAAATGCATAGCGTGAGAGCCAAAATCAAAAATAGTCAGTAAGCATCTTTATTCCTTGCTTATAATAAAATATATAGAATAGAAAGCTTTCTATTAAATATTTCTCAATATTTATAGTAGTATGCCCTGTGTGTCTCTGTATTCCTTTTTCACCATTTGCTACTTTAAACTATTAAACTATTAAACTATTATAAACTTGATTTTTTGTAAAGATGATTCTTTACCTTTGCAGATTAGTGTAGATTTAAAAAAAAAATTTTCATCATCAAAACAGATTCTCCAAATTTAAGCTATTTTCAGCATTTGAAAACCCTCAAGTTGGTTGTTGTGAATTAAAACAAAAGAAGCTAGATCACGCATTCCTTAGTAAATGTTTTATTTACTAAAAATGCACAACGAAATTAGATATCGTTTATAGAATGTTTACTAAAGATTCTAAGACAAGTTCAAATTAATCGAGGGGGTGCGAAGGATGTTAAAACCATAACGCTCCAGTTGTGATCTCTTAACGCTACCAAACGAATATTTCGCTAAGCCAATAAGATGAACCATATAAGCTTTATTTTAATATGCTCCTAGTTGATATGAACATTTTTCATATTTTAAATGGATTCTTCTAGTTGATATGAACACTTTTCATATTTTAAATGGATTCTTCTAGTTATATGAACACTTTTCATATTTAAATGGATTCTTCTAGTTGATATGAACAATTTTCATATTTAAATGGATTCTTCTAGTTGATATGAACACTTTTCCTATTTTAAATGGATTCTTCTAGTTGATATGAACAATTTTCATATTTAAATGGATTCTTCTAGTTGATATGAACAATTTTCCTATTTTAAATGGATTCTTCTAGTTATATGAAACCTTTTCATATTTAAATGGATTCTTCTCGTTGATATGAACAATTTTCCTATTTTAAATGGATTCTTCTAGTTGATATGAACAATTTTCATATTTTAAATGGATTCTACTCGTTGATATGAACAATTTTCATATTTAAATGGATTCTTCTAGTTGATATGAACAATTTTCCTATTTTAAATGGATTCTTCTAGTTATATGAAACCTTTTCATGTTTAAATGGATTCTTCTCGTTGATATGAACAAGTTTCCTATTTTAAATGGATTCTTCTAGTTGATATGAACAATTTTCCTATTTTAAATGGATTCTTCTAGTTGATATGAACAATTTTCATATTTTAAATGGATGCTCCTAGTTGATATGAACAATTTTCATATTTTAAATGGATTCTTCTAGTTGATATGAACACTTTTCCTATTTTAAATGGATTCTTCTAGTTGATATGAACAATTTTCCTATTTAAATGAATTCTTTTAGTTGATATGAACAATTTTCATATTTTAAATGGATTCTTCTAGTTGATATGAACAATTTTCCTATTTTAAATGGATTCTTCTAGTTGATATGAACAATTTTCATATTTTAAATGGATGCTCCTAGTTGATATGAACATTTTTCATATTTTAAATGGATGCTCCTAGTTGATATGAACAATTTTCATATTTTAAATGGATGCTCCTAGTTGATATGAACAATTTTCATATTTTAAATGAATTCTTCTAGTTGATATGAACAATTTTCCTATTTAAATGGATTCTTTTAGTTGATATGAACACTTTTCCTATTTTAAATGAATTCTTCTAGTTGATATGAACACTTTTCCTATTTAAATGGATTCTTTTAGTTGATATGAACACTTTTCCTATTTTAAATGGATTCTTCTAGTTGATATGAACACTTTTCCTATTTAAATGAATTCTTTTAGTTGATATGAACACTTTTCATATTTTAAATGAATTCTTTTAGTTGATATGAACACTTTTCCTATTTAAATGAATTCTTTTAGTTGATATGAACACTTTTCCTATTTTAAATGAATTCTTTTAGTTGATATGAACACTTTTCCTATTTAAATGAATTCTTTTAGTCGATATGAATACTTTTCATATTTAAATGAATTCTTTTAGTTGATATGAACACTTTTCCTATTTTAAATGAATTCTTTTAGTTGATATGAACACTTTTCCTATTTTAAATGAATTCTTTTAGTTGATATGAACACTTTTCCTATTTAAATGAATTCTTTTAGTTGATATGAACACTTTACCTATTTAAATGAATTCTTTTAGTCGATATGAATACTTTTCATATTTTAAATGAATTCTTCTAGTTGATATGAACACTTTTCCTATTTAAATGGATTCTTCTTGTTGATATGAACACTTTTCCTATTTTAAATGAATTCTTCTAGTTGATATGAACAATTTTCATATTTTAAATGAATTCTTTTAGTTGATATGAACAATTTTCCTATTTAAATGAATTCTTTTAGTTGATATGAACACTTTTCCTATTTTAAATGGATTCTTCTAGTTGATATGAACACTTTTCCTATTTAAATGGATTCTTCTAGTTGATATGAACACTTTTCCTATTTAAATGGATTCTTCTAGTTGATATGAAAACTTTTCCTATTTTAAATGAATTCTTCTAGTTGATATGAAAACTTTTCCTATTTAAATGAATTCTTCTAGTTGATATGAAAACTTTTCCTATTTTAAATGGATTCTTCTAGTTGATATGAAAACTTTTCCTATTTTAAATGGATTCTTCTAGTTGATATGAACACTTTTCCTATTTTAAATGGATTCTTCTAGTTGATATGAAAACTTTTCATATTTTAAATGGATTCTTCTAGTTTATATGAACAGTTTTCCTATTTAAATGGATTCTTCTAGTTGATATGAAAACTTTTCCTATTTTAAATGGATTCTTCTAGTTGATATGAACACTTTTCCTATTTTAAATGGATTCTTCTAGTTGATATGAACAGTTTTCATATTTAAATGGATTCTTCTAGTTGATATGAACACTTTTCATATTTTAAATGAATTCTTCTAGTTGATATGAACACTTTTCATATTTTAAATGAATTCTTCTAGTTGATATGAACACTTTCCCTATTTTAAATGAATTCTTCTAGTTGATATGAACAATTTTCCTATTTTAAATGAATTCATCTAGTTGATATGAACAATTTTCCTATTTTAAATGGATTCTTCTAGTTGATATGAACACTTTTCATATTTTAAATGGATTCTTCTAGTTGATATGAACAATTTTCATATTTAAATGGATTCTTCTAGTTGATATGAACAATTTTCATATTTTAAATGGATTCTACTCGTTGATATGAACACTTTTCATATTTAAATGGATTCTTCTAGTTGATATGAACAATTTTCCTATTTTAAATGGATTCTTCTAGTTATATGAAACCTTTTCATATTTAAATGGATTCTTCTCGTTGATATGAACAATTTTCCTATTTTAAATGGATTCTTCTAGTTGACATGAACACTTTTCCTATTTTAAATGGATTCTTCTAGTTGATATGAACAATTTTCCTATTTTAAATGGATTCTACTCGTTGATATGAACAATTTTCATATTTTAAATGGATTCTTCTAGTTGATATGAACAATTTTCCTATTTTAAATGGATTCTTCTAGTTATATGAAACCTTTTCATATTTAAATGGATTCTTCTCGTTGATATGAACAATTTTCCTATTTTAAATGGATTCTTCTAGTTGATATGAACAATTTTCCTATTTTAAATGGATGCTCCTAGTTGATATGAACAATTTTCATATTTTAAATGGATTCTACTCGTTGATATGAACAATTTTCATATTTTAAATGGATTCTTCTAGTTGATATGAACAATTTTCCTATTTTAAATGGATGCTCCTAGTTGATATGAACAATTTTCATATTTTAAATGGATACTACTCGTTGATATGAACAATTTTCATATTTTAAATGGATTCTTCTAGTTGATATGAACACTTTTCCTATTTTAAATGGATTCTTCTAGTTATATGAAACCTTTTCATATTTAAATGGATTCTTCTCGTTGATATGAACAATTTTCCTATTTTAAATGGATTCTTCTAGTTGATATGGACAATTTTCATATTTAAATGGATTCTTCTCGTTGATATGAACAATTTTCCTATTTTAAATGGATTCTTCTAGTTGATATGAACAATTTTCCTATTTTAAATGGATTCTTCTAGTTGATATGAACAATTTTCCTATTTTAAATGGATTCTACTCGTTGATATGAACAATTTTCATATTTTAAATGGATTCTTCTAGTTGATATGAACAATTTTCCTATTTTAAATGGATGCTCCTAGTTGATATGAACAATTTTCATATTTTAAATGGATTCTTCTAGTTGATATGAACACTTTTCCTATTTTAAATGGATTCTACTAGTTGATATGAAAAATTTTTCTTATTTAAATGAATTCTTTTAGTTGATATGAACAATTTTCATATTTTAAATGGATTCTTCTAGTTGATATGAACACTTTTCCTATTTAAATGGATTCTTCTAGTTGATATGAACAATTTTCATATTTTAAATGAATTCTTTTAGTTGATATGAACACTTTTCCTATTTAAATGAATTCTTTTAGTTGATATGAACACTTTTCCTATTTTAAATGAATTCTTTTAGTTGATATGAACACTTTTCCTATTTAAATGAATTCTTTTAGTCGATATGAATACTTTTCATATTTAAATGAATTCTTTTAGTTGATATGAACACTTTTCCTATTTTAAATGAATTCTTTTAGTTGATATGAACACTTTTCCTATTTTAAATGAATTCTTTTAGTTGATATGAACACTTTTCCTATTTAAATGAATTCTTTTAGTTGATATGAACACTTTTCCTATTTTAAATGGATTCTTTTAGTCGATATGAATACTTTTCATATTTAAATGAATTCTTTTAGTTGATATGAACAGTTTTCCTATTTTAAATGAATTCTTCTAGTTGATATGAACACTTTTCCTATTTTAAATGAATTCTTCTAGTTGATATGAAAACTTTTCCTATTTTAAATGGATTCTTCTAGTTGATATGAAAACTTTTCCTATTTAAATGAATTCTTCTAGTTGATATGAAAACTTTTCCTATTTTAAATGGATTCTTCTAGTTGATATGAACACTTTTCCTATTTTAAATGGATTCTTCTAGTTGATATGAAAACTTTTCCTATTTTAAATGGATTCTTCTAGTTGATATGAAAACTTTTCCTATTTTAAATGAATTCTTCTAGTTGATATGAAAACTTTTCCTATTTAAATGAATTCTTTTAGTTGATATGAACACTTTTCCTATTTAAATGAATTCTTTTAGTCGATATGAATACTTTTCATATTTAAATGAATTCTTTTAGTTGATATGAACACTTTTCCTATTTTAAATGAATTCTTTTAGTTGATATGAACACTTTTCCTATTTTAAATGAATTCTTTTAGTTGATATGAACACTTTTCATATTTAAATGATTTCTTTTAGTTGATATGAACACTTTTCCTATTTAAATGAATTCTTTTAGTTGATATGAACACTTTTCCTATTTTAAATGAATTCTTTTAGTTGATATGAACACTTTTCCTATTTAAATGAATTCTTTTAGTTGATATGAACACTTTTCCTATTTTAAATGAATTCTTTTAGTTGATATGAACACTTTTCCTATTTAAATGAATTCTTTTAGTTGATATGAACACTTTTCCTATTTAAATGAATTCTTTTAGTCGATATGAATACTTTTCATATTTAAATGAATTCTTTTAGTTGATATGAACAGTTTTCCTATTTTAAATGAATTCTTCTAGTTGATATGAACAATTTTCATATTTTAAATGGATTCTTCTAGTTGATATGAACACTTTTCCTATTTAAATGGATTCTTCTAGTTGATATGAACAATTTTCATATTTTAAATGAATTCTTTTAGTTGATATGAACACTTTTCCTATTTAAATGAATTCTTTTAGTTGATATGAACACTTTTCCTATTTTAAATGAATTCTTTTAGTTGATATGAACACTTTTCCTATTTAAATGAATTCTTTTAGTCGATATGAATACTTTTCATATTTAAATGAATTCTTTTAGTTGATATGAACACTTTTCCTATTTTAAATGAATTCTTTTAGTTGATATGAACACTTTTCCTATTTTAAATGAATTCTTTTAGTTGATATGAACACTTTTCCTATTTAAATGAATTCTTTTAGTTGATATGAACACTTTTCCTATTTAAATGAATTCTTTTAGTCGATATGAATACTTTTCATATTTAAATGAATTCTTTTAGTTGATATGAACAGTTTTCCTATTTTAAATGAATTCTTCTAGTTGATATGAACACTTTTCCTATTTTAAATGAATTCTTCTAGTTGATATGAAAACTTTTCCTATTTTAAATGGATTCTTCTAGTTGATATGAAAACTTTTCCTATTTAAATGAATTCTTCTAGTTGATATGAAAACTTTTCCTATTTTAAATGGATTCTTCTAGTTGATATGAACACTTTTCCTATTTTAAATGGATTCTTCTAGTTGATATGAAAACTTTTCCTATTTTAAATGGATTCTTCTAGTTGATATGAAAACTTTTCCTATTTTAAATGAATTCTTCTAGTTGATATGAAAACTTTTCCTATTTAAATGAATTCTTTTAGTTGATATGAACACTTTTCCTATTTAAATGAATTCTTTTAGTCGATATGAATACTTTTCATATTTAAATGAATTCTTTTAGTTGATATGAACACTTTTCCTATTTTAAATGAATTCTTTTAGTTGATATGAACACTTTTCCTATTTTAAATGAATTCTTTTAGTTGATATGAACACTTTTCATATTTAAATGATTTCTTTTAGTTGATATGAACACTTTTCCTATTTAAATGAATTCTTTTAGTTGATATGAACACTTTTCCTATTTTAAATGAATTCTTTTAGTTGATATGAACACTTTTCCTATTTAAATGAATTCTTTTAGTTGATATGAACACTTTTCCTATTTTAAATGAATTCTTTTAGTTGATATGAACACTTTTCCTATTTAAATGAATTCTTTTAGTCGATATGAATACTTTTCATATTTAAATGAATTCTTTTAGTTGATATGAACACTTTTCCTATTTTAAATGAATTCTTTTAGTTGATATGAACACTTTTCCTATTTTAAATGAATTCTTTTAGTTGATATGAACACTTTTCCTATTTAAATGAATTCTTTTAGTTGATATGAACACTTTTCCTATTTAAATGAATTCTTTTAGTCGATATGAATACTTTTCATATTTAAATGAATTCTTTTAGTTGATATGAACACTTTTCCTATTTAAATGAATTCTTTTAGTTGATATGAACACTTTTCCTATTTAAATGAATTCTTTTAGTCGATATGAATACTTTTCATATTTAAATGAATTCTTCTAGTTGATATGAAAACTTTTCCTATTTTAAATGAATTCTTCTAGTTGATATGAAAACTTTTCCTATTTTAAATGGATTCTTTTAGTTGATATGAAAACTTTTCCTATTTAAATGAATTCTTCTAGTTGATATAAACACTTTTCCTATTTTAAATGAATTCTTCTAGTTGATATGAACACTTTTCCTATTTAAATTGATTCTTCTAGTTGATATGAACACTTTTCCTATTTTAAATGGATTCTTCTAGTTGATATGAACAATTTTCATATTTTAAATGGATTCTTCTAGTTGATATGAACACTTTTCCTATTTTAAATGGATTCTTTTAGTTGATATGAAAACTTTTCCTATTTAAATGAATTCTTCTAGTTGATATAAACACTTTTCCTATTTTAAATGAATTCTTCTAGTTGATATGAACACTTTTCCTATTTTAAATGAATTCTTCTATTTGATATGAACAATTTTCATATTTTAAATGGATTCTTCTAGTTGATATGAACACTTTTCCTATTTTAAATGGATTCTTTTAGTTGATATGAAAACTTTTCCTATTTAAATGAATTCTTCTAGTTGATATGAACACTTTTCCTATTTTAAATGGATTCTTCTATTTGATATGAACAGTTTTCATATTTTAAATGGATTCTTCTAGTTGATATAAACACTTTTCCTATTTTAAATGGATTCTTCTAGTTGATATGAACACTTTTCCTATTTTAAATTGATTCTTCTATTTGATATGAACACTTTTCATATTTTAAATGAATTCTTCTATTTGATATGAACACTTTTCCTATTTTAAATGGATTCTTCTAGTTGATATGAACACTTTTCCTATTTTAAATGGATTCTTCTAGTTGATATGAACAGTTTTCATATTTTAAATGAATTCTTCTATTTGATATGAACACTTTTCCTATTTTAAATGGATTCTTCTAGTTGATATGAACACTTTTCCTATTTTAAATGGATTCTTCTAGTTGATATGAACACTTTTCATATTTTAAATGAATTCTTCTATTTGATATGAACACTTTTCCTATTTTAAATGGATTCTTCTATTTGATATGAACACTTTTCCTATTTTAAATGGATTCTTCTAGTTGATATGAACACTTTTCCTATTTTAAATGGATTCTTTTAGTTGATATGAAAACTTTTCCTATTTAAATGAATTCTTCTAGTTGATATGAACACTTTTCCTATTTTAAATGGATTCTTCTAGTTGATATGAACACTTTTCATATTTTAAATGAATTCTTCTATTTGATATGAACACTTTTCCTATTTTAAATGGATTCTTCTAGTTGATATGAACACTTTTCCTATTTTAAATGGATTCTTCTAGTTGATATGAACACTTTTCCTATTTTAAATGGATTCTTTTAGTTGATATGAAAACTTTTCCTATTTAAATGAATTCTTCTAGTTGATATGAACACTTTTCCTATTTTAAATGGATTCTTCTAGTTGATATGAACACTTTTCCTATTTTAAATGGATTCTTCTATTTGATATGAACACTTTTCCTATTTTAAATGGATTCTTCTAGTTGATATGAACACTTTTCCTATTTAAATGAATTCTTCTAGTTGATATGAACACTTTTCCTATTTTAAATGGATTCTTCTAGTTGATATGAACACTTTTCCTATTTTAAATGGATTCTTCTATTTGATATGAACACTTTTCCTATTTTAAATGGATTCTTCTATTTGATATGAACACTTTTCCTATTTTAAATGGATTCTTCTAGTTGATATGAACACTTTTCCTATTTTAAATGGATTCTTCTATTTGATATGAACACTTTTCCTATTTTAAATGGATTCTTCTATTTGATATGAACACTTTTCCTATTTTAAATGGATTCTTCTAGTTGATATGAACACTTTTCCTATTTTAAATGGATTCTTCTATTTGATATGAACACTTTTCCTATTTTAAATGGATTCTTCTAGTTGATATGAACACTTTTCCTATTTTAAATGGATTCTTCTAGTTGATATGAACAGTTTTCCTATTTTAAATGAATTCTTCTATTTGATATGAACACTTTTCCTATTTTAAATGGATTCTTCTAGTTGATATGAACACTTTTCCTATTTTAAATGGATTCTTCTAGTTGATATGAACACTTTTCCTATTTTAAATGGATTCTTCTAGTTGATATGAACACTTTTCCTATTTTAAATGGATTCTTCTAGTTGATATGAACAGTTTTCCTATTTTAAATGAATTCTTCTAGTTGATATGAACACTTTTCATATTTTAAATGGATTCTTCTATTTGATATGAACAGTTTTCCTATTTTAAATGGATTCTTCTATTTGATATGAACACTTTTCCTATTTAAAATGGATTCTTCTAGTTGATATGAACACTTTTCCTATTTTAAATGGATTCTTCTAGTTGATATGAACACTTTTCCTATTTTAAATGGATTCTTCTAGTTGATATGAACACTTTTCCTATTTTAAATGGATTCTTCTATTTGATATGAACACTTTTCCTATTTTAAATGGATTCTTCTAGTTGATATGAACACTTTTCCTATTTTAAATGGATTCTTCTATTTGATATGAACACTTTTCCTATTTTAAATGGATTCTTCTAGTTGATATGAACACTTTTCCTATTTTAAATGGATTCTTCTAGTTGATATGAACAGTTTTCCTATTTTAAATGAATTCTTCTATTTGATATGAACACTTTTCCTATTTTAAATGGATTCTTCTAGTTGATATGAACACTTTTCCTATTTTAAATGGATTCTTCTAGTTGATATGAACACTTTTCCTATTTTAAATGGATTCTTCTAGTTGATATGAACACTTTTCCTATTTTAAATGGATTCTTCTATTTGATATGAACACTTTTCCTATTTTAAATGGATTCTTCTAGTTGATATGAACACTTTTCCTATTTTAAATGGATTCTTCTAGTTGATATGAACACTTTTCCTATTTTAAATGGATTCTTCTATTTGATATGAACACTTTTCCTATTTTAAATGGATTCTTCTAGTTGATATGAACACTTTTCCTATTTTAAATGGATTCTTCTAGTTGATATGAACACTTTTCCTATTTTAAATGGATTCTTCTAGTTGATATGAACACTTTTCCTATTTTAAATGGATTCTTCTATTTGATATGAACACTTTTCCTATTTTAAATGGATTCTTCTATTTGATATGAACACTTTTCCTATTTTAAATGGATTCTTCTAGTTGATATGAACACTTTTCCTATTTTAAATGGATTCTTCTAGTTGATATGAACACTTTTCCTATTTTAAATGGATTCTTCTAGTTGATATGAACAGTTTTCCTATTTTAAATGAATTCTTCTAGTTGATATGAACACTTTTCATATTTTAAATGGATTCTTCTATTTGATATGAACAGTTTTCCTATTTTAAATGGATTCTTCTATTTGATATGAACACTTTTCCTATTTAAAATGGATTCTTCTAGTTGATATGAACACTTTTCCTATTTTAAATGGATTCTTCTATTTGATATGAACACTTTTCCTATTTTAAATGGATTCTTCTATTTGATATGAACACTTTTCCTATTTTAAATGGATTCTTCTAGTTGATATGAACACTTTTCCTATTTTAAATGGATTCTTCTAGTTGATATGAACACTTTTCCTATTTTAAATGGATTCTTCTAGTTGATATGAACAGTTTTCCTATTTTAAATGAATTCTTCTATTTGATATGAACACTTTTCCTATTTTAAATGGATTCTTCTATTTGATATGAACACTTTTCCTATTTTAAATGGATTCTTCTAGTTGATATGAACACTTTTCCTATTTTAAATGGATTCTTCTAGTTGATATGAACACTTTTCCTATTTTAAATGAATTCTTCTAGTTGATATGAACACTTTTCATATTTTAAATGGATTCTTCTATTTGATATGAACAGTTTTCCTATTTTAAATGGATTCTTCTATTTGATATGAACACTTTTCCTATTTAAAATGGATTCTTCTAGTTGATATGAACACTTTTCCTATTTTAAATGGATTCTTCTAGTTGATATGAACACTTTTCCTATTTTAAATGGATTCTTCTAGTTGATATGAACACTTTTCCTATTTTAAATGGATTCTTCTATTTGATATGAACACTTTTCCTATTTTAAATGGATTCTTCTAGTTGATATGAACACTTTTCCTATTTTAAATGGATTCTTCTATTTGATATGAACACTTTTCCTATTTTAAATGGATTCTTCTAGTTGATATGAACACTTTTCCTATTTTAAATGGATTCTTCTAGTTGATATGAACAGTTTTCCTATTTTAAATGAATTCTTCTATTTGATATGAACACTTTTCCTATTTTAAATGGATTCTTCTAGTTGATATGAACACTTTTCCTATTTTAAATGGATTCTTCTAGTTGATATGAACACTTTTCCTATTTTAAATGGATTCTTCTAGTTGATATGAACACTTTTCCTATTTTAAATGGATTCTTCTATTTGATATGAACACTTTTCCTATTTTAAATGGATTCTTCTAGTTGATATGAACACTTTTCCTATTTTAAATGGATTCTTCTAGTTGATATGAACACTTTTCCTATTTTAAATGGATTCTTCTATTTGATATGAACACTTTTCCTATTTTAAATGGATTCTTCTAGTTGATATGAACACTTTTCCTATTTTAAATGGATTCTTCTAGTTGATATGAACACTTTTCCTATTTTAAATGGATTCTTCTAGTTGATATGAACACTTTTCCTATTTTAAATGGATTCTTCTATTTGATATGAACACTTTTCCTATTTTAAATGGATTCTTCTAGTTGATATGAACACTTTTCCTATTTTAAATGGATTCTTCTAGTTGATATGAACACTTTTCCTATTTTAAATGGATTCTTCTAGTTGATATGAACACTTTTCCTATTTTAAATGGATTCTTCTAGTTGATATGAACAGTTTTCCTATTTTAAATGAATTCTTCTAGTTGATATGAACACTTTTCCTATTTTAAATGGATTCTTCTATTTGATATGAACAGTTTTCCTATTTTAAATGGATTCTTCTATTTGATATGAACACTTTTCCTATTTAAAATGGATTCTTCTAGTTGATATGAACACTTTTCCTATTTTAAATGGATTCTTCTAGTTGATATGAACACTTTTCCTATTTTAAATGGATTCTTCTAGTTGATATGAACACTTTTCCTATTTTAAATGGATTCTTCTATTTGATATGAACACTTTTCCTATTTTAAATGGATTCTTCTATTTGATATGAACACTTTTCCTATTTTAAATGGATTCTTCTAGTTGATATGAACAATTTTCATATTTTAAATGGATTCTTCTAGTTGATATGAAAACTTTTCATATTTTAAATGGATTCTTCTATTTGATATGAACAATTTTCCTATTTAAAATGGATTCTTCTAGTTGATATGAACACTTTTCCTATTTTAAATGGATTCTTCTAGTTGATATGAACACTTTTCCTATTTAAAATGGATTCTTCTATTTGATATGAACACTTTTCCTATTTTAAATGGATTCTTCTATTTGATATGAACAATTTTCCTATTTTAAATGGATTCTTCTATTTGATATGAACAGTTTTCCTATTTTAAATGAATTCTTCTATTTGATATGAACAATTTTCCTATTTTAAATGGATTCTTCTATTTGATATGAACAATTTTCCTATTTTAAATGGATTCTTCTATTTGATATGAACACTTTTCCTATTTAAATGGATTCTTCTAGTTGATATGAACACTTTTCCTATTTTAAATGAATTCTTCTAGTTGATATGAACAGTTTTCCTATTTTAAATGAATTCTTCTATTTGATATGAACACTTTTCCTATTTAAAATGGATTCTTCTATTTGATATGAACACTTTTCCTATTTTAAATGGATTCTTCTAGTTGATATGAACAATTTTCCTATTTTAAATGGATTCTTCTATTTGATATGAACACTTTTCCTATTTTAAATGAATTCTTCTATTTGATATGAAAACTTTTCATATTTTAAATGGATTCTTCTATTTGATATGAACACTTTTCCTATTTTAAATGGATTCTTCTATTTGATATGAACACTTTTCCTATTTTAAATGAATTCTTCTAGTTGATATGAACAATTTTCCTATTTTAAATGGATTCTTCTATTTGATATGAACACTTTTCCTATTTTAAATGGATTCTTCTAGTTGATATGAACAGTTTTCCTATTTTAAATGGATTCTTCTATTTGATATGAACACTTTTCCTATTTAAAATGGATTCTTCTAGTTGATATGAACACTTTTCCTATTTTAAATGGATTCTTCTATTTGATATGAACACTTTTCCTATTTTAAATGGATTCTTCTTGTTGATATGAACACTTTTCCTATTTTAAATGGATTCTTCTAGTTGATATGAACACTTTTCCTATTTTAAATGGATTCTTCTATTTGATATGAACACTTTTCCTATTTTAAATGGATTCTTCTAGTTGATATGAACACTTTTCCTATTTAAAATGGATTCTTCTATTTGATATGAACACTTTTCCTATTTAAAATGGATTCTTCTATTTGATATGAACACTTTTCCTATTTAAAATGGATTCTTCTATTTGATATGAACACTTTTCCTATTTTAAATGGATTCTTCTAGTTGATATGAACAGTTTTCCTATTTTAAATGGATTCTTCTATTTGATATGAACACTTTTCCTATTTAAAATGGATTCTTCTATTTGATATGAACACTTTTCCTATTTTAAATGGATTCTTCTAGTTGATATGAACAGTTTTCCTATTTTAAATGGATTCTTCTATTTGATATGAACACTTTTCCTATTTAAAATGGATTCTTCTAGTTGATATGAACACTTTTCCTATTTTAAATGGATTCTTCTATTTGATATGAACACTTTTCCTATTTTAAATGGATTCTTCTAGTTGATATGAACAGTTTTCCTATTTTAAATGGATTCTTCTATTTGATATGAACACTTTTCCTATTTAAAATGGATTCTTCTATTTGATATGAACACTTTTCCTATTTTAAATGGATTCTTCTAGTTGATATGAACAGTTTTCCTATTTTAAATGGATTCTTCTATTTGATATGAACACTTTTCCTATTTAAAATGGATTCTTCTAGTTGATATGAACACTTTTCCTATTTTAAATGGATTCTTCTATTTGATATGAACACTTTTCCTATTTTAAATGGATTCTTCTTGTTGATATGAACACTTTTCCTATTTTAAATGGATTCTTCTAGTTGATATGAACACTTTTCCTATTTTAAATGGATTCTTCTATTTGATATGAACACTTTTCCTATTTTAAATGGATTCTTCTAGTTGATATGAACACTTTTCCTATTTAAAATGGATTCTTCTATTTGATATGAACACTTTTCCTATTTAAAATGGATTCTTCTATTTGATATGAACACTTTTCCTATTTAAAATGGATTCTTCTATTTGATATGAACACTTTTCCTATTTTAAATGGATTCTTCTAGTTGATATGAACAGTTTTCCTATTTTAAATGAATTCTTCTATTTGATATGAACACTTTTCCTATTTAAAATGGATTCTTCTAGTTGATATGAACACTTTTCCTATTTTAAATGGATTCTTCTAGTTGATATGAACACTTTTCTTATTTAAAATGGATTCTTCTATTTGATATGAACACTTTTCCTATTTTAAATGGATTCTTCTAGTTGATATGAACAATTTTCATATTTTAAATGGATTCTTCTAGTTGATATGAACACTTTTCCTATTTTAAATGGATTCTTCTAGTTGATATGAACACTTTTCCTATTTAAATGGATTCTTCTAGTTGATATGAACACTTTTCCTATTTTAAATGGATTCTTCTAGTTGATATGAAAACTTTTCATATTTTAAATGGATTCTTCTATTTGATATGAACACTTTTCCTATTTTAAATGGATTCTTCTAGTTGATATGAACACTTTTCCTATTTTAAATGGATTCTTCTATTTGATATGAACACTTTTCCTATTTTAAATGGATTCTTCTAGTTGATATGAACACTTTTCCTATTTTAAATGGATTCTTCTATTTGATATGAACACTTTTCCTATTTTAAATGGATTCTTCTATTTGATATGAACACTTTTCCTATTTTAAATGAATTCTTCTATTTGATATGAACAATTTTCATATTTTAAATGGATTCTTCTAGTTGATATGAAAACTTTTCCTATTTTAAATGGATTCTTCTAGTTGATATGAACACTTTTCCTATTTTAAATGGATTCTTCTATTTGATATGAACACTTTTCCTATTTTAAATGGATTCTTCTAGTTGATATGAACACTTTTCCTATTTTAAATGGATTCTTCTAGTTGATATGAACACTTTTCCTATTTTAAATGGATTCTTCTAGTTGATATGAACAGTTTTCCTATTTTAAATGAATTCTTCTATTTGATATGAACACTTTTCCTATTTTAAATGGATTCTTCTATTTGATATGAACACTTTTCCTATTTTAAATGGATTCTTCTAGTTGATATGAACACTTTTCCTATTTTAAATGGATTCTTCTATTTGATATGAACACTTTTCCTATTTTAAATGGATTCTTCTATTTGATATGAACACTTTTCCTATTTTAAATGAATTCTTCTATTTGATATGAACAATTTTCATATTTTAAATGGATTCTTCTAGTTGATATGAAAACTTTTCCTATTTTAAATGGATTCTTCTAGTTGATATGAACACTTTTCCTATTTTAAATGGATTCTTCTATTTGATATGAACACTTTTCCTATTTTAAATGGATTCTTCTAGTTGATATGAACACTTTTCCTATTTTAAATGAATTCTTCTATTTGATATGAACACTTTTCCTATTTTAAATGGATTCTTCTAGTTGATATGAAAACTTTTCATATTTTAAATGGATTCTTCTATTTGATATGAGCACTTTTCCTATTTTAAATGGATTCTTCTAGTTGATATGAACACTTTTCATATTTTAAATGGATTCTTCTATTTGATATGAACACTTTTCCTATTTTAAATGGATTCTTCTAGTTGATATGAACACTTTTCCTATTTTAAATGGATTCTTCTATTTGATATGAACACTTTTCCTATTTTAAATGGTATCTTCTAGTTGATATGAACACTTTTCCTATTTTAAATGGATTCTTCTAGTTGATATGAACAGTTTTCCTATTTTAAATGAATTCTTCTATTTGATATGAACACTTTTCCTATTTTAAATGGATTCTTCTAGTTGATATGAACACTTTTCCTATTTTAAATGAATTCTTCTAGTTGATATGAACACTTTTCCTATTTTAAATGGATTCTTCTAGTTGATATGAACACTTTTCATATTTTAAATGGATTCTTCTAGTTGATATGAACACTTTTCCTATTTTAAATGGATTCTTCTAGTTGATATGAACACTTTTCCTATTTTAAATGGATTCTTCTAGTTGATATGAAAACTTTTCCTATTTAAATGAATTCTTCTAGTTGATATGAACACTTTTCCTATTTTAAATGGATTCTTCTAGTTGATATGAACACTTTTCATATTTTAAATGGATTCTTCTAGTTGATATGAAAACTTTTCCTATTTTAAATGGATTCTTCTAGTTGATATGAACACTTTTCCTATTTTAAATGGATTCTTCTAGTTGATATGAAAACTTTTCCTATTTTAAATGGATTCTTCTAGTTGATATGAAAACTTTTCCTATTTAAATGAATTCTTCTAGTTGATATGAACACTTTTCCTATTTTAAATGGATTCTTCTAGTTGATATGAACACTTTTCCTATTTTAAATGGATTCTTCTAGTTGATATGAAAACTTTTCATATTTTAAATGGATTCTTCTAGTTGATATGAAAACTTTTCCTATTTAAATGAATTCTTCTAGTTGATATGAACACTTTTCCTATTTTAAATGGATTCTTCTAGTTGATATGAACACTTTTCATATTTTAAATGGATTCTTCTAGTTGATATGAAAACTTTTCATATTTTAAATGGATTCTTCTAGTTGATATGAACACTTTTCCTATTTTAAATGGATTCTTCTAGTTGATATGAAAACTTTTCATATTTTAAATGGATTCTTCTAGTTGATATGAAAACTTTTCCTATTTAAATGAATTCTTCTAGTTGATATGAACACTTTTCCTATTTTAAATGGATTCTTCTAGTTGATATGAACACTTTTCATATTTTAAATGAATTCTTCTAGTTGATATGAACACTTTTCCTATTTTAAATGGATTCTTCTAGTTGATATGAACACTTTTCCTATTTTAAATGGATTCTTCTAGTTGATATGAAAACTTTTCCTATTTAAATGAATTCTTCTAGTTGATATGAACACTTTTCCTATTTTAAATGGATTCTTCTAGTTGATATGAACACTTTTCATATTTTAAATGGATTCTTCTAGTTGATATGAAAACTTTTCCTATTTTAAATGGATTCTTCTAGTTGATATGAACACTTTTCCTATTTTAAATGGATTCTTCTAGTTGATATGAAAACTTTTCATATTTTAAATGGATTCTTCTAGTTGATATGAAAACTTTTCCTATTTAAATGAATTCTTCTAGTTGATATGAACACTTTTCCTATTTTAAATGGATTCTTCTAGTTGATATGAACACTTTTCATATTTTAAATGGATTCTTCTAGTTGATATGAAAACTTTTCATATTTTAAATGGATTCTTCTAGTTGATATGAACACTTTTCCTATTTTAAATGGATTCTTCTAGTTGATATGAAAACTTTTCATATTTTAAATGGATTCTTCTAGTTGATATGAAAACTTTTCCTATTTAAATGAATTCTTCTAGTTGATATGAACACTTTTCCTATTTTAAATGGATTCTTCTAGTTGATATGAACACTTTTCATATTTTAAATGGATTCTTCTAGTTGATATGAAAACTTTTCATATTTTAAATGGATTCTTCTAGTTGATATGAACAGTTTTCCTATTTTAAATGGATTCTTCTAGTTGATATGAACAATTTTCATATTTTAAATGAATTCTTCTAGTTGATATGAAAACTTTTCCTATTTTAAATGGATTCTTCTAGTTGATATGAAAACTTTTCCTATTTAAATGAATTCTTCTAGTTGATATGAACACTTTTCCTATTTTAAATGAATTCTTCTAGTTGATATGAAAACTTTTCATATTTTAAATGAATTCTTCTAGTTTATATGAACAGTTTTCCTTTTTAAATGAATTCTTCTATTTGATATGAACACTTTTCCTATTTAAATGAATTCTTCTATTTGATATGAACACTTTTCCTATTTAAATGAATTCTTCTATTTGATATGAACACTTTTCCTATTTTAAATGGATTCTTCTAGTTGATATGAACACTTTTCCTATTTAAATGAATTCTTCTAGTTGATATGAACACTTTTCCTATTTTAAATGGATTCTTCTAGTTGATATGAAAACTTTTCCTATTTAAATGAATTCTTCTAGTTGATATGAACACTTTTCCTATTTTAAATGAATTCTTCTAGTTGATATGAAAACTTTTCCTATTTTAAATGAATTCTTCTAGTTGATATGAACACTTTTCCTATTTAAATGAATTCTTCTATTTGATATGAACACTTTTCATATTTTAAATGAATTCTTCTAGTTGATATGAACACTTTTCATATTTTAAATGGATTCTTCTATTTGATATGAACACTTTTCATATTTTAAATGAATTCTTCTATTTGATATGAACACTTTTCATATTTTAAATGAATTCTTCTAGTTGATATGAACACTTTTCCTATTTAAATGAATTCTTCTATTTGATATGAACACTTTTCCTATTTTAAATGGATTCTTCTAGTTGATATGAACACTTTTCCTATTTAAATGAATTCTTCTAGTTGATATGAACACTTTTCCTATTTTAAATGGATTCTTCTAGTTGATATGAAAACTTTTCCTATTTAAATGAATTCTTCTAGTTGATATGAACACTTTTCCTATTTTAAATGAATTCTTCTAGTTGATATGAAAACTTTTCCTATTTTAAATGAATTCTTCTAGTTGATATGAACACTTTTCCTATTTAAATGAATTCTTCTATTTGATATGAACACTTTTCATATTTTAAATGAATTCTTCTAGTTGATATGAACACTTTTCATATTTTAAATGGATTCTTCTATTTGATATGAACACTTTTCATATTTTAAATGAATTCTTCTATTTGATATGAACACTTTTCATATTTTAAATGAATTCTTCTAGTTGATATGAACACTTTTCATATTTTAAATGAATTCTTCTATTTGATATGAACACTTTTCATATTTTAAATGGATTCTTCTAGTTTATATGAACAGTTTTCCTATTTAAATGAATTCTTCTAGTTGATATGAACAATTTTCCTATTTAAATGAATTCTTTTAGTTGATATGAACACTTTTCCTATTTTAAATGGATTCTTCTCGTTGATATGAACACTTTTCCTATTTAAATGGATTCTTCTAGTTGATATGAACACTTTTCCTATTTAAATGGATTCTTCTAGTTGATATGAAAACTTTTCCTATTTTAAATGAATTCTTCTAGTTGATATGAACACTTTTCCTATTTTAAATGGATTCTTCTAGTTGATATGAAAACTTTTCCTATTTTAAATGAATTCTTCTAGTTGATATGAAAACTTTTCCTATTTTAAATGGATTCTTCTAGTTGATATGAAAAATTTTCCTATTTAAATGAATTCTTCTAGTTGATATGAACACTTTTCCTATTTTAAATGAATTCTTCTAGTTGATATGAACAGTTTTCCTATTTTAAATGAATTCTTTTAGTTGATATGAACACTTTTCATATTTTAAATGGTATCTTCTAGTTGATATGAACACTTTTCCTATTTTAAATGAATTCTTCTATTTGATATGAACACTTTTCCTATTTTAAATGAATTCTTCTAGTTGATATGAACACTTTTCCTATTTTAAATGAATTCTTCTATTTGATATGAACACTTTTCATATTTTAAATGGTATCTTCTAGTTGATATGAACACTTTTCCTATTTTAAATGAATTCTTCTATTTGATATGAACACTTTTCCTATTTTAAATGGTATCTTCTAGTTGATATGAACACTTTTCCTATTTTAAATGAATTCTTCTATTTGATATGAACACTTTTCCTATTTTAAATGGTATCTTCTAGTTGATATGAACACTTTTCCTATTTTAAATGAATTCTTCTATTTGATATGAACACTTTTCATATTTTAAATGGTATCTTCTAGTTGATATGAACACTTTTCCTATTTTAAATGAATTCTTCTATTTGATATGAACACTTTTCCTATTTTAAATGAATTCTTCTAGTTGATATGAACACTTTTCCTATTTTAAATGAATTCTTCTATTTGATATGAACACTTTTCCTATTTAAATGGATTCTTCTAGTTGATATGAACACTTTTCCTATTTAAATGGATTCTTCTAGTTGATATGAACACTTTTCCTATTTTAAATGAATTCTTCTAGTTGATATGAACACTTTTCCTATTTTAAATGAATTCTTCTAGTTGATATGAACAGTTTTCCTATTTTAAATGAATTCTTTTAGTTGATATGAACAATTTTCCTATTTTAAATGGTATCTTCTAGTTGATATGAACAGTTTTCATATTTTAAATGGATTCTTCTAGTTGATATGAACAGTTTTCATATTTAAATGGATTCTTCTAGTTGATATGAACAGTTTTCATATTTTAAATGGATTCTTCTAGTTGATATGAACACTTTTCCTATTTAAATGGATTCTTCTATTTGATATGAACACTTTTCCTATTTAAATGAATTCTTCTATTTGATATGAACACTTTTCCTATTTAAATGGATTCTTCTATTTGATATGAACACTTTTCCTATTTAAATGAATTCTTCTATTTGATATGAACACTTTTCCTATTTAAATGAATTCTTCTATTTGATATGAACACTTTTCCTATTTAAATGAATTCTTCTATTTGATATGAACACTTTTCCTATTTAAATGAATTCTTCTATTTGATATGAACACTTTTCCTATTTTAAATTGATTCTTCTCGTTGATATGAACACTTTTCCTATTTTAAATGGATTCTTCTAGTTGATATGAACAGTTTTCCTATTTTAAATGGATTCTTCTATTTGATATGAACAATTTTCCTATTTTAAATGGATTCTTCTAGTTGATATGAACACTTTTCATATTTTAAATGGATTCTTCTAGTTGATATGAACAATTTTCATATTTTAACTGGATTCTACTCGTTGATATGAACAATTTTAATATTTTAAATGGATTCTTCTAGTTGATATGAACAATTTTCCTATTTTAAATGGATTCTTCTAGTTATATGAAACCTTTTCATATTTAAATGGATTCTTCTCGTTGATATGAACAATTTTCCTATTTTAAATGGATTCTTCTAGTTGATATGAACAATTTTCCTATTTTAAATGGATGCTCCTAGTTGATATGAACAATTTTCATATTTTAAATAGATTCTACTCGTTGATATGAACAATTTTCATATTTTAAATGGATTCTTCTAGTTGATATGAACAATTTTCCTATTTTAAATGGATGCTCCTAGTTGATATGAACAATTTTCATATTTTAAATGGATTCTACTCGTTGATATGAACAATTTTCATATTTTAAATGGATTCTTCTAGTTATATGAAACCTTTTCATATTTAAATGGATTCTTCTCGTTGATATGAACAATTTTCCTATTTTAAATGGATTCTTCTAGTTGATATGAACAATTTTCATATTTTAAATGGATTCTTCTAGTTGATATGAACAATTTTCATATTTTAAATGGATGCTCCTAGTTGATATGAACAATTTTCCTATTTTAAATGGATGCTCCTAGTTGATATGAACACTTTTCCTATTTTAAATGAATTCTTCTAGTTGATATGAACAATTTTCCTATTTTAAATGAATTCTTCTAGTTGATATGAACACTTTTCCTATTTAAATGAATTCTTCTAGTTGATATGAACACTTTTCATATTTAAAATTGATTCTTCTATTTGATATGAACAAGTTTCATATTTTAAATGGATTCTTCTATTTGATATGAACACTTTTCCTATTTTAAATGAATTCTTCTATTTGATATGAACACTTTTCCTATTTAAATTGATTCTTCTATTTGATATGAACAATTTTCATATTTTAAATGAATTCTTCTATTTGATATGAACACTTTTCCTATTTAAATTGATTTATCTATTTGATATGAACAATTTTCATATTTTAAATGAATTCTTCTATTTGATATGAACACTTTTCCTATTTTAAATGAATTCTTCTATTTGATATGAACACTTTTCCTATTTAAATTGATTCTTCTATTTGATATGAACACTGTTCATATTTAAATTGATTCTTCTATTTGATATGAACAATATTCATATTTTAAATGAATTCTTCTATTTGATATGAACAATTTTCATATTTTAAATGAATTCTTCTATTTGATATGAACACTTTTCCTATTTAAATGAATTCTTCTAGTTGATATGAACGCTTTTCCTATTTAAATTGATTCTTCTATTTGATATGAACAATTTTCATATTTTAAATGAATTCTTCTAGTTGATATGAACAATTTTCATATTTTAAATGAATTCTTCTAGTTGATATGAACACTTTTCCTATTTAAATTGATTCATCTATTTGATATGAACACTTTTCCTATTTTAAATTGATTCTTCTATTTGATATGAATACTTTTCCTATTTAAATTGATTCTTCTATTTGATATGAACACTTTTCATATTTTAAATGGATTCTTCTATTTGATATGAACACTTTTCCTATTTAAATTGATTCTTCTAGTTGATATGAACAATTTTCATATTTTAAATTGATTCTTCTATTTGATATGAACACTTTTCATATTTTAAATGAATTCTTCTATTTGATATGAACACTTTTCATATTTTAAATGAATTCTTCTAGTTGATATGAACAATTTTCCTATTTAAATGGATTCTTCTAGTTGATATGAACACTTTTCATATTTTAAATGGATTCTTCTATTTGATATGAACACTTTTCCTATTTAAATTGATTCTTCTATTTGATATGAACAATTTTCATATTTTAAATGGATTCTTCTATTTGATATGAACACTTTTCATATTTTAAATGAATTCTTCTATTTGATATGAACACTTTTCATATTTTAAATGAATTCTTCTCGTTGATATGAACAATTTTCCTATTTAAATGAATTCTTCTATTTGATATGAACACTTTTCATATTTTAAATGAATTCTTCTCGTTGATATGAACAATTTTCCTATTTAAATGGATTCTTCTAGTTGATATGAACACTTTTCATATTTTAAATGGATTCTTCTATTTGATATGAACACTTTTCCTATTTTAAATGGATTCTTCTATTTGATATGAACACTTTTCCTATTTTAAATGGATTCTTCTAGTTGATATGAACACTTTTCCTATTTTAAATGGATTCTTCTAGTTGATATGAACACTTTTCCTATTTAAATAGATTCTTCTATTTGATATGAACACTTTTCCTATTTTAAATGAATTCTTCTATTTGATATGAACACTTTTCCTATTTTAAATGAATTCTTCTAGTTGATATGAACACTTTTCCTATTTTAAATGGATTCTTCTAGTTGATATGAACACTTTTCATATTTTAAATGAATTCTTCTAGTTGATATGAACACTTTTCCTATTTAAATGGATTCTTCTATTTGATATGAACACTTTTCCTATTTAAATGGATTCTTCTAGTTGATATGAACACTTTTCCTATTTTAAATGGATTCTTCTAGTTGATATGAACACTTTTCATATTTTAAATGAATTCTTCTAGTTGATATGAACACTTTTCCTATTTAAATGGATTCTTCTAGTTGATATGAACACTTTTCCTATTTAAATGGATTCTTCTAGTTGATATGAACACTTTTCCTATTTAAATGGATTCTTCTATTTGATATGAACACTTTTCCTATTTTAAATGGATTCTTCTAGTTGATATGAACACTTTTCCTATTTTAAATGGATTCTTCTAGTTGATATGAACACTTTTCCTATTTAAATGGATTCTTCTATTTGATATGAACACTTTTCCTATTTTAAATGAATTCTTCTCTTTGATATGAACACTTTTCCTATTTTAAATGAATTCTTCTAGTTGATATGAACACTTTTCCTATTTTAAATGGATTCTTCTAGTTGATATGAACACTTTTCATATTTTAAATGAATTCTTCTAGTTGATATGAACACTTTTCCTATTTTAAATGGATTCTTCTAGTTGATATGAACACTTTTCCTATTTTAAATGAATTCTTCTAGTTGATATGAACAATTTTCATATTTTAAATGGATTCTTCTAGTTGATATGAACACTTTTCCTATTTAAATGGATTCTTCTATTTGATATGAACACTTTTCCTATTTTAAATGGATTCTTCTAGTTGATATGAAAACTTTTCATATTTTAAATGAATTCTTCTAGTTGATATGAACACTTTTCCTATTTTAAATGGATTCTTCTAGTTCATATGAACAATTTTCATATTTTAAATGAATTCTTCTAGTGTATATGAAAACTTTTCCTATTTTAAATGAATTCTTCTAGTTGATATGAACACTTTTCCTATTTTAAATGGATTCTTCTAGTTGATATGAACACTTTTCATATTTTAAATGAATTCTTCTAGTTGATATGAACACTTTTCCTATTTTAAATGGATTCTTCTAGTTGATATGAAAACTTTTCCTATTTTAAATGAATTCTTCTAGTTGATATGAACAATTTTCATATTTTAAATGGATTCTTCTAGTTGATATGAACACTTTTCCTATTTAAATGGATTCTTCTATTTGATATGAACACTTTTCCTATTTTAAATGGATTCTTCTAGTTGATATGAACAATTTTCATATTTTAAATGAATTCTTCTAGTTGATATGAACACTTTTCCTATTTTAAATGAATTCTTCTAGTTGATATGAAAACTTTTCCTATTTTAAATGGATTCTTCTATTTGATATGAACACTTTTCCTATTTTAAATGGATTCTTCTAGTTGATATGAAAACTTTTCCTATTTTAAATGAATTCTTCTAGTTGATATGAACACTTTTCCTATTTAAATGGATTCTTCTATTTGATATGAACACTTTTCCTATTTTAAATGGATTCTTCTAGTTGATATGAAAACTTTTCATATTTTAAATGAATTCTTCTAGGTGATATGAAAACCTTTCCTATTTTAAATGGATTCTTCTAGTTGATATGAACAATTTTCATATTTTAAATGAATTCTTCTAGTTGATATGAACACTTTTCCTATTTTAAATGGATTCTTCTAGTTGATATGAACACTTTTCCTATTTAAATGGATTCTTCTAGTTGATATGAAAACTTTTCCTATTTAAATGGATTCTTCTAGTTGATATGAACAATTTTCATATTTTAAATGAATTCTTCTAGTTGATATGAACACTTTTCCTATTTTAAATGAATTCTTCTAGTTGATATGAACACTTTTCCTATTTTAAATGGATTCTTCTAGTTGATATGAACACTTTTCCTATTTAAATGGATTCTTCTAGTTGATATGAAAACTTTTCCTATTTTAAATGGATTCTTCTAGTTGATATGAACAATTTTCATATTTTAAATGAATTCTTCTAGTTGATATGAACACTTTTCCTATTTTAAATGAATTCTTCTAGTTGATATGAACACTTTTCCTATTTTAAATGGATTCTTCTAGTTGATATGAACAATTTTCATATTTTAAATGAATTCTTCTAGTTGATATGAACACTTTTCCTATTTTAAATGAATTCTTCTAGTTGATATGAAAACCTTTCCTATTTTAAATGGATTCTTCTAGTTGATATGAACAATTTTCATATTTTAAATGAATTCTTCTAGTTGATATGAACACTTTTCCTATTTTAAATGGATTCTTCTAGTTGATATGAACACTTTTCCTATTTAAATGGATTCTTCTAGTTGATATGAAAACTTTTCCTATTTAAATGGATTCTTCTAGTTGATATGAACACTTTTCCTATTTAAATGGATTCTTCTAGTTGATATGAAAACTTTTCCTATTTTAAATGAATTCTTCTAGTTGATATGAAAACTTTTCCTATTTAAATGGATTCTTCTATTTGATATGAACACTTTTCCTATTTAAATGGATTCTTCTAGTTGATATGAACAATTTTCATATTTTAAATGAATTCTTCTAGTTGATATGAACACTTTTCCTATTTTAAATGGATTCTTCTAGTTGATATGAACACTTTTCCTATTTATATGGATTCTTCTAGTTGATATGAAAACTTTTCCTATTTAAATGGATTCTTCTAGTTGATATGAAAATTTTTCCTATTTAAATGGATTCTTCTAGTTGATATGAAAACTTTTCCTATTTTAAATGAATTCTTCTAGTTGATATGAACACTTTTCCTATTTAAATGGATTCTTCTAGTTGATATGAACACTTTTCCTATTTTAAATGGATTCTTCTATTTGATATGAACACTTTTCCTATTTAAATGGATTCTTCTAGTTGATATGAAAACTTTTCCTATTTTAAATGAATTCTTCTAGTTGATATGAACACTTTTCCTATTTTAAATGGATTCTTCTAGTTGATATGAACAATTTTCCTATTTAAAGTAATTCTTTTAGTTGATATGAACAATTTTCCTATTTAAATGGATTCTTCTAGTTGATATGAACAATTTTCATATTTTAAATGAATTCTTCTAGTTGATATGAACACTTTTCATATTTTAAATAAATTCTTCTAGTTGATATGAACACTTTTCCTATTTTAAATGGATTCTTCTCGTTGATATGAACACTTTTCATATTTTAAATGAATTGTTCTAGTTGATATGAACACTTTTCCTATTTTAAATGGATTCTTCTCGTTGATATGAACACTTTTCATTTTGTATTGAATTGTTCTAGTTGATATGAACACTTTTCCTATTTTAAATGGATTCTTCTAGTTGATATGAACACTTTTCCTATTTTAAATGGATTCTTCTAGTTGATATGAACACTTTTCATATCTAAATGAATTCTTCTATTTGATATGAACACTTTTCCTATTTTAAATGGATTCTTCTAGTTGATATGAAAAATTTTCATATTTTAAAAAAATTCTTCTAGTTGATATGAAAACGTTTCATATTTTAAATGGATGCTCGTAGTTAATATGAACACTGTTCATATTTTAAATGGATGCTCCTAGTTGATATGAACAATTTTCATAATTTAAATGGATTCTCCTAGTTGATATGAACACTTTACATATTTTAAATGGATTCTTCTAGTTAATATGAACACTTTTCACATTTTAAATGGATGCTCGTAGTTCATATAAACACTTTTTATATTTTAAATGGATGCTCGTAGTTGATATGAACAATTTTCATAATTTAAATGGATTCTACTCGTTGATATGAACAATTTTCATATTTTAAATGGATTCTTCTAGTTGATATGAACACTTTTCCTATTTTAAATGGATTCTTCTAGTTATATGAAACCTTTTCATTTTTAAATGGATTCTTCTCGTTGATATGAACAATTTTCATATTTTAAATGGATTCTTCTAGTTGATATGAACACTTTTCCTATTTTAAATGGATGCTCCTAGTTGATATGAACACTTTTCATATTTTAAATGGATTCTACTCGTTGATATGAACAATTTTCATATTTTAAATGGATTCTTCTAGTTGATATGAACACTTTTCCTATTTTAAATGGATTCTTCTAGTTATATGAAACCTTTTCATATTTAAATGGATTCTTCTCGTTGATATGAACAATTTTCATATTTTAAATTGATTCTTCTAGTTGATATGAACACTTTTCCTATTTTAAATGGATGCTCCTAGTTGATATGAACAATTTTCATATTTTAAATGGATTCTACTCGTTGATATGAACAATTTTCATATTTTAAATGGATTCTTCTAGTTGATATGAACACTTTTCCTATTTTAAATGGATTCTTCTAGTTATATGAAACCTTTTCATATTTAAATGGATTCTTCTCGTTGATATGAACAATTTTCCTATTTTAAATTGATTCTTCTAGTTGATATGAACAATTTTCATATTTTAAATGGATTCTTCTAGTTGATATTAACAATTTTCATATTTTAAATGAATTCTTCTAGTTGATATGAACACTTTTCCTATTTAAATGGATTCTTCTAGTTGATATGAACAATTTTCCTATTTTAAATGGATGCTCCTAGTTGATATGAACAATTTTCATATTTTAAATGGATTCTACTCGTTGATATGAACAATTTTCATATTTTAAATGGATTCTTCTCGTTGATATGAACAATTTTCATATTTTAAATGGATTCTTCTAGTTGATATGAACAATTTTCCTATTTTAAATGGATGCTCCTAGTTGATATGAACATTTTTCATATTTAAATGGATTCTACTCGTTGATATGAACACTTTTCATATTTTAAATGGATTCTTCTAGTTGATATGAACACTTATAATATTTTAAATGAATTCTTCTAGTTGATATGAACACTTTTCCTATTTTAAATAAATTCTTCTAGTTTATATGAACAATTTTCCTATTTAAATGGATTCTTCTAGTTGATATGCACACTTTTCATATTTTAAATGGATTCTTCTAGTTGATATGAACACTTTTCATATTTTAAATGAATTCTTCTAGTTCATATGAACAATTTTCCTATTTTAAATGAATTCTTCTAGTTGATATGAACACTTTTCCTATTTAAATGAATTCTTCTAGTTGATATGAACACTTTTCATATTTAAAATTGATTCTTCTATTTGATATGAACAAGTTTCATATTTTAAATGGATTCTTCTATTTGATATGAACACTTTCCTATTTTAAATGAATTCTTCTATTTGATATGAACACTTTTCCTATTTTAAATGAATTCTTCTATTTGATATGAACACTTTTCCTATTTAAATTGATTCTTCTATTTGATATGAACACTTATCATATTTTAAATGAATTCTTCTATCTGATATGAACACATTTCCTATTTAAATTGATTCTTCTATTTGATATGAACAATTTTCATATTTTAAATGACTTCTTCTATTTGATATGAACACTTATCCTATTTAAATTGATTCTTCTATTTGATATGAACAATTTTCATATTTTAAATGGATTCTTCTATTTGATATGAACACTTATCCTATTTAAATTGATTCTTCTATTTGATATGAACACTTTTCCTATTTTAAATGGATTCTTCTATTTGATATGAACACTTATCCTATTTAAATTGATTCTTCTATTTGATATGAACAATTTTCATATTTTAAATGAATTCTTCTATTTGATATGAACACTTATCCTATTTAAATTGATTCTTCTATTTGATATGAACAATTTTCATATTTTAAATGGATTCTTCTATTTGATATGAACACTTTTCCTATTTAAATTGATTCTTCTATTTGATATGAACAATTTTCATATTTTAAATGGATTCTTCTATTTGATATGAACACTTTTCCTATTTAAATGAATTCTTCTAGTTGATATGAACACTTTTCCTATTTAAATTGATTCTTCTATTTGATATGAACAATTTTCATATTTTAAATGAATTCTTCTATTTGATATGAACACTTTTCCTATTTTAAATGAATTCTTCTATTTGATATGAACACTTTTCCTATTTAAATTGATTCTTCTATTTGATATGAACACTTTTCATATTTTAAATGAATTCTTCTATTTGATATGAACACTTTTCCTATTTAAATTGATTCTTCTATTTGATATGAACACTTTTCCTATTTAAATTGATTCTTCTATTTGATATGAACACTTTTCCTATTTAAATTGATTCTTCTATTTGATATGAACACTTTTCCTATTTAAATGAATTCTTCTAGTTGATATGAACACTTTTCCTATTTAAATTGATTCTTCTATTTGATATGAACAATTTTCCTATTTAAATTGATTCTTCTATTTGATATGAACAATTTTCATATTTTAAATGAATTCTTCTATTTGATATGAACACTTTTCATATTTTAAATGGATTCTTCTATTTGATATGAACACTTTTCCTATTTTAAATGAATTCTTCTAGTTGATATGAACACTTTTCCTATTTTAAATGAATTCTTCTAGTTGATATGAACACTTTTCCTATTTTAAATGGATTCTTCTATTTGATATGAACACTTTTCCTATTTTAAATGGATTCTTCTAGTTGATATGAACACTTTTCCTATTTAAATTGATTCTTCTAGTTGATATGAACACTTTTCCTATTTTAAATGACTTCTTCCAGTTGATATGAACACTTTTCCTATTTTAAATGGATTCTTCTCGTTGATATGAACACTTTTCCTATTTTTAATGAATTGTTCTAGTTGATATGAACACTTTTCCTATTTTAAATGGATTCTTCTATTTGATATGAACACTTTTCCTATTTTAAATGAATTCTTCTAGTTGATATGAACACTTTTCCTATTTAAATGGATTCTTCTAGTTGATATGAACACTTTTCCTATTTTAAATTGATTCTTCTCGTTGATATGAACACTTTTCCTATTTTAAATGAATTGTTCTAGTTGATATGAACACTTTTCCTATTTAAATTGATTCTTCTAGTTGATATGAACACTTTTCCTATTTTAAATGAATTCTTCTAGTTGATATGAACACTTTTCCTATTTTAAATGGATTCTTCTATTTTATATGAACACTTTTCCTATTTTAAATGGATTCTTCTCGTTGATATGAACACTTTTCCTATTTTAAATGGATTCTTCTAGTTGATATGAACAGTTTTCCTATTTTAAATGAATTCTTCTAGTTGATATGAACACTTTTCCTATTTTAAATGGATTCTTCTAGTTGATATGAACACTTTTCCTATTTTAAATGAATTCTTCTAGTTGATATGAACACTTTTCCTATTTAAATTGATTCTTCTAGTTGATATGAACACTTTTCCTATTTTAAATGGATTCTTCTAGTTGATATGAACACTTTTCCTATTTTAAATTGATTCTTCTATTTGATATGAACACTTTTCCTATTTTAAATTGATTCTTCTATTTGATATGAACACTTTTCCTATTTTAAATGGATTCTTCTATTTGATATGAACACTTTTCCTATGTTAAATTGATTCTTCTAGTTGATATGAACACTTTTCCTATTTTAAATTGATTCTTCTATTTGATATGAACACTTTTCCTATTTTAAATTGATTCTTCTTGTTGATAATAACACTTTTCCTATTTTAAATGGATTCTTCTATTTGATATGAACACTTTTCCTATTTTAAATTGATTCTTCTAGTTGATATGAACACTTTTCCTATTTTAAATTGATTCTTCTAGTTGATATGAACACTGTTCCTATTTTAAATGAATTCTTCTAGTTGATATGAACACTTTTCCTATTTAAATGGATTCTTCTAGTTGATATGAACACTTTTCCTATTTAAATGGATTCTTCTAGTTGATATGAACACTTTTCCTATTTTAAATGGATTCTTCTAGTTGATATGAACACTTTTCCTATTTTAAATGAATTCTTCTAGTTGATATGAACACTTTTCCTATTTAAATTGATTCTTCTAGTTGATATGAACACTTTTCCTATTTTAAATTGATTCTTCTAGTTGATATGAACACTTTTCCTATTTTAAATGAATTCTTCTAGTTGATATGAACACTTTTCCTATTTTAAATGAATTCTTCTTGTTGATATGAACACTTTTCCTATTTAAATTGATTCTTCTAGTTGATATGAACACTTTTCCTATTGTAAATTGATTCTTCTAGTTGGTATGAACACTTTTCCTATTTTAAATGAATTCTTCTAGTTGATATGAACACTTTTCCTATTTAAATGGATTCTTCTAGTTGATATGAACACTTTTCATATTTTAAATGGATTCTTCTATTTGATATGAACACTTTTCATATTTTAAATGGATTCTTCTATTTGATATGAACACTTTTCCTATTTTAAATGAATTCTTCTAGTTGATATGAACACTTTTCCTATTTTAAATGAATTCTTCTAGTTGATATGAAAACTTTTCCTATTTTAAATGAATTCTTCTAGTTGATATGAACACTTTTCCTATTTTAAATGGATTCTTCTATTTGATATGAACACTTTTCCTATTTTAAATGGATTCTTCTAGTTGATATGAACACTTTTCCTATTTAAATTGATTCTTCTAGTTGATATGAACACTTTTCCTATTTTAAATGAATTCTTCCAGTTGATATGAACACTTTTCCTATTTTAAATGGATTCTTCTCGTTGATATGAACACTTTTCCTATTTTAAATGAATTGTTCTAGTTGATATGAACACTTTTCCTATTTTAAATGGATTCTTCTATTTGATATGAACACTTTTCCTATTTTAAATGAATTCTTCTAGTTGATATGAACACTTTTCCTATTTAAATGGATTCTTCTAGTTGATATGAACACTTTTCCTATTTTAAATGGATTCTTCTCGTTGATATGAACACTTTTCCTATTTTAAATGAATTGTTCTAGTTGATATGAACACTTTTCCTATTTTAAATGGATTCTTCTAGTTGATATGAACACTTTTCCTATTTTAAATGAATTCTTCTAGTTGATATGAACACTTTTCCTATTTTAAATTGATTCTTCTATTTGATATGAACACTTTTCCTATTTTAAATGGATTCTTCTCGTTGATATGAACACTTTTCCTATTTTAAATGAATTCTTCTAGTTGATATGAACACTTTTCCTATTTTAAATGGATTCTTCTAGTTGATATGAACAGTTTTCCTATTTTAAATGGATTCTTCTAGTTGATATGAACACTTTTCCTATTTTAAATGGATTCTTCTAGTTGATATGAACACTTTTCCTATTTTAAATGGATTCTTCTCGTTGATATGAACACTTTTCCTATTTTAAATTGATTCTTCTATTTGATATGAACACTTTTCCTATTTTAAATGGATTCTTCTCGTTGATATGAACACTTTTCCTATTTTAAATGAATTCTTCTAGTTGATATGAACACTTTTCCTATTTTAAATGGATTCTTCTCGTTGATATGAACACTTTTCCTATTTTAAATGAATTCTTCTAGTTGATATGAACACTTTTCCTATTTTAAATTGATTCTTCTATTTGATATGAACACTTTTCCTATTTTAAATGGATTCTTCTCGTTGATATGAACACTTTTCCTATTTTAAATGGATTCTTCTAGTTGATATGAACAGTTTTCCTATTTTAAATGAATTCTTTTAGTTGATATGAACACTTTTCCTATTTTAAATGGATTCTTCTAGTTGATATGAACAGTTTTCCTATTTTAAATGGATTCTTCTATTTGATATGAACACTTTTCCTATTTAAAATGGATTCTTCTAGTTGATATGAACAGTTTTCCTATTTTAAATGGATTCTTCTAGTTGATATGAACACTTTTCCTATTTTAAATGGATTCTTCTAGTTGATATGAACAGTTTTCCTATTTTAAATGGATTCTTCTAGTTGATATGAACAGTTTTCCTATTTTAAATGGATTCTTCTAGTTGATATGAACACTTTTCCTATTTTAAATGGATTCTTCTAGTTGATATGAACAGTTTTCCTATTTTAAATGAATTCTTCTAGTTGATATGAACACTTTTCCTATTTTAAATGAATTCTTCTAGTTGATATGAACACTTTTCCTATTTTAAATGGATTCTTCTAGTTGATATGAACAGTTTTCCTATTTTAAATGAATTCTTCTAGTTGATATGAACACTTTTCCTATTTTAAATGAATTCTTCTAGTTGATATGAACACTTTTCCTATTTTAAATGAATTCTTCTAGTTGATATGAACACTTTTCCTATTTAAATGGATTCTTCTAGTTGATATGAACACTGTTCCTATTTAAATTGATTCTTCTAGTTGATATGAACACTTTTCCTATTTTAAATGGATTCTTCTAGTTGATATGAACACTTTTCCTATTTTAAATGAATTCTTCTAGTTGATATGAACACATTTCCTATTTAAATTGATTCTTCTAGTTGATATGAACACTTTTCCTATTTTAAATTGATTCTTCTAGTTGATATGAACACTTTTCCTATTTTAAATTGATTCTTCTATTTGATATGAACACTTTTCCTATTTTAAATTGATTCTTCTATTTGATATGAACACTTTTCCTATTTTAAATGGATTCTTCTATTTGATATGAACACTTTTCCTATGTTAAATTGATTCTTCTATTTGATATGAACACTTTTCCTATTTTAAATTGATTCTTCTAGTTGATATGAACACTTTTCCTATTTTAAATTGATTCTTCTAGTTGATATGAACACTGTTCCTATTTTAAATGAATTCTTCTAGTTGATATGAACACTTTTCCTATTTAAATGGATTCTTCTAGTTGATATGAACACTTTTCCTATTTAAATTGATTCTTCTAGTTGATATGAACACTTTTCCTATTTTAAATGGATTCTTCTATTTGATATGAACACTTTTCCTATTTTAAATGAATTCTTCTAGTTGATATGAACACTTTTCCTATTTAAATTGATTCTTCTAGTTGATATGAACACTTTTCCTATTTTAAATTGATTCTTCTAGTTGATATGAACACTTTTCCTATTTTAAATGAATTCTTCTAGTTGATATGAACACTTTTCCTATTTTAAATGAATTCTTCTTGTTGATATGAACACTTTTCCTATTTAAATTGATTCTTCTAGTTGATATGAACACTTTTCCTATTGTAAATTGATTCTTCTAGTTGGTATGAACACTTTTCCTATTTTAAATGAATTCTTCTAGTTGATATGAACACTTTTCCTATTTAAATGGATTCTTCTAGTTGATATGAACACTTTTCCTATTTAAATGGATTCTTCTAGTTGATATGAACACTTTTCCTATTTAAATCAATTCTTCTAGTTGATATGAACACTTTTCCTATTTAAATGAATTCTTCTAGTTGATATGAACACTTTTCCTATTTAAATGGATTCTTCTAGTTGATATGAACACTTTTCCTATTTAAATTGATTCTTCTAGTTGATATGAACACTTTTCCTATTTTAAATGGATTCTTCTAGTTGATATGAACACTTTTCCTATTTAAATTGATTCTTCTAGTTGATATGAACACTTTTCCTATTTTAAATTGATTCTTCTAGTTGATATGAACACTTTTCCTATTTTAAATTGATTCTTCTAGTTGATATGAACACTTTTCCTATTTTAAATGAATTCTTCTATTTGATATGAACACTTTTCCTATTTTAAATGAATTGTTCTATTTGATATGAACAATTTTCATATTTTAAATGGATTCTTCTCGTTATATGAACACTTTTCCTATTTTAAATGAATTCTTCTAGTTGATATGAACAATTTTCATATTTTAAATGGATTCTTCTCGTTGATATGAACAATTTTCCTATTTAAATTGATTCTTCTATTTGATATGAACACTTTTCCTATTTTAAATGAATTCTTCTAGTTGATATGAACACTTTTCCTATTTTAAATAGATTCTTTTATTTGATATGAACACTTTTCCTATTTTAAATGGATTCTTCTAGTTGATATGAACAGTTTTCATATTTTAAATGAATTCTTCTAGTTGATATGAACACTTTTCCTATTTTAAATGAATTCTTCTAGTTGATATGAACAATTTTCATATTTTAAATGGATTCTTCTCGTTGATATGAACACTTTTCCTATTTTAAATAAATTCTTCTATTTGATATGAACAATTTTCCTATTTTAAATGGATTCTTCTCGTTGATATGAACACTTTTCCTATTTTAAATGAATTCTTCTATTTGATATGAACACTTTTCCTATTTTAAATTGATTCTTCTCGTTGATATGAACACTTTTCCTATTTTAAATGGATTCTTCTATTTGATATGAACAATTTTCATATTTTAAATGGATTCTTCTAGTTGATATGAAAACTTTTCCTATTTTAAATGGATTCTTCTATTTGATATGAACACTTTTCCTATTTTAAATGGATTCTTCTCGTTGATATGAACACTTTTCCTATTTTAAATTGATTCTTCTATTTGATATGAACACTTTTCCTATTTTAAATGAATTCTTCTAGTTGATATGAACACTTTTCCTATTTTAAATGAATTCTTCTAGTTGATATGAACAATTTTAATATTTTAAATGGATTCTTCTATTTGATATGAACACTTTTCCTATTTTAAAGGAATTGTTCTAGTTGATATGAACACTTTTCCTATTTTAAATGAATTCTTCTAGTTGATAAGAACAATTTTCATATTTTAAATGAATTCTTCTAGTTGATATGAACAATTTTCATATTTTAAATGAATTCTTCTAGTTGATATGAAAACTTTTCCTATTTTAAATGAATTTTTCTAGTTCATATGAACAATTTTCATATTTTAAATGGATTCTTCTAGTTGATATGAACACTTTTCCTATTTTAAATGAATTCTTCTAGTTGATATGAACACTTTTCCTATTTTAAATGAATTCTTCTAGTTCATATGAACAATTTTCATATTTTAAATGGATTCTTCTAGTTGATATGAACACTGTTCCTATTTTAAATGAATTCTTCTAGTTGATATGAACACTTTTCCTATTTAAATGAATTCTTCTTGTTCATATGAACAATTTTCATATTTTAAATGGTTTCTTCTAGTTTATATGAACACTTTTCCTATTTTAAATGAATTCTTCTAGTTGATATGAACACTTTTCCTATTTTAAATGAATTCTTCTAGTTCATATGAACAATTTTCATATTTTAAATGAATTCTTCTAGTTGATATGAACACTTTTCCGATTTAAATGGATTCTTCTAGTTGATATGAACAATTTTCCTATTTTAAATGGATTCTTCTTGTTCATATGAACAATTTTCATATTTTAAATGAATTCTTCTAGTTGATATGAACAATTTTCATATTTTAAATGAATTCTTCTAGTTGATATGAACACTTTTCATATTTTAAATGAATTCTTCTAGTTCATATGAACAATTTTCATATTTTAAATGGATTCTTCTAGTTGATATGAACACTTTTCCTATTTTAAATGAATTCTTCTAGTTGATATGAACACTTTTCCTATTTTAAATGAATTCTTCTAGTTGATATGAACACTTTTCCTATTTTAAATGAATTCTTCTAGTTGATATGAACACTTTTCCTATTTAAATGGATTCTTCTAGTTCATATGAACAATTTTCATGTTTTAAATGGATTCTTCTAGTTGATATGAACACTTTTCCTATTTTAAATGAATTCTTCTAGTTGATATGAACACTTTTCCTATTTTAAATGGATTCTTCTAGTTGATATGAACACTTTTCATATTTTAAATGAATTCTTCTAGTTGATATGAACACTTTTCCTATTTTAAATGAATTCTTCTAGTTGATATGAACACTTTTCCTATTTTAAATGAATTCTTCTAGTTGATATGAACACTTTTCCTATTTAAATGGATTCTTCTAGTTGATATGAACACTTTTCCTATTTAAATTGATTCTTCTAGTTGATATGAACACTTTTCCTATTTTAAATGGATTCTTCTAGTTGATATGAACACTTTTCCTATTTTAAATTAATTCTTCTAGTTGATATGAACACTTTTCCTATTTAAATTGATTCTTCTAGTTGATATGAACACTTTTCCTATTTTAAATGGATTCTTCTAGTTGAATAAACACTTTTCCTATTTTAAATTGATTCTTCTATTTGATATGAACACTTTTCCTATTTTAAATGGATTCTTCTATTTGATATGTACACTTTTCCTATTTTAAATGGATTCTTCTATTTGATATGAACACTTTTCCTATGTTAAATTGATTCTTCTAGTTGATATGAACACTTTTCCTATTTTAAATTGATTCTTCTATTTGATATGAACACTTTTCCTATTTTAAATTGATTCTTCTAGTTGATATGAACACTTTTCCTATTTTAAATGGATTCTTCTATTTGATATGAACACTTTTCCTATTTTAAATTGATTCTTCTAGTTGATATGAACACTTTTCCTATTTTAAATTTATTCTTCTAGTTGATATGAACACTGTTCCTATTTTAAATGAATTCTTCTAGTTGATATGAACACTTTTCCTATTTAAATGGATTCTTCTAGTTGATATGAACACTTTTCCTATTTAAATTGATTCTTCTAGTTGATATGAACACTTTTCCTATTTTAAATGGATTCTTCTAGTTGATATGAACACTTTTCCTATTTTAAATGAATTCTTCTAGTTGATATGAACACTTTTCCTATTTAAATTGATTCTTCTAGTTGATATGAACACTTTTCCTATTTTAAATTGATTCTTCTAGTTGATATGAACACTTTTCCTATTTTAAATGAATTCTTCTAGTTGATATGAACACTTTTCCTATTTTAAATGAATTCTTCTTGTTGATATGAACACTTTTCCTATTTAAATTGATTCTTCTAGTTGATATGAACACTTTTCCTATTGTAAATTGATTCTTCTAGTTGGTATGAACACTTTTCCTATTTTAAATGAATTCTTCTAGTTGATATGAACACTTTTCCTATTTAAATGGATTCTTCTAGTTGATATGAACACTTTTCCTATTTAAATGGATTCTTCTAGTTGATATGAACACTTTTCCTATTTAAATGGATTCTTCTAGTTGATATGAACACTTTTCCTATTTAAATGAATTCTTCTAGTTGATATGAACACTTTTCCTATTTAAATCGATTCTTCTAGTTGATATGAACACTTTTCCTATTTAAATTGATTCTTCTAGTTGATATGAACACTTTTCCTATTTTAAATGGATTCTTCTAGTTGATATGAACACTTTTCCTATTTAAATTGATTCTTCTAGTTGATATGAACACTTTTCCTATTTTAAATTGATTCTTCTAGTTGATATGAACACTTTTCCTATTTTAAATTGATTCTTCTAGTTGATATGAACACTTTTCCTATTTTAAATGAATTCTTCTATTTGATATGAACACTTTTCCTATTTTAAATGAATTGTTCTATTTGATATGAACAATTTTCATATTTTAAATGGATTCTTCTCGTTATATGAACACTTTTCCTATTTTAAATGAATTCTTCTAGTTGATATGAACAATTTTCATATTTTAAATGGATTCTTCTCGTTGATATGAACAATTTTCCTATTTAAATTGATTCTTCTAGTTGATATGAACACTTTTCCTATTTTAAATGAATTCTTCTAATTGATATGAACACTTTTCCTATTTTAAATGAATTCTTCTAGTTCATATGAACACTTTTCCTATTTTAAATGAATTCTTCTATTTGATATGAACACTTTTCCTATTTTAAATGAATTCTTCTAGTTGATATGAACACTTTTCCGATTTAAATGGATTCTTCTAGTTCATATGAACAATTTTCATATTTTAAATGGATTCTTCTAGTTCATATGAACAATTTTCATATTTTAAATGAATTCTTCTAGTTGATATGAACACTTTTCCTATTTTAAATGGATTCTTCTATTTGATATGAACACTTTTCCTATGTTAAATTGATTCTTCTAGTTGATATGAACACTTTTCCTATTTTAAATTGATTCTTCTATTTGATATGAACACTTTTCCTATTTTAAATTGATTCTTCTAGTTGATATGAACACTTTTCCTATTTTAAATGGATTCTTCTATTTGATATGGACACTTTTCCTATTTTAAATTGATTCTTCTAGTTGATATGAACACTTTTCCTATTTTAAATTGATTCTTCTAGTTGATATGAACACTGTTCCTATTTTAAATGAATTCTTCTAGTTGATATGAACACTTTTCCTATTTTAAATGAATTCTTCTAGTTGATATGGACACTTTTCCTATTTTAAATGGATTCTTCTAGTTGATATGAACACTTTTCATATTTTAAATGAATTCTTCTAGTTGATATGAACACTTTTCCTATTTTAAATGAATTCTTCTAGTTGATATGAACACTTTTCCTATTTAAATGAATTCTTCTAGTTCATATGAACAATTTTCATATTTTAAATGGATTCTTCTAGTTGATATGAACACTTTTCCTATTTTAAATGAATTCTTCTAGTTGATATGAACACTTTTCCTATTTTAAATGAATTCTTCTAGTTGATATGAACACTTTTCCTATTTTAAATGGATTCTTCTATTTGATATGAACACTTTTCCTATTTTAAATGGATTCTTCTAGTTGATATGAAAAATTTTCATATTTTAAAAAAATTCTTCTAGTTGATATGAAAACGTTTCATATTTTAAATGGATGCTCCTAGTTGATATGAACACTTTTCATATTTTTAATTGATGCTCGTAGTTAATATGAACACTTTTCATATTTTAAATGGATGCTCCTAGTTGATATGAACAATTTTCATATTTTAAATGGATTCTCCTAGTTAATATGAACACTTTACATATTTTAAATGGATTCTTCTAGTTAATATGAACACTTTTCACATTTTAAATTGATGCTCGTAGTTCATATAAACACTTTTTATATTTTAAATGGATGCTCGTAGTTGATATGAACAATTTTCATAATTTAAATGGATGTTCGTAGTTGATATGAACAATTTTCATATTTTAAATGGATTCTTCTAGTTGATATGAACAATTTTCATATTTTAAATGGATGCTCGTAGTTGATATGAACAATTTTCAGTTTTTAAATGGATGCTCGTAGTTGATATGAACATGTTTCATATTTTAAATTGATGCTCATAGCGTATATGAACAATTTGCATATTTTAAAAGGATGCTCGTAGTTGATATGAACACTTTTCATATTTTAAATGAATTCTTCTAGTTGATATGAAAACTTTTCCTATTTTAAATGAATTCTTCTAGTTCATATGAACAATTTTCATATTTTAAATGGATTCTTCTAGTTGATATGAACACTTTTCCTATTTAAATGAATTCTTCTAGTTGATATGAACACTTTTCCTATTTTAAATGAATTCTTCTAGTTGATATGAACACTTTTCCTATTTTAAATGAATTCTTCTAGTTGATATGAACACGTTTCCTATTTAAATGGATTCTTCTAGTTCATATGAACAATTTTCATATTTTAAATGGATTCTTCTAGTTGATATGAACACTTTTAATATTTTAAATGAATTCTTCTAGTTGATATGAACACTTTTCCTATTTTAAATGGATTCTTCTAGTTGATATGAACACTTTTCATATTTTAAATGAATTCTTCTAGTTGATATGAACACTTTTCCTATTTTAAATGAATTCTTCTAGTTGATATTAACACTTTTCCTATTTTAAATGAATTCTTCTAGTTGATATGAACACTTTTCCTATTTAAATGGATTCTTCTAGTTGATATGAACACTTTTCCTATTTAAATTGATTCTTCTAGTTGATATGAACACTTTTCCTATTTTAAATGGATTCTTCTAGTTGATATGAACACTTTTCCTATTTTAAATGAATTCTTCTAGTTGATATGAACACTTTTCCTATTTAAATTGATTCTTCTAGTTGATATGAACACTTTTCCTATTTTAAATTGATTCTTCTAGTTGATATGAACACTTTTCCTATTTTAAATTGATTCTTCTATTTGATATGAACACTTTTCCTATTTTAAATTGATTCTTCTATTTGATATGAACACTTTTCCTATTTTAAATGGATTCTTCTATTTGATATGAACACTTTTCCTATGTTAAATTGATTCTTCTAGTTGATATGAACACTTTTCCTATTTTAAATTGATTCTTCTATTTGATATGAACACTTTTCCTATTTTAAATTGATTCTTCTAGTTGATATGAACACTTTTCCTATTTTAAATGGATTCTTCTATTTGATATGAACACTTTTCCTATTTTAAATTGATTCTTCTAGTTAATATGAACACTTTTCCTATTTTAAATTGATTCTTCTAGTTGATATGAACACTGTTCCTATTTTAAATGAATTCTTCTAGTTGATATGAACACTTTTCCTATTTAAATGGATTCTTCTAGTTGATATGAACACTTTTCCTATTTAAATTGATTCTTCTAGTTGATATGAACACTTTTCCTATTTTAAATGGATTCTTCTAGTTGATATGAACACTTTTCCTATTTTAAATGAATTCTTCTAGTTGATATGAACACTTTTCCTATTTAAATTGATTCTTCTAGTTGATATGAACACTTTTCCTATTTTAAATTGATTCTTCTAGTTGATATGAACACTTTTCCTATTTTAAATGAATTCTTCTAGTTGATATGAACACTTTTCCTATTTTAAATGAATTCTTCTTGTTGATATGAACACTTTTCCTATTTAAATTGATTCTTCTAGTTGATATGAACACTTTTCCTATTGTAAATTGATTCTTCTAGTTGGTATGAACACTTTTCCTATTTTAAATGAATTCTTCTAGTTGATATGAACACTTTTCCTATTTAAATGGATTCTTCTAGTTGATATGAACACTTTTCCTATTTAAATGGATTCTTCTAGTTGATATGAACACTTTTCCTATTTAAATGGATTCTTCTAGTTGATATGAACACTTTTCCTATTTAAATGAATTCTTCTAGTTGATATGAACACTTTTCCTATTTAAATGGATTCTTCTAGTTGATATGAACACTTTTCCTATTTAAATTGATTCTTCTAGTTGATATGAACACTTTTCCTATTTTAAATGGATTCTTCTAGTTGATATGAACACTTTTCCTATTTAAATTGATTCTTCTAGTTGATATGAACACTTTTCCTATTTTAAATTGATTCTTCTAGTTGATATGAACACTTTTCCTATTTTAAATTGATTCTTCTAGTTGATATGAACACTTTTCCTATTTTAAATGAATTCTTCTATTTGATATGAACACTTTTCCTATTTTAAATGAATTGTTCTATTTGATATGAACAATTTTCATATTTTAAATGGATTCTTCTCGTTATATGAACACTTTTCCTATTTTAAATGAATTCTTCTAGTTGATATGAACAATTTTCATATTTTAAATGGATTCTTCTCGTTGATATGAACAATTTTCCTATTTAAAGTGATTCTTCTAGTTGATATGAACACTTTTCCTATTTTAAATGAATTCTTCTAGTTGATATGAACACTTTTCCTATTTTAAATTGATTCTTCTATTTGATATGAACACTTTTCCTATTTTAAATGGATTCTTCTACTTGATATGAACAGTTTTCCTATTTTAAATGAATTCTTCTAGTTGATATGAACACTTTTCCTATTTTAAATGAATTCTTCTAGTTGATATGAACAATTTTCATATTTTAAATGGATTCTTCTAGTTCATATGAACACTTTTCCTATTTTAAATGAATTCTTCTATTTGATATGAACAATTTTCATATTTTAAATGGATTCTTCTCGTTGATATGAACACTTTTCCTATTTTAAATGAATTCTTCTATTTGATATGAACACTTTTCCTATTTTAAATTGATTCTTCTCGTTGATATTAACACTTTTCCTATTTTAAATGGATTCTTCTATTTGATATGAACAATTTTCATATTTTAAATGGATTCTTCTAGTTGATATGAAAACTTTTCCTATTTTAAATGGATTCTTCTATTTGATATGAACACTTTTCCTATTTTAATGGATTCTTCTCGTTGATATGAACACTTTTCCTATTTTAAATTGATTCTTCTATTTGATATGAACACTTTTCCTATTTTAAATGAATTCTTCTAGTTGATATGAACACTTTTCCTATTTTAAATGAATTCTTCTAGTTGATATGAACAATTTTCATATTTTAAATTGATTCTTCTATTTGATATGAACACTTTTCCTATTTTAAATGAATTGTTCTAGTTGATATGAACACTTTTCATATTTTAAATGAATTCTTCTAGTTGATATGAACAATTTTCATATTTTAAATGAATTCTTCTAGTTGATATGAACAATTTTCATATTTTAAATGAATTCTTCTAGTTGATATGAAAACTTTTCCTATTTTAAATGAATTCTTCTAGTTCATATGAACAATTTTCCTATTTTAAATGGATTCTTCTAGTTGATATGAACACTTTTCCTATTTTAAATGAATTCTTCTAGTTGATATGAACACTTTTCCTATTTTAAATGAATTCTTCTAGTTCATATGAACAATTTTCATATTTTAAATGGATTCTTCTAGTTGATATGAACACTTTTCCTATTTTAAATGAATTCTTCTAGTTGATATGAACACTTTTCCTATTTAAATGAATTCTTCTAGTTCATATGAACAATTTTCATATTTTAAATGGTTTCTTCTAGTTTATATGAACACTTTTCCTATTTTAAATGAATTCTTCTAGTTGATATGAACACTTTTCCTATTTTAAATGAATTCTTCTAGTTCATATGAACAATTTTCTTATATTTAATGGATTCTTCTAGTTGATATGAACACTTTTCCTATTTTAAATGAATTCTTCTAGTTGATATGAACACTTTTCCTATTTTAAATGAATTCTTCTATTTGATATGAACACTTTTCCTATTTTAAATGAATTCTTCTAGTTGATATGAACACTTTTCCGATTTAAATGGATTCTTCTAGTTGATATGAACAATTTTCCTATTTTAAATGGATTCTTCTAGTTCATATGAACAATTTTCATATTTTAAATGAATTCTTCTAGTTGATATGAACAATTTTCATATTTTAAATGAATTCTTCTAGTTTATATGAAAACTTTTCCTATTTTAAATGAATTCTGCTAGTTCATATGAACAATTTTCATATTTTAAATGGATTCTTCTAGTTGATATGAACACTTTTCCTATTTTAAATTGATTCTTCTAGTTGATATGAACACTTTTCCTATTTTAAATGAATTCTTCTAGTTGATATGAACACTTTTCCTATTTTAAATGAATTCTTCTAGTTGATATGAACACTTTTCCTATTTAAATGGATTCTTCTAGTTCATATGAACAATTTTCATATTTTAAATGGATTCTTCTAGTTGATATGAACACTTTTCCTATTTTAAATGAATTCTTCTAGTTGATATGGACACTTTTCCTATTTTAAATGGATTCTTCTAGTTGATATGAACACTTTTCATATTTTAAATGAATTCTTCTAGTTGATATGAACACTTTTCCTATTTTAAATGAATTCTTCTAGTTGATATGAACACTTTTCCTATTTAAATGAATTCTTCTAGTTCATATGAACAATTTTCATATTTTAAATGGATTCTTCTAGTTGATATGAACACTTTTCCTATTTTAAATTGATTCTTCTAGTTGATATGAACACTTTTCCTATTTTAAATGAATTCTTCTAGTTGATATGAACACTTTTCCTATTTTAAATGGATTCTTCTATTTGATATGAACACTTTTCCTATTTTAAATGGATTCTTCTAGTTGATATGAAAAATTTTCATATTTTAAAAAAATGCTTCTAGTTGATATGAAAACGTTTCATATTTTAAATGGATGCTCCTAGTTGATATGAACACTTTTCATATTTTTAATTGATGCTCGTAGTTAATATGAACACTTTTCATATTTTAAATGGATGCTCCTAGTTGATATGAACAATTTTCATATTTTAAATGGATTCTCCTAGTTGATATGAACACTTTACATATTTTAAATAGATTCTTCTAGTTAATATGAACACTTTTCACATTTTAAATGGATGCTCGTAGTTCATATAAACACTTTTTATATTTTAAATGGATGCTCGTAGTTGATATGAACAATTTTCATAATTTAAATGGATGTTCGTAGTTGATATGAACAATTTTCATATTTTAAATGGATGCTCGTAGTTGATATGAACAATTTTCAGTTTTTAAATGGATGCTCGTAGTTGATATGAACATGTTTCATATTTTAAATTGATGCTCATAGCGTATATGAACAATTTGCATATTTTAAAAGGATGCTCGTAGTTGATATGAACACTTTTCATATTTTAAATGAATTCTTCTAGTTGATATGAAAACTTTTCCTATTTTAAATGAATTCTTCTAGTTCATATGAACAATTTTCATATTTTAAATGGATTCTTCTAGTTGATATGCACACTTTTCCTATTTTAAATGAATTCTTCTAGTTGATATGAACACTTTTCCTATTTTAAATGAATTCTTCTAGTTGATATGAACACTTTTCCTATTTTAAATGAATTCTTCTAGTTGATATGAACACTTTTCCTATTTAAATGGATTCTTCTAGTTCATATGAACAATTTTCATATTTTAAATGGATTCTTCTAGTTGATATGAACACTTTTCCTATTTTAAATGAATTCTTCTAGTTGATATGAACACTTTTCCTATTTTAAATGGATTCTTCTAGTTGATATGAACACTTTTCATATTTTAAATGAATTCTTCTAGTTGATATGAACACTTTTCCTATTTTAAATGAATTCTTCTAGTTGATATGAACACTTTTCCTATTTTAAATGAATTCTTCTAGTTGATATGAACACTTTTCCTATTTAAATGGATTCTTCTAGTTGATATGAACACTTTTCCTATTTAAATTGATTCTTCTAGTTGATATGAACACTTTTCCTATTTTAAATGGATTCTTCTAGTTGATATGAACACTTTTCCTATTTAAATGGATTCTTCTAGTTCATATGAACAATTTTCATATTTTAAATGGATTCTTCTAGTTGATATGAACACTTTTCCTATTTTAAATGAATTCTTCTAGTTGATATGGACACTTTTCCTATTTTAAATGGATTCTTCTAGTTGATATGAACACTTTTCATATTTTAAATGAATTCTTCTAGTTGATATGAACACTTTTCCTATTTTAAATGAATTCTTCTAGTTGATATGAACACTTTTCCTATTTAAATGAATTCTTCTAGTTCATATGAACAATTTTCATATTTTAAATGGATTCTTCTAGTTGATATGAACACTTTTCCTATTTTAAATTGATTCTTCTAGTTGATATGAACACTTTTCCTATTTTAAATGAATTCTTCTAGTTGATATGAACACTTTTCCTATTTTAAATGGATTCTTCTATTTGATATGAACACTTTTCCTATTTTAAATGGATTCTTCTAGTTGATATGAAAAATTTTCATATTTTAAAAAAATGCTTCTAGTTGATATGAAAACGTTTCATATTTTAAATGGATGCTCCGAGTGGATATGAACACTTTTCATATTTTTAATTGATGCTCGTAGTTAATATGAACACTTTTCATATTTTAAATGGATGCTCCTAGTTGATATGAACAATTTTCATATTTTAAATGGATTCTCCTAGTTGATATGAACACTTTACATATTTTAAATGGATTCTTCTAGTTAATATGAACACTTTTCACATTTTAAATGGATGCTCGTAGTTCATATAAACACTTTTTATATTTTAAATGGATGCTCGTAGTTGATATGAACAATTTTCATAATTTAAATGGATGTTCGTAGTTGATATGAACAATTTTCATATTTTAAATGGATTCTTCTAGTTGATATGAACAATTTTCATATTTTAAATGGATGCTCGTAGTTGATATGAACAATTTTCAGTTTTTAAATGGATGCTCGTAGTTGATATGAACATGTTTCATATTTTAAATTGATGCTCATAGCGTATATGAACAATTTGCATATTTTAAAAGGATGCTCGTAGTTGATATGAACACTTTTCATATTTTAAATGAATTCTTCTAGTTGATATGAAAACTTTTCCTATTTTAAATGAATTCTTCTAGTTCATATGAACAATTTTCATATTTTAAATGGATTCTTCTAGTTGATATGCACACTTTTCCTATTTTAAATGAATTCTTCTAGTTGATATGAACACTTTTCCTATTTTAAATGAATTCTTCTAGTTGATATGAACACTTTTCCTATTTTAAATGAATTCTTCTAGTTGATATGAACACTTTTCCTATTTAAATGGATTCTTCTAGTTCATATGAACAATTTTCATATTTTAAATGGATTCTTCTAGTTGATATGAACACTTTTCCTATTTTAAATGAATTCTTCTAGTTGATATGAACACTTTTCCTATTTTAAATGGATTCTTCTAGTTGATATGAACACTTTTCATATTTTAAATGGATTCTTCTAGTTGATATGAACACTTTTCCTATTTTAAATGAATTCTTCTAGTTGATATGAACACTTTTCCTATTTTAAATGAATTCTTCTAGTTGATATGAACACTTTTCCTATTTAAATTGATTCTTCTAGTTGATATGAACACTTTTCCTATTTTAAATTGATTCTTCTAGTTGATATGAACACTTTTCCTATTTTAAATTGATTCTTCTATTTGATATGAACACTTTTCCTATTTTAAATGGATTCTTCTATTTGATATGAACACTTTTCCTATGTTAAATTGATTCTTCTAGTTGATATGAACACTTTTCCTATTTTAAATTGATTCTTCTATTTGATATGAACACTTTTCCTATTTTAAATTGATTCTTCTAGTTGATATGAACACTTTTCCTATTTTAAATAGATTCTTCTATTTGATATGAACACTTTTCCTATTTTAAATTGATTCTTCTAGTGGATATGAACACTTTTCCTATTTTAAATTGATTCTTCTAGTTGATATGAACACTGTTCCTATTTTAAATGAATTCTTCTAGTTGATATGAACACTTTTCCTATTTTAAATGAATTCTTCTAGTTGATATGGACACTTTTCCTATGTTAAATGGATTCTTCTAGTTGATATGAACACTTTTCATATTTTAAATGAATTCTTCTAGTTGATATGAACACTTTTCCTATTTTAAATGAATTCTTCTAGTTGATATGAACACTTTTCCTATTTAAATGAATTCTTCTAGTTCATATGAACAATTTTCATATTTTAAATGGATTCTTCTAGTTGATATGAACACTTTTCCTATTTTAAATGAATTCTTCTAGTTGATATGAACACTTTTCCTATTTTAAATGAATTCTTCTAGTTGATATGAACACTTTTCCTATTTTAAATGCATTCTTCTATTTGATATGAACACTTTTCCTATTTTAAATGGATTCTTCTAGTTGATATGAAAAATTTTCATATTTTAAAAAAATTCTTCTAGTTGATATGAAAACGTTTCATATTTTAAATGGATGCTCCTAGTTGATATGAACACTTTTCATATTTTTAATTGATGCTCGTAGTTAATATGAACACTTTTCATATTTTAAATGGATGCTCCTAGTTGATATGAACAATTTTCATATTTTAAATGGATTCTCCTAGTTGATATGAACACTTTACATATTTTAAATGGATTCTTCTAGTTAATATGAACACTTTTCACATTTTAAATGGATGCTCGTAGTTGATATGAACAATTTTCATAATTTAAATGGATTCTTCTAGTTGATATGAACAATTTTCATATTTTAAATGGATTCTTCTAGTTGATATGAACAATTTTCATATTTTAAATGGATGCTCGTAGTTGATATGAACAATTTTCAGTTTTTAAATGGATGCTCGTAGTTGATATGAACATGTTTCATATTTTAAATTGATGCTCATAGCGTATATGAACAATTTGCATATTTTAAAAGGATGCTCGTAGTTGATATGAACACTTTTCATATTTTAAATGAATTCTTCTAGTTGATATGAAAACTTTTCCTATTTTAAATGAATTCTTCTAGTTCATATGAACAATTTTCATATTTTAAATGGATTCTTCTAGTTGATATGAACACTTTTCCTATTTTAAATGAATTCTTCTAGTTGATATGAACACTTTTCCTATTTTAAATGAATTCTTCTAGTTGATATGAACACTTTTCCTATTTTAAATGAATTCTTCTAGTTGATATGAACACTTTTCCTATTTAAATGGATTCTTCTAGTTCATATGAACAATTTTCATATTTTAAATGGATTCTTCTAGTTGATATGAACACTTTTCCTATTTTAAATGAATTCTTCTAGTTGATATGAACACTTTTCCTATTTTAAATGGATTCTTCTAGTTGATATGAACACTTTTCATATTTTAAATGAATTCTTCTAGTTGATATGAACACTTTTCCTATTTTAAAAAAATTCTTCTAGTTGATATGAACACTTTTCCTATTTAAATGGATTCTTCTAGTTGATATGAACACTTTTCCTATTTAAATTGATTCTTCTAGTTGATATGAACACTTTTCCTATTTTAAATGGATTCTTCTAGTTGATATGAACACTTTTCCTATTTTAAATGAATTCTTCTAGTTGATATGAACACTTTTCCTATTTAAATTGATTCTTCTAGTTGATATGAACACTTTTCCTATTTTAAATTGATTCTTCTAGTTGATATGAACACTTTTCCTATTTTAAATTGATTCTTCTATTTGATATGAACACTTTTCCTATTTTAAATTGATTCTTCTATTGTATATGAACACTTTTCCTATTTTAAATGGATTCTTCTATTTGATATGAACACTTTTCCTATGTTAAATGGATTCTTCTAGTTGATATGAACACTTTTCCTATTTTAAATGGATTCTTCTCGTTGATATGAACACTTTTCCTATTTAAAATTGATTCTTCTAGTTGATATGAACACTTTTCCTATTTTAAATGGATTCTTCTATTTGATATGAACACTTTTCCTATATTAAATTGATTCTTCTAGTTGATATGAACACTTTTCCTATTTTAAATTGATTCTTCTAGTTGATATGAACACTGTTCCTATTTTAAATGAATTCTTCTAGTTGATATGAACACTTTTCCTATTTAAATGGATTCTTCTAGTTGATATGAACACTTTTCCTATTTAAATTGATTCTTCTCGTTGATATGAACACTTTTCCTATTTTAAATGGATTCTTCTAGTTGATATGAACACTTTTCCTATTTTAAATGAATTCTTCTAGTTGATATGAACACTTTTCCTATTTTAAATTGATTCTTCTAGTTGATATGAACACTTTTCCTATTTTAAATGAATTCTTCTAGTTGATATGAACACTTTTCCTATTTTAAATGAATTCTTCTTGTTGATATGAACACTTTTCCTATTTAAATTGATTCTTTTAGTTGATATGAACACTTTTCCTATTGTAAATTGATTCTTCTAGTTGGTATGAACACTTTTCCTATTTTAAATGAATTCTTCTAGTTGATATGAACACTTTTCCTATTTTAAATGAATTGTTCTATTTGATATGAACAATTTTCATATTTTAAATGGATTCTTCTCGTTATATGAACACTTTTCCTATTTTAAATGAATTCTTCTAGTTGATATGAACAATTTTCATATTTTAAATGGATTCTTCTCGTTGATATGAACAATTTTCCTATTTAAATTGATTCTTCTAGTTGATATGAACACTTTTCCTATTTTAAATGAATTCTTCTAGTTGATATGAACACTTTTCCTATTTTAAATGGATTCTTCTATTTGATATGAACACTTTTCCTATTTTAAATGGATTCTTCTAGTTGATATGAACAGTTTTCATATTTTAAATGAATTCTTCTAGTTGATATGAACACTTTTCCTATTTTAAATGAATTCTTCTAGTTGATATGAACAATTTTCATATTTTAAATGGATTCTTCTCGTTGATATGAACACTTTTCCTATTTTAAATGATTTCTTCTATTTGATATGAACAATTTTCATATTTTAAATGGATTCTTCTCGTTGATATGAACACTTTTCCTATTTTAAATGGATTCTTCTATTTGATATGAACACTTTTCCTATTTTAAATGAATTCTTCTATTTGATATGAACACTTTTCCTATTTTAAATTGATTCTTCTCGTTGATATGAACACTTTTCCTATATTAAATGGATTCTTCTATTTGATATGAACAATTTTCATATTTTAAATTGATTCTTCTATTTGATATGAACACTTTTCCTATTTTAAATGAATTCTTCTAGTTGATATGAACACTTTTCCTATTTTAAATGAATTCTTCTAGTTGATATGAACAATTTTCATATTTTAAATGGATTCTTCTATTTGATATGAACACTTTTCATATTTTAAATTGATTCTTCTATTTGATATGAACACTTTTCATATTTTAAATGAATTCTTCTATTTGATATGAACACTTTTCCTATTTTAAATGAATTCTTCTAGTTGATATGAACAATTTTCATATTTTAAATGGATTCTTCTATTTGATATGAACACTTTTCATATTTTAAATGGATTCTTCTATTTGATATGAACACTTTTCATATTTTAAATGAATTCTTCTAGTTGATATGAACAGTTTTCCTATTTTAAATGAATTCTTCTAGTTGATATGAACACTTTTCCTATTTTAAATGAATTCTTCTAGTTGATATGAACAATTTTCATATTTTAAATGGATTCTTCTATTTGATATGAACACTTTTCATATTTTAAATGAATTCTTCTATTTGATATGAACACTTTTCCTATTTTAAATTGATTCTTCTAGTTGATATGAACAGTTTTCCTATTTTAAATGAATTCTTCTATTTGATATGAACAATTTTCATATTTTAAATGGATTCTTCTAGTTGATATGAACACTTTTCCTATTTTAAATGAATTCTTCTAGTTGATATGAACAATTTTCATATTTTAAATGGATTCTTCTATTTGATATGAACACTTTTCCTATTTTAAATGAATTCTTCTAGTTGATATGAACACTTTTCCTATTTTAAATGAATTCTTCTAGTTGATATGAACAATTTTCATATTTTAAATGGATTCTTCTATTTGATATGAACACTTTTCATATTTTAAATGGATTCTTCTATTTGATATGAACACTTTTCATATTTTAAATGGATTGTTCTAGTTGATATGAACACTTTTCATATTTTAAATGGATTCTTCTATTTGATATGAACACTTTTCATATTTTAAATGGATTGTTCTAGTTGATATGAACAATTTTCATATTTTAAATGGATTCTTCTATTTGATATGAACACTTTTCCTATTTTAAATGAATTCTTCTAGTTGATATGAACACTTTTCCTATTTTAAATGAATTCTTCTAGTTGATATGAACACTTTTCATATTTTAAATGGATTCTTCTATTTGATATGAACACTTTTCATATTTTAAATGGATTCTTCTATTTGATATGAACACTTTTCATATTTTAAATGGATTGTTCTAGTTGATATGAACAATTTTCATATTTTAAATGGATTCTTCTATTTGATATGAACACTTTTCCTATTTTAAATGAATTTTTCTAGTTGATATGAACACTTTTCCTATTTTAAATGAATTCTTCTAGTTGATATGAACACTTTTCCTATTTAAATGGATTCTTTTAGTTCATATGAACACTTTTCATATTTTAAATGGATTGTTCTAGTTGATATGAACACTTTTCCTATTTTAAATGAATTCTTCTAGTTCATATGAACAATTTTCATATTTTAAATGAATTCTTCTAGTTGATATGAACAATTTTCATATTTTAAATGAATTCTTCTAGTTGATATGAACAATTTTCATATTTTAAATTGATTCTTCTATTTGATATGAACACTTTTCCTATTTAAATGAATTCTTCTAGTTCATATGAACAATTTTCCTATTTTAAATGGTTTCTTCTAGTTTATATGAACACTTTTCCTATTTTAAATGAATTCTTCTAGTTGATATGAACACTTTTCCTATTTTAAATGAATTCTTCTAGTTCATATGAACAATTTTCATATTTTAAATGAATTCTTCTAGTTGATATGAACAATTTTCATATTTTAAATGAATTCTTCTAGTTGATATGAAAACTTTTCCTATTTTAAATTAATTCTTCTAGTTCATATGAACAATTTTCCTATTTTAAATTGATTCTTCTAGTTGATATGAACACTTTTCCTATTTTAAATGAATTCTTCTAGTTCATATGAACAATTTTCATATTTTAAATGAATTCTTCTAGTTGATATGAACAATTTTCATATTTTAAATGAATTCTTCTAGTTGATATGAAAACTTTTCCTATTTTAAATTAATTCTTCTAGTTCATATGAACAATTTTCCTATTTTAAATGGATTCTTCTAGTTGATATGAACACTTTTCCTATTTTAAATAAATTCTTCTAGTTGATATGAACACTTTTCCTATTTTAAATTGATTCTTCTAGTTGATATGAACACTTTTCATATTTTAAATGAATTCTTCTAGTTGATATGAACAGTTTTCCTATTTAAATGAATTCTTCTAGTTCATATGAACAATTTTCATATTTTAAATGGATTCTTCTAGTGGATATGAACACTTTTCCTATTTTAAATGAATTCTTCTAGTTGATATGAACACTTTTCCTATTTTAAATGTATTCTTCTATTTGATATGAACACTTTTCCTATTTTAAATGAATTCTTCTAGTTGATATGAACACTTTTCCGATTTAAATGGATTCTTCTAGTTGATATGAACAATTTTCCTATTTTAAATGGATTCTTCTAGTTCATATGAACAATTGTCATATTTTAAATGAATTCTTCTAGTTGATATGAACAATTTTCATATTTGAAATGAATTCTTCTAGTTGATATGAAAACTTTTCCTATTTTAAATGAATTCTTCTAGTTCATATGAACAATTTTCATATTTTAAATGGATTCTTCTAGTTGATATGAACACTTTTCCTATTTTAAATGAATTCTTCTAGTTGATATGAACACTTTTCCTATTTTAAATGAATTCTTCTAGTTGATATGAACACTTTTCATATTTTAAATGAATTCTTCTAGTTGATATGAACACTTTTCCTATTTAAATGGATTCTTTTAGTTCATATTAACAATTTTCATATTTTAAATGGATTCTTCTAGTTGATATGAACACTTTTCCTATTTTAAATGAATTCTTCTAGTTGATATGGACACTTTTCCTATTTTAAATGGATTCTTCTAGTTGATATGAACACTTTTCATATTTTAAATGAATTCTTCTAGTTGATATGAACACTTTTCCTATTTTAAATGAATTCTTCTAGTTGATATGAACACTTTTCCTATTTAAATGAATTCTTCTAGTTCATATGAACAATTTTCATATTTTAAATGGATTCTTCTAGTTGATATGAACACTTTTCCTATTTTAAATGAATTCTTCTAGTTGATATGAACACTTTTCCTATTTTAAATGAATTCTTCTAGGTGATATGAACACTTTTCCTATTTTAAATGGATTCTTCTATTTGATATGAACACTTTTCCTATTTTAAATGGATTCTTCTAGTTGATATGAAAAATTTTCATATTTTAAAAAAATTCTTCTAGTTGATATGAAAACGTTTCATATTTTAAATGGATGCTCCTAGTTGATATGAACACTTTTCATATTTTTAATTGATGCTCGTAGTTAATATGAACACTTTTCATATTTTAAATGGATGCTCCTAGTTGATATGAACAATTTTCATATTTTAAATGGATTCTCCTAGTTGATATGAACACTTTACATATTTTAAATGGATTCTTCTAGTTAATATGGACACTTTTCACATTTTAAATGGATGCTCGTAGTTCATATAAACACTTTTTATATTTTAAATGGATGCTCGTAGTTGATATGAACAATTTTCATAATTTAAATGGATGTTCGTAGTTGATATGAACAATTTTCATATTTTAAATGGATTCTTCTAGTTGATATGAACAATTTTCATATTTTAAATGGATTCTTCTAGTTGATATGAACACTTTTCATATTTTAAATGGATGCTCGTAGTTGATATGAACACTTTTCATATTTTAAATGGATGCTCGTAGTTGATATGAACACTTTTCATATTTTAAATGGATGCTCATAGTTGATATGAACAATTTTCATATTTCAAATGGATTCTTCTAATTGATTGGACCCATTTTAATATTTTAAATGGATTCTTCTAGTTGATATGAACACTTTTCATATTTTAAATGGATGCTCCTAGTTGATATGAACACTTTTCATATTTAAATGGATTCTTCTAGTTAATAAGAACACTTATCATATTTTAAATGGATGCTCCTAGTTGATATGAACACTTTTCATATTTTAAATGGATGCTCCTAGTTTATATTTACGCTTTTCGTATTTTAAATGGATGCTCCTAGTTAATATGAACACTTTTCATATTTTAAATGGATTCTTCTAGTTGGTATAAACACTTTTCATATTTTAAATGGATTCTTCTAATTGATATGAACACTTTTCATATTTTAAATTGATTCTTCTAGTTGATATGACCACTTTTCATATTTTAAATAGATTCTTCTAGTTGATATGAACACGTTTAATTTTAAATGGATGCTCGTAGTTGATATGAACACTTTTCATATTTTAAATGGATTCTTCTAGTTAATATGAACACTTTTCATATTTTAAATGGATGCTCCTAGTTGATATGAACACTTTTCATATTTTAAATGTATTCTTCTAGTTGATATGAACACTTTTTGTACTTAAAATTGATGCTCCTAGTTCATATGAACACTTTTCATATTTTAAATGGATTTTTCTAGTTGATATGAACACTTTTCATATTTAAATGGATTCTTCTAGTTGATATGAACACTTTTCATATTTAAAATGGATTCTTCTAGTTGATATGAACAATTTTAATATCTTAAATGGATGCTCCTTGTTGATATAAACCCTTTTTATATTTTAAAAGGATTCTTCTAGTTGATATGAACACTTTTCATATTTTAAATGGATGCTCGTACTGGATATGAACACTTTTCATATTTTAAATGGATTCTTCTAGTTGATATGAACACTTTTCATATTTTAAATGGATCCTTCTAGTTAATATGAACACTTTTCATATTTTAAATTGATGCTTGTTGTTGATATGACAACTTATCATATTTTAAATGGATGCTCGTAGTTGATATGAACATTTTTCATATTTTAAATGGATTCTTCTAGTTGATATGAACACTTTTTATATTTAAAATGGATTCTTCTAGTTGATATGAGCACGTTTAATTATTTAAATGGATGCTCGTAGTTGATATGAACACTTATCATATTTTAAATGGATTCTCTTAGTTGATATGAACACTTTTCATATTTTATATGTATTCTTCTAGTTGATATGAACAATTTTCGTATTGAACATGGATGCTCCTAGTTGATATGAACACTTTTCATATTTTAAATGGATTCTTCTAGTTGATATGAACACTTTCATATGTCAAATGGATGCTCCCAGTTGATATTAACACTTTTCCTATTTCAAATGGATGTTACTAGTTGATATGAACACTTTTCCTATTTTAAATGGATTTTTCTAGTTGATATGAACACTTTTCATATTTTAAATGGATTCTTCTAATTGATATGAACACTTTTCATATTTTGAATATTTGGAATGGATTCTTCTAGTTTATATGAACAGGTTTACTTTTAAATGGATGCTCGTATTTGAAATAAACACTTTTCATATTTTAAATGGATCCTCGTAGTTGATATGAAATCTTTTCATATTTTAAATGGTCATCTAGTTGATATGAACACGTTTCATATTTTAAATTGATGCTCGTAGTTGATATGAACACTTTTACTCTTTTAAATGGATTCTTCTAGTTGATATGAACACTTTTCATATTTGAAATGGAGTCGTCTAGTCGATATGAACACTTTTCATATTTTAAATGGATTCTTCTAGTTTATATGAACACTTTTAATATTTCAAATGGATGCTCGTAGTTGATATGAACAATTTTCATATGTAAAATTGATGCTCGTCGTTTATATTAACAATTTTGATATTTTAAATGGATTCTTCTAATTGATATGAAAACGTTTCATATTTTAAATGGATGCTCCTAGTTGATATGAACACTTTTCCTATTTTAAATGGATGCTCATAGTGTATATGAACAATTTTCATATTAAAATGGATTCTTCTAATTGATATGAAAACGTTTCATATTTTAAATGGATGCTCCTAGTTGATATGAACACTTTTCATATTTTAAATGGATTCTTCTAGTTGATATGAACAATTTTCATATTTTAAATGGATGCTCGTAGTTGATATGAACACTTTTCATATTTTAAATGGATGCTTCTAGTTGATATGAATACTTTTCATATTTTAAATGGATGCTCGTAGTTGATATGAACAGTTTTCATATTTTAAATGGATTTTTCTAGTAGATATGAACACTTTTCATATTTTAAATGGATTCTTCTAGTTGATATGAAAACGTTTCATATTTTAAATTGATGCTCCTAGTTGATATGAACACTTTTCATATTTTAAATGGATGCTCGTAGTTGATATAAACACTTTTCATATTTTAAATGGATTCTTCTAGTTGATATGAACACTTTTCATATTTTAAATGGATCCTTCTAGTTGATATGAACACTTTTCATATTTTAAATGGATTCTCCTAGTTGATATGAACACTTTTCATATTTTAAATTGATTCTTCTTGTTGATATGAACACTTTGCATATTTAAAATGGATGCTCGTAGTTGATATGAACACTTTTCATATTTTAAATGGATTCTTCTAGTTGATATGAACACGTTTCACATTTTTAATGGATGCTCCTAGTTGATATGAACACTTTTCATATTTTAAATTGATTCTCCTAGTTGATATTAACAATTTTCATGTTTTAAATGGATTCTTCCTGTTTATATGAACAATTTTGGATATTTTAAATTGATGCTCATAGTTGATATGAACACTTTTAATATTTTAAATGGATGCTCGTAATTGATATGAACACGTTTCATATTTAAAATCGATTTTTCTAGTTGATATGATACGTGTCATAGTGTAAATGGATGCTCGTAGTTCATATAAACACTTTTCATATTTAAAATGGATTCTGCTAGTTGATATGAACACGTTTCATATTTTAAATGGATGCTCGTAGTTGATATGAACACTTTTCATAATTTAAATGGATTCTTCTAGTTGATATGAACACTTTTCATATTTTAAATGGATTCTTCTAGTTGATATGAACATTGTTCATATTATAAATGTATTCTTCTAGTTGATATGAAAACGTTTCATATTTTAAATTGATGCTCGTAGTTGATATGAACACTTTTAATATTTTAAATGGATGCTCGTTGCTGATATGAACATTTTTCATATTTTAAATGGATTCTTCTAGTTGATATGAACAATGTTCATATTTTAAATGGATTCTTCTAGTTGATATGAACACTTTTCATATGTTAAATGGATGCTCGTAGTTGATATGAACACGTTTCATATTTTATATGGATGCTCGTTGTTGATACGAACATGTTTCATATTTTAAATTGATGCTCGTAGTGTATATGAACAATTTTAATATTTTAAATGGATTCTTCTAATTGATATGAACACCTTTCATATTTTAAATGGATGCTCCTAGTTGATATGAACACTTTTCCTTTTTTAAATGGATTCTTCTAGTTGATATGAACAATTTTAATATTTTAAATGGATTCTTCTAATTGGTATGAACAATGTTAATATTTTAAATGGATTCTTCTAGTTGATATGAACACTTTTCATATTTTAAATGGATTCTCCTAGTTAATATTAACACTTTTCATATTTTAAATGGATGCTCGTAGTTGATATGAACACTTTTCATATCTTAAATGGATGCTCGTAGTTGATATGAAGAATTTTCATATTTTAAATGTTTGCTCGTAGGTGATATGAACAATTATCATATTTTAAATGGATTCTACTTGTTAATATGAACACTTTTCATATTTTAAATGGATGCTCCTAGTTGATATGAACACTTTTCCTATTTTAAATGGATGCTCCTAGTTGATATGAACACTTTTCATATTTAAAATGGAGTCTTCTAGTTAATATGAACACTTTTCATATTTTAAATGGATGCTCGTAGTTGATATGAACAATTATCATATTTGAAATGGATTCTACTAGTTAATTTGAACACTTTACATAATTTAAATGGATTCTTCTAGTTGATATGAACACTTTTCATATTTGAAATCGAGTCTTCTAGTTGATATGAACACGTTTCATATTTTAAATGGATTCTTGTAGTTGAGATGAACACGTTTCATATTTTAAATGGATGCCATAGTTTATATGAACACTTTTAATATTTTAAATTGATTCTCCTAGTTGATATAAACACTTTTCATATTTTAAATGGATTCTTCCTGTTGATATGAACAATTTTCATATTTTAAATGGATGCTCCTAGTTGATATTAACACTTTTCATATTTTAAATGGATGCTCCTAGTTGATATGAACACTTTTCATATTTTTAATTGATGCTCGTAGTTGATATGAAAAGGTTTCATATTTTAAATGGATGCTCGTAGTTGATATGAATACGTTTCATATTTTAAAGAGAATCTTCTAGTTGATGTGAACACTTTTCATATTTTAAATGGATGCTCCTAGGTGATATGAATACGTTTCATATTTTTAATTTAGTCTTTTAGTTGATATGAACACTTTTCATATATTAAATGGATGCTCGTAGTTGATATGAACACTTTTCATATTTTAAGTGGATTCTTCTAGTTGATATGGACACTTTTCATATTTTAAATGGATGCTCCTAGTAGATATGAACACTTTTCATATTTTAAATGGATTCTTCTAGTTGATATGAACACTTTTCATATTTTAAATGGATGCTCGTAGTTGATATGAACACTTTTCATATTGTAAATTGATTTTTCTAGTTGATATGAACACTTTTCATATTTAAATGGATTCTTCTACTTGATATGAACACTTTTCATATTTTAAATGGATGCTCCTATATGATATGAACACTTTTCCTATTTTAAATGGATGGTCCTAGTTTATATAAAAACTTTTCCTATTTTAAATGGATTCTTCTAGTTAATATGAACACTTTTAATATTTTAAATGGATGCTCAAAGTTGATATGAACACTTTTCATATTTTAAATGGATGCTCGTCGTTGATATGAACAATTATCATATTTTAAATGGATTCTACTAGTTAATATGAACACTTGTCATAGTTTAAATTGATGCTCCTAGTTGATATGAACACTTTTCATATTTTAAATGGATGCTCCTAGTTCATATGAACACTTTTCATATTTTAAATGGATGCTACTACTTGATATGAACACTTTTTATATTTTAAATTGATTCTTCTAGTTGATATGAACACTTTTCATATTTTAAATGGATGCCCGTTGTTGATATGAACTATTTTCATATTTTAAATGGATTCTTCTAGTTTATATGAACACTTTTCATATTTTAAATGGATGCTCGTAGTTGATATGAACACGTTTCATATTTTAAATGGATGCTCGTTGTTGATATGAACATGTTTCATATTTTAAATTGATGCTCGTAGTGTATATGAACAATTTTAATATTTTAAATGGATTCTTCTAATTGATATGAACAATGTTAATATTTTAAATGGATTCTTCTAGTTGATATGAACACTTTTCATATTTTAGATGGATTCTTCTAGTTAATATGAACACTTTTCATATTTTAAATGGATGCTCGTAGTTGATATGAACACTTTTCATATTTTAAATGGATTCTTCTATATCATGTTAACACTTTTCATATTTTAAATGGATTCTTCTAGTTGATATGAACACGTTTCACATTTTAAATGGATGCTCCTAGTTGATATGAACACTTTTCATATTTTAAATTGATTCTCCTAGTTGATATTAACAATTTTCATGTTTTAAATGGATTCTTCCTGTTTATATGAACAATTTTGGATATTTTAAATTGATGCTCATAGTTGATATGAACACTTTTAATATTTTAAATGGATGCTCGTAATTGATATGAACACGTTTCATATTTAAAATCGATTTTTCTAGTTGATATGATACGTGTAATAGTGTAAATGGATGCTCGTAGTTGATATGAACACTTTTCATATTTAAAATGGATTCTGCTAGTTGATATGAACGCGTTTCATATTTTAAATGGATGCTCGTAGTTGATATGAACACTTTTCATAATTTAAATGCATTCTTCTAGTTGATATGAACACTTTTCATATTTTAAATGGATTCTTCTAGTTGATATGAACATTGTTCATATTATAAATGTATTCTTCTAGTTGATATGAAAACGTTTCATATTTTAAATTGATGCTCGTAGTTGATATGAACACTTTTAATATTTTAAATGGATGCTCGTTGCTGATATGAACATTTTTCATATTTTAAATGGATTCTTCTAGTTGATATGAACAATGTTCATATTTTAAATGGATTCTTCTAGTTGATATGAACACTTTTCATATGTTAAATGGATGCTCGTAGTTGATATGAACCGATTTCATATTTTATATGGATGCTCGTTGTTGATATGAACATGTTTCATATTTTAAATTGATGCTCGTAGTGTATATGAACAATTTTAATATTTTAAATGGATTCTTCTAATTGGTATGAACAATGTTAATATTTTAAATGGATTCTTCTAGTTGATATGAACACTTTTCATATTTTAAATGGATTCTCCTAGTTAATATTAACACTTTTCATATTTTAAATGGATGCTCGTAGTTGATATGAACACTTTTCATATCTTAAATGGATGCTCGTAGTTGATATGAAGAATTTTCATATTTTAAATGTTTGCTCGTAGGTGATATGAACAATTATCATATTTTAAATGGATTCTACTTGTTAATATGAACACTTTTCATATTTTAAATGGATGCTCCTAGTTGATATTAACACTTTTCATATTTAAAATGGAGTCTTCTAGTTAATATGAACACTTTTCATATTTTAAATGGATGCTCGTAGTTGATATTAACAATTATCATATTTAAAATGGATTCTACTAGTTAATTTGAACACTTTACATAATTTAAATGGATTCTTCTAGTTGATATGAACACTTTTCATATTTGAAATCGAGTCTTCTAGTTGATATGAACACGTTTCATATTTTTAATGGATTCTTGTAGTTGAGATGAACACGTTTCATATTTTAAATGGATGCCATAGTTTATATGAACACTTTTAATATTTTAAATTGATTCTCCTAGTTGATATAAACACTTTTCATATTTTAAATGGATTCTTCCTGTTGATATGAACAATTTTCATATTTTAAATAGATGCTCCTAGTTGATATTAACACTTTTCATATTTTAAATGGATGCTCCTAGTTGATATGAACACTTTTCATAGTTTTAATTGATGCTCGTAGTTGATATGAAAAGGTTTCATATTTTAAATGGATGCTCGTAGTTGATATGAATACGTTTCATATTTTAAAGAGAATCTTCTAGTTGATGTGAACACTTTTCATATTTTAAATGGATGCTCCTAGGTGATATGAATACGTTTCATATTTTTAATTTAGTCTTTTAGTTGATATGAACACTTTTCATATATTAAATGGATGCTCGTAGTTGATATGAACACTTTTCATATTTTAAGTGGATTCTTCTAGTTGATATGGACACTTTTCATATTTTAAATGGATGCTCCTAGTAGATATGAACACTATTTTTTTAAATGGATTCTTCTAGTTGATATGAACACTTTTCATATTTTAAATGGATGCTCGTAGTTGATATGAACACTTTTCATATTGTAAATTGATTTTTCTAGTTGATATGAACACTTTTCATATTTAAATGGATTCTTCTAGTTGATATGAACACTTTTCATATTTTAAATGGATGCTCCTATATGATATGAACACTTTTCCTATTTTAAATGGATGGTCCTAGTTGATATGAAAACTTTTCATATTTTAAATGGATTCTTCTAGTTAATATGAACACTTTTAATATTTTAAATGGATGCTCAAAGTTGATATGAACACTTTTCATATTTTAAATGGATGCTCGTCGTTGATATTAACAATTATCATATTTTAAATGGATTCTACTAGTTAATATGAACACTTGTCATAGTTTAAATTGATGCTCCTAGTTGATATGAACACTTTTCATATTTTAAATGGATGCTCCTAGTTCATATGAACACTTTTCATATTTTAAATGGATGCTACTAGTTGATATGAACACTTTTTATATTTTAAATTGATTCTTCTAGTTGATATGAACACTTTTCATATTTTAAATGGATGCCCGTTGTTGATATGAACTATTTTCATATTTTAAATGGATTCTTCTAGTTGATATGAACACGTTTCATATTTTAAATGGATGCTCGTTGTTGATATGAACATGTTTCATATTTTAAATTGATGCTCGTAGTGTATATGAACAATTTTAATATTTTAAATGGATTCTTCTAATTGATATGAACAATGTGGATATTTTAAATGGATTCTTCTAGTTGATATGAACACTTTTCATATTTTAGATGGATTCTTCTAGTTAATATGAACACTTTTCATATTTTAAATGGATGCTCGTAGTTGATATGAACACTTTTCATATCTTAAATGGATGCTCGTAGTTGATATGAAGAATTTTCATATTTTAAATGTTTGCTCGTAGTTGATATGAACAATTATCATATTTTAAATGGATTCTACTAGTTAATATGAACACTTTTCATATTTAAATGGATGCTCCTAGTTGATATGAACACTTTTCATATTTTAAATGGATGCTCCTTGTTGATATGAACACTTTTCATATTTAAAATGGATTCTTCTAGTTAATATGAACACTTTTCATATTTTAAATGGATTCTCATAGTTGATATGAACACTGTTCATATTTTAAGTGGATGCTCGTTGTTGATATGAACAATTGTCATATTTTAAATGGATTCTACTAGTTAATTTGAGCACTTTCCATAATTTAAATGGATTCTTCTAGTTGATATGAACACTTTTCATATTAGAAATCGATTCTTCTAGTTGATATAAACACGTTTCATATTTTAAATGGATTCTCCTAGTTGATATGAACACTTTTCATATTTTAAATTGATTCTCCTAGTTGATATGAACACTTGTCATATTTTAAATGGATTCTTCCTGTTGATATGAACACTTTTCATATTTTAAATGGATTCTTCCTGTTGATATGAACACTTTTCATATTTTAAATGGATGCTCCTAGTTGATATGAACACTTTTCATATTTTAAATGGATTCTTCTAATTGATATGAACAGTTTTTATATTTTTAAGGGATGCTCGTAGTTGATATGAACACTTTTCATATATTAAATGAATGCTCGTAATTGATATGAACACTTATCATATTTTAAATGGATTCTTCTAGTTGATATGCACACTTTTCATATTTTAAATGGATTCTTTTAGTTGATATGAACACTTTTCATATTTTAAATTGATTCTTTTCATTGATATAAACACGTTTCAAATTTTAAATTGATGCTCGTAGTTGATATAAACACTTTTCATATTTTAAAAGGATTCTTCTAGTTGATATGAACACTTTTCATATTTTAAATGGATTCTTCTAATTTATATGAACACGTTTCATATTTTAAATGGATGCTCCTAGTTGATATGAACACTTTTCATATTTTAAATGGATTCTTCTTGTTGATATGAAAACGTTTCATATTTTAAATGGATGCTCGTAGTTTATATGAACACTTTTCATATTTTAAATGGATTCTTCTGGTTGATATGAACACTTTTAATATTTTAAATGTATGCTCGTAGGTGATATGAACACTTTTCATATTGTAAATTGATTTTTCTAGTTGATATGAACACTTTTTATATTTAAATGGATTCTTCTAGTTGATATGAACACTTTTCATATTTTAAATGGATGCTCCTATATGATATGAACACTTTTCATAATTTAAATCGATGGTCCTAGTTGATATGAACACTTTTCATATGTTAAATGGATTCTTCTAGTTAATATTCACACTTTTAAAATTTTAAATGGATGCTCAAAGTTTATATGAACACTTTTCATATTTTAAATGGATGCTCGTAGTTGATATGAACAATTATCATATTTTAAATGGATTCTACTAGTTAATATGAACACTTTTCATATTTTAAATGGATGCTCCTAGTTGATATGAACACTTTTCATATGTTAAATGGATGCTCATAGTTTATATGAACACTTTTCATATTTTAAATGGATGCCCGTAGTTGATATGAACTATTTTCATATTTTAAATGGATTCTTCTAGTTGATATCAACAATTTTCATAGTTTAAATGTTTATTTGAACACTTTTCAAATTTTAAATGGATTCTTCTAGTTGATATGAGCACGTTTCATATTTTAAATGGATTCTTCTAGTTGATATTACCACGTTTCATATTTTAAATGGATGCTCGTAGTAGATATGAACACTTTTCATGTTTTAAATGGATTCTTCTATTTGATATGAACACTTTTCATATTTTAAATTGATTATTCTAAGTTATATAACCACTTTCCATATTTTAAATGGATGCTCGTAGTTGATATGAAGACTTTTTATATTTTAAAGAGATTCTTCTAGTTGATATGAACACGTTTCATATTTTAAACTGATGCTCGTAGTTGATATGAACACTTTTCATATTTTAAATGGATGCTGGTAGTTGATATGAACACTTTTCATATTTTAAATGGATTCTTCTAGTTTATATGAACACGTTTCATACTTTAAATGGATGCTCGTAGTTTATATGAACAGTTTTGATATGTTTAATGGATTCTTCTAGTTGATATGAACACTTTTCATATATTAAATGGATTCTTCTACTTGATATTTACAATTTTCATATCTTAAATGGATGCTCCTAGTTTATATGAACAATTTTCATATTTAAAATAGATTCTTCTTGTTGATATGAACGCTTTTCATATATTAAATGGATGCTGGTAGTTGATATGAACACTTATCATATTTTAAAGTGATGCTCGCAGTTTATATGAACACATTTCATATTTTAAATGGATGCTTCTAGATTATATGCACACTTTTCATATTTTAAATGGATTCTTCTAGTTGATATGAACACGTTTAATATTTTAAATGGATGCTCGTAGTTGATATGAACACTTTTCATATTTTAAATGGATTCTCCTAGTTGATATGAAAACTTTTCATATTATAAATATATTCTTCTAGTTCATATTAACAATTTTCATATTTTAAATGGATGCTTGTAATTGATATGAACACTTTTCATATTTTAAATGTATTCTTCTAATTGATATGAACACGTTTGATATTTTAAATGGATTCTTCTAATTGATATGAACACGTTTGATATGTTAAATGTATTCTTCTAATTGATATGAACACGTTTGATATTTTAAATGGATTCTTCTAATTGATATGAACACTTTTCATATTTTAAATGGATTCTTCTAATTGATATGAACACGTTTGATATTTTAAATGGGATCTTCTAATTGATATGAACACATTTGATATTTTAAATGGATTCTGCTAATTGATATAAACACTTTTCATATTTTAAAGGAATGCTCGTAGTTTATATGAACACTTTTCATATTTTAAATGGATTCTTCTACTTGATATGAACACTTATCATATTTTAAAGTGATGCTCGCAGTTTATAGGAACACTTTTCGTATTTTAAATGGATTCTTCTAGTTTATATGAACACTTTTCATATTTTAAATGGATTCTTCTAATTGATATGAACACGTTTAATATTTTAAATGGATGCTCGTAGTTGATATGAACACTTTTCATATTTTAAATGGATTCTCCTAGTTGATATGAACACTTTTCATATTATAAATATATTCTTCTAGTTAATATGAACAATTTTCATATTTTAAATGAATGCTTGTAATTGATATGAACACTTTTCATATTTTAAATGTAGTCTTCTAATTGATATGAACACGTTTGATATTTTAAATGGATTCTGCTAATTGATATGAACACTTATCATATTTTAAAGTGATGCTCGCAGTTTATAGGAACACTTTTCGTATTTTAAATGGATTCTTCTAGTTTATATTAACACTTTTCATATTTTAAATGGATTCTTCTAGTTGATATGAACACGTTTAATATTTTAAATGGATGCTCGTAGTTGATATGAACACTTTTCATATTTTAAATGGATTCTCCTAGTTGATATGAACACTTTTCATATTATAAATATATTCTTCTAGTTCATATGAACAATTTTCATATTTTAAATGGATGCTTGTAATTGATATGAACACTTTTCATATTTTAAATGTATTCTTCTAATTGATATGAACACGTTTGATATTTTAAATCGATTCTTCTAATTGATATGAACACGTTTGATATGTTAAATGTATTCTTCTAATTGATATGAACACGTTTGATATTTTAAATGGATTCTTCTAATTGATATGAACACGTTTGATATTTTAAATGGATTCTTCTAATTGATATGAACACGTTGATATTTTAAATGGATTCTTCTAATTGATATGAACACTTATCATATTTTAAAGTGATTCTCCTAGTTGATATGAACACGTTTCATATTTTAAATTGATTCTTCTCGTTGATATGAACACGTTTCATATTTTAAATGGATGCTCGTAGTTGATATGGACACTTTTTATATTTTAAATGGATTCTTCTAGTTGATATGAACACTTTTCATATATTAAATGGATTCTTCTAGTTGATATATACAATTTTCATATCTTAAATGGATGCTCCTAGTTGATATGGAAAAGTTTCATATTGTAAATGGATTCTTCTAGTTGATATTAACACTTTTCATATTTTAAATTGATGCTCGCAGTTGATATGAACACTTTTCATATTTTAAATGGATTCTTCTAGTTGATATGAACGCTTTTCATATTTTAAATGGATGCTGGTAGTTGATATGAACACTTATCATATTTTAAAGTGATGCTCGCAGTTGATATGAACACTTTTCATATTTTAAATGGATTCTTCTAGTTTATATGAACACTTTTCATATTTTAAATGGATTCTTCTAGTTGATATGAACACGTTTCATATTTTAAATGTATGCTCGTAGTTGATATGAACACTTTTCATATTTTAAATGGATTCTCCTAGTTGATATGCACACTTTTCATATTTTAAATATATTCTTCTAGTTGATATGAACAATTTTCATATTTTAAATGGATGCTCCTAGTTGACATGAACACTTTTCATATTTTAAATGTATTCTTCTAGTTGATATGAACACGTTTCATATTTTAAATGGATTCTTCTAATTGATATGAACAATTTTCATATTTTAAATGGATGCTCCTAGTTGACATGAACACTTTTCATATTTTAAATGTATTCTTCTAGTTGATATGAACACGTTTCATATTTTAAATGGATTCTTCTATTTGATATGATCACGTTTCATATTTTAAATTGATGCTCGTTGTTGATATGAACACTTTTAATATTTTAAATCGATGCTCGTAGATGATATGAACACTTTTCATATTTTAAATGGATGCTCCTTGTTTATATGAAAACTTTTCATATTTTAAATGGATGCTACTAGTTGATATGAACACTTTTCGTATTTTAAATTGATTCTTCTATTTGATATGAACACTTTTCATATGTTAAATGGATTCTTCTAGTTGATATGAACGCTTTTCATATTTTAAATGGATGCTGGTAGTTGATATGAACACTTATCATATTTTAAACTGATGCTCGTAGTTGATATGAACACTTTTCATATTTTAAATGGATTCTTCTAGTTTATATGAACACTTTTCATATTTTAAATTGATTCTTTTAGTTGATATGAACACGTTTAATATTTTAAATGGATGCTCGTAGTTGATATGAACACTTTTCATATTTTAAAGGAATGCTCGTAATTGATATGAACACTTTTCATATTTTAAATTGAGTCTTCTAATTGATATGAACACTTTTCATATTTTAAATGGAGTCTTCTTATTGATATGAACTCTTTTCATATTTTCAATGGATTCTTCTAATTGATATGAACACTTTTCATATTTTAAATGGATGCTCGTAGTTGATATGAACACGTTTCATATTTTAAATGTACGCTCGTAGTTGATATGAATACGTTTTATAATTTAAATGGATTCTTCTAGTTGATATGAACATGTTTCATATTTTAAATTGATGCTCCTAGTTGATATGAACACGTTTCATATTTTAAATGGATGCTCCTAGTTGATATGATCACGTTTCATACTTTAAATGGATACTCGTTGTTGATATGAACACTTTTTATATATAAATGGATTCTTCTAGTTGATATGAACACGTTTCATATTTTAAATGGATTCTCCTTGTTTACATGAACACTTTTCATATTTTAAATGGATTGTTCTGGTTAATATGAACAATTTTCATATTTTAAATGGATTCTTCTAGTTTATATGAACACGTTTCATATTTTACATGGATGCTGTAGTTTATATGAACACTTTTCATATTTTGAATGGATTCTTCTCGTTGATATGAACACGTTTCATATTTTAAATGGATGCTCGTAGGTGTATATGAACACTTTTCATATTTTAAATGGATTCTTCTAGTTGATATGAACACTTTTCCTATTTTAAATGGATTCTTCTTGTTGATATGAAAACTTTTCATATTTTAAATGGATTCTTCTAGTTTATATGAACACTTTTCATATTTTAAATGGATTCTTCTAGTTGATATTTACACGCTCCATATTTTAAATGGATGCTCGTAGTTTATATGAACACGTTTCATATTTTAAATGGATTCTTCTATTCGATATGAACACGTTTCATATTTTAAATGGATTCTTATATTTGATATGAACAAATGTCATATTTTAAATGGATGCTCGTAGTTGATATGAACACTTTTACTATTTTAAATGAATGCTCGTAGTTGATATGAACACTTTTCATATTTTAAATGGATTCTTCTAGTTGATATGAACACGTTTCATATTTAAATGGATGCTCGTAGTTGATATGAACACTTTTCATATTTTAAATGGATTCTTCTAGTTGATATGAACACGTTTCATATTTAAATGGATGCTCGTAGTTGATATGAACACTTTTCATATTTTAAATGGATTCTTCTTGTTAATATGAACACTTTTCATATTTTAAATGGATGATCGTAGTTGATATGAACACTTTTCATATTTTAAATTGATGCTTGTTGTTGATATGAACAATTTTCATATTTAAAATGAATGCTTCTAGTTGATATGAACACTTATCATATTTTAAATGGATTCTTCTCGTTGATATGAAAACTTTTCATATTTTAAATTGATGCTCGTAGATGATATGAACACTTTTCATATTTTAAATGGATTCTCCCAGTTTATATGAACACTTTTCATATTTTAAATGGATTCCTCTTGTTGATATGAACAATTTTCATATTTTATACGGATGCTCGCAGTTGATATGAACAATTTCCATATTGTAAATGGATTCTTCTTATTGATATGAACACTTTTCATATTTTAAATGGATTCTTCTAGTTGATATTTAGACGCTCCATATTTTAAATGGATGCTCGTAGTTTATATGAACACTTTTCCTGTTTTAAATGGATTCTTCTAGTTGATATGAACACGTTTAATATTTTAAATGGATTCTTCTAGTTTATATGTACACGTTTAATATTTAAAATGGATGCTCGTAGTTGATATGAACACTTTTCATATTTTAAATGGATGCTCGTAGTTGATATGAACACTTTTCCTATTTTAAATTGATGCTTCTAGTTGATATGACCACGTTTCTTATTTTGAATGGATGCTCCTAGTTGATATGAACACTTTTCATATTTTCAATGGATTCTTCTAGTTGATATGAACACGTTTCATATTTTAAATGGATTCTTCTAGTTTATTAACAGTGTTCATATTTTAAATTGATGCTCCTAGTTGATATGAACACGTTTCATATTTTAAATGGATTCTTCTAGTTGATATGAACACTTTTCATATTTAAAATGGATGCTCATAGTTGATATGAAAACTTTTCCTATTTAAAATGGGTCCTTCTAGTAAATATAAACACAATTCATATTTTAAATGGATTCTTCTAGTTTATATGAACACGTTTCATATTTTAAATTGATGCTCCTAGTTGATATGAACACTTTTCATATTTTAAATGGATTCTTTATGTGTATATGAACACGGTTCATATTTTAAATGGATGCTCCTAATTTATTGGAACACTTTTCATATTTTAAATGGATTCTTCTAGTTGATATGAACACGTTTCATATTAAAAATTGATGCTCGTAGTTGATATGAACACTTTTCATATTTTTAATTGATGCTCCTAGTTGATATGAACACTTTTCATATTTTAAATGGATGCTCGTAGTTGATATGAACACTTTTGATATTTTAAATGTATGCTCGTAGTTTATATGAACACTTTTCATATTTTAAATGGATTCTCGTAATTGATATGAACACGTTTCATATTTTAAAGGGATGCTCGTAGTTGATATGAACACTTTTCATGTTTAAAATGGATGCTCCTAGTTGATATGAACACTTTTCATATTTTATATGGAATCTTCTAGTTTATATGAACACGTTTCATATTTTAAATGGATGCTCGTAGTTGATATGAACACTTTTTATATTTTAAATGGATGCTCGTAGTTGATATTAACACGTTTTATATGTCAAATGGATGCTCGTAGTTGATATTTACACTTTTCATATTTTAAATGGATGCTCCTAGTTGATATGAACACTTTTCATATTTTAAATGGATTCTTCTAATTGATATGAACACTTTTCATATTTTAAATGGATGCTCCTAGTTGATATGAACACTTTTCATATTTTAAATGGATTCTTCTAATTAATATGAACACTTTTCCTATTTTAAATGGATGCTCGTAGTTGATATGAACACTTTTCATATTTTAAATGGATTCTTCTAATTGATATGAACACTTTTCATATTTTAAATGGATTCTTCTAATTGACTTGAACACTTTTCATATTTTAAATGGATTCTTATAATTGATATGAACACTTTTCATATTTTAAATGGATGTTCCTAGTTGATATGAACACTTTTCATATTTTAAATGGATGCTCCTAGTGGATATGAACACTTTTCATATTTTAAATGGATTCTTCTCGTTTATATGAACACGTTTCATATTTTAAATGGATGCTCGTCGTTGATATGAATACGTTTCATATTTTAAATGGATTCTTCTATTTGATATGAACACGTTTCATATTTTAAATGGATGCTCGTAGTTGATATGAACACTTTTAATATTTTAAATGGATTCTTCTAGTTGATGTGAACACGTTTAATATTTTAAATGGATGCTCGTAGTTGATATGAATACGTTTCATATTTTAAATGAATTCTTCTAGTTGATATGAAAACTTTTCCTATTTTAAATGGATTCTTCTAGTTGATATGAACACTTTTCCTATTTTAAACGGATTCTTCTAGTTGATATGAAAACTTTTCATATCTTAAATGGATGCTCGTAGTTGATATGAACACTTTTCATATTTTAAATGGATTCTTCTAGTGTATATGAACACGTTTCATATTTTAAATGGATGCTCGTAGTTGATATGAACACTTTTCATATTTGAAATGGATTCTTCTAGTTGATATTAACACTGTTCCTATTTAAATGGATTCTTCTAGTTGATATGAACACTTTTCATATTTAAATTAATTCTTCTAGTTGATATGAACACTTTTCCTATTTTAAATGAATTCTTCTAGTTGATATGAACAATTTTCCTATTTAAAGGGATTCTTCTAGTTGATATGCACACTTTTCCTATTTTAAATGGATTCTTCTAGTTGATATGAACACTTCCTATTTTAAATGAATTCTTCTAGTTGATATGAACACTTTTCATATTTTAAATGAATTCTTCTAGTTGATATGAACAATTTTCCTATTTAAAGGGATTCTTCTAGTTGATATGCACACTTTTCCTATTTAAATTGATTCTTCTATTTGATATGAACACTTTTCATATTTTAAATGGATTCTACTATTTGATATGAACACTTTTCCTATTTTAAATTGATTCTTCTATTTGATATGAACACTTTTCATATTTTAAATGGATTCTTCTATTTGATATGAACAGTTTTCCTATTTTAAATGAATTCTTCTATTTGATATGAACACTTTTCATATTTTAAATGAATTCTTCTAGTTGATATGAACAGTTTTCATATTTTAAATGAATTCTTCTAGTTGATATGAACACTTTTCATATTTTAAATGAATTCTTCTAGTTGATATGAACAGTTTTCCTATTTAAATTGATTCTTCTATTTGATATGAACAATTTTCATATTTTAAATTGATTCTTCTATTTGATATGAACACTTTTCATATTTTAAATTGATTCTTCTATTTGATATGAACACTTTTCATATTTTAAATGGATTCTTCTATTTGATATGAACACTTTTCCTATTTTAAATGGATTCTTCTATTTGATATGAACACTTTTCCTATTTTAAATTGATTCTTCTATTTGATATGAACACTTTTCATATTTTAAATGGATTCTTCTATTTGATATGAACAGTTTTCATATTTTAAATGAATTCTTCTAGTTGATATGAACAATTTTCATATTTTAAATGAATTCTTCTAGTTGATATGAACAGTTTTCCTATTTAAATTGATTCTTCTATTTGATATGAACAATTTTCATATTTTAAATTGATTCTTCTATTTGATATGAACACTTTTCATATTTTAAATTGATTCTTCTATTTGATATGAACACTTTTCATATTTTAAATGGATTCTTCTATTTGATATGAACACTTTTACTATTTTAAATGGATTCTTCTATTTGATATGAACACTTTTCCTATTTTAAATTGATTCTTCTATTTGATATGAACACTTTTCATATTTTAAATGGATTCTTCTATTTGATATGAACAGTTTTCATATTTTAAATGAATTCTTCTAGTTGATATGAACACTTTTCATATTTTAAATGAATTCTTCTAGTTGATATGAACAGTTTTCCTATTTAAATTGATTCTTCTATTTGATATGAACAATTTTCATATTTTAAATTGATTCTTCTATTTGATATGAACACTTTTCATATTTTAAATTGATTCTTCTATTTGATATGAACACTTTTCATATTTTAAATGGATTCTTCTATTTGATATGAACACTTTTCCTATTTTAAATGGATTCTTCTATTTGATATGAACACTTTTCCTATTTTAAATGGATTCTTCTATTTGATATGAACACTTTTCATATTTTAAATGGATTCTTCTATTTGATATGAACAGTTTTCCTATTTTAAATGAATTCTTCTAGTTGATATGAACACTTTTCATATTTTAAATGAATTCTTCTAGTTGATATGAACAGTTTTCCTATTTAAATTGATTCTTCTATTTGATATGAACAATTTTCATATTTTAAATTGATTCTTCTATTTGATATGAACACTTTTCATATTTTAAATTGATTCTTCTATTTGATATGAACACTTTTCATATTTTAAATGGATTCTTCTATTTGATATGAACACTTTTACTATTTTAAATGAATTCTTCTAGTTGATATGAAAACTTTTCATATTTTAAATGAATTCTTCTAGTTGATATGAACACTTTTCCTATTTTAAATGAATTCTTCTAGTTCATATGAACACTTTTCATATTTTAAATGAATTCTTCTATTTGATATGAACAATTTTCATATTTTAAATGAATTCTTCTATTTGATATGAACACTTTTCCTATTTAAATTGATTCTTCTATTTGATATGAAAACTTTTCATATTTTAAATGAATTCTTCTATTTGATATGAACACTTTTCATATTTTAAATTGATTCTTCTATTTGATATGAACACTTTTCATATTTTAAATGAATTCTTCTATTTGATATGAACACTTTTACTATTTTAAATGAATTCTTCTATTTGATATGAACACTTTTCCTATTTAAATTGATTCTTCTATTTGATATGAACAATTTTCATATTTTAAATTGATTCTTCTATTTGATATGAACACTTTTCATATTTTAAATTGATTCTTCTATTTGATATGAACACTTTTCATATTTTAAATGGATTCTTCTATTTGATATGAACACTTTTCCTATTTAAATTGATTCTTCTATTTGATATGAACAATTTTCATATTTTAAATTGATTCTTCTATTTGATATGAACACTTTTCATATTTTAAATGGATTCTTCTATTTGATATGAACACTTTTCCTATTTTAAATGAATTCTTCTAGTTCATATGAACACTTTTACTATTTTAAATGAATTCTTCTATTTGATATGAACAGTTTTCCTATTTAAATTGATTCTTCTATTTGATATGAACAATTTTCATATTTTAAATGAATTCTTCTATTTGATATGAACACTTTTCATATTTTAAATTGATTCTTCTATTTGATATGAACACTTTTCATATTTTAAATGAATTCTTCTATTTGATATGAACACTTTTACTATTTTAAATGAATTCTTCTATTTGATATGAACAGTTTTCATATTTTAAATGAATTCTTCTATTTGATATGAAAACTTTTCATATTTTAAATGAATTCTTCTATTTGATATGAACACTTTTCATATTTTAAATTGATTCTTCTATTTGATATGAAAACTTTTCATATTTTAAATGAATTCTTCTATTTGATATGAACACTTTTCATATTTTAAATTGATTCTTCTATTTGATATGAACACTTTTCATATTTTAAATGAATTCTTCTATTTGATATGAACACTTTTACTATTTTAAATGAATTCTTCTATTTGATATGAACAATTTTCATATTTTAAATGAATTCTTCTATTTGATATGAAAACTTTTCATATTTTAAATGAATTCTTCTATTTGATATGAACACTTTTCATATTTTAAATTGATTCTTCTATTTGATATGAAAACTTTTCATATTTTAAATGAATTCTTCTATTTGATATGAACACTTTTCATATTTTAAATTGATTCTTCTATTTGATATGAACACTTTTCATATTTTAAATGAATTCTTCTATTTGATATGAACACTTTTACTATTTTAAATGAATTCTTCTATTTGATATGAACAATTTTCATATTTTAAATGAATTCTTCTATTTGATATGAAAACTTTTCATATTTTAAATGAATTCTTCTATTTGATATGAACACTTTTCATATTTTAAATTGATTCTTCTATTTGATATGAAAACTTTTCATATTTTAAATGAATTCTTCTATTTGATATGAACACTTTTCATATTTTAAATTGATTCTTCTATTTGATATGAACACTTTTCATATTTTAAATGAATTCTTCTATTTGATATGAACACTTTTACTATTTTAAATGAATTCTTCTATTTGATATGAACAGTTTTCCTATTTAAATTGATTCTTCTATTTGATATGAACAATTTTCATATTTTAAATTGATTCTTCTATTTGATATGAACACTTTTCATATTTTAAATTGATTCTTCTATTTGATATGAACACTTTTCATATTTTAAATGGATTCTTCTATTTGATATGAACACTTTTACTATTTTAAATGAATTCTTCTATTTGATATGAACAGTTTTCCTATTTAAATTGATTCTTCTATTTGATATGAACAATTTTCATATTTTAAATGAATTCTTCTATTTGATATGAACACTTTTCATATTTTAAATTGATTCTTCTATTTGATATGAACACTTTTCATATTTTAAATGAATTCTTCTATTTGATATGAACACTTTTACTATTTTAAATGAATTCTTCTATTTGATATGAACAGTTTTCATATTTTAAATGAATTCTTCTATTTGATATGAAAACTTTTCATATTTTAAATGAATTCTTCTATTTGATATGAACACTTTTCATATTTTAAATTGATTCTTCTATTTGATATGAAAACTTTTCATATTTTAAATGAATTCTTCTATTTGATATGAACACTTTTCATATTTTAAATTGATTCTTCTATTTGATATGAACACTTTTCATATTTTAAATGAATTCTTCTATTTGATATGAACACTTTTACTATTTTAAATGAATTCTTCTATTTGATATGAACAATTTTCATATTTTAAATGAATTCTTCTATTTGATATGAAAACTTTTCATATTTTAAATGAATTCTTCTATTTGATATGAACACTTTTCATATTTTAAATTGATTCTTCTATTTGATATGAAAACTTTTCATATTTTAAATGAATTCTTCTATTTGATATGAACACTTTTCATATTTTAAATTGATTCTTCTATTTGATATGAACACTTTTCATATTTTAAATGAATTCTTCTATTTGATATGAACACTTTTACTATTTTAAATGAATTCTTCTATTTGATATGAACAATTTTCATATTTTAAATGAATTCTTCTATTTGATATGAAAACTTTTCATATTTTAAATGAATTCTTCTATTTGATATGAACACTTTTCATATTTTAAATTGATTCTTCTATTTGATATGAAAACTTTTCATATTTTAAATGAATTCTTCTATTTGATATGAACACTTTTCATATTTTAAATTGATTCTTCTATTTGATATGAACACTTTTCATATTTTAAATGAATTCTTCTATTTGATATGAACACTTTTACTATTTTAAATGAATTCTTCTATTTGATATGAACAGTTTTCCTATTTAAATTGATTCTTCTATTTGATATGAACAATTTTCATATTTTAAATTGATTCTTCTATTTGATATGAACACTTTTCATATTTTAAATTGATTCTTCTATTTGATATGAACACTTTTCATATTTTAAATGGATTCTTCTATTTGATATGAACACTTTTACTATTTTAAATGAATTCTTCTATTTGATATGAACAGTTTTCCTATTTAAATTGATTCTTCTATTTGATATGAACAATTTTCATATTTTAAATGAATTCTTCTATTTGATATGAACACTTTTCCTATTTAAATTGATTCTTCTATTTGATATGAAAACTTTTCATATTTTAAATGAATTCTTCTATTTGATATGAACACTTTTCGTATTTAAATTGATTCTTCTATTTGATATGAACACTTTTCCTATTTTAAATGGATTCTTCTCGTTGATATGAACAATTTTCCTATTTAAATGAAGTCTTCTAGTTGATATGAACAATTTTCATATTTTAAATGAATTCTTCTAGTTGATATGAACACTTTTCATATTTTAAATAAATTCTTCTAGTTGATATGAACACTTTTCCTATTTTAAATGGATTCTTCTCGTTGAAATGAACACTTTTCATATTTTAAATGAATTGTTCTAGTTGATATGAAAACTTTTCCTATTTTAAATGGATTCTTCTCGTTGATATGAACACTTTTCATATTTTAAATGAATTGTTCTAGTTGATATCAATACTTTTCCTATTTTAAATGGATTCTTCTAGTCGATATGAATACTTTTCATATTTTAAATGGATTCTTCTAGTTTATATGAACAGTTTTCATATTTTAAATGGATTCTTCTATTTGATATGAACACTTTTCCTATTTTAAATGGATTCTTCTAGTTGATATGAACAATTTTCCTATTTTAAATGGATTCTTCTAGTCGATATGAATACTTTTCATATTTTAAATGGATTCTTCTAGTTTATATGAGCACTTTTCCTATTTTAAATGGATTCTTCTATTTGATATGAACACTTTTCCTACTTTAAATGGATTCTTCTAGTTGATATTAACACTTTTCATATTTAAAATAAATTCTTCTAGTTGATATGAACACTTTTCCTTTTTAAATGGATTCTTCTCGTTGATATGAACACTTTTCATATATTTAATGAATTCTTCTAGTTGATATGAACACTTTTCCTATTTAAATGGATTCTTCTAGTTGATATGAAAACTTTTCCTATTTTAAATGAATTCTTCTAGTTGATATGAACACTTTTCCTATTTAAATTGATTGTTCTATTTGATATGAACACTTTTCATATTTTAAATGCATTCTTCTATTTGATATGAACACTTTTCCTATTTAAATTGATTCTTCTATGTGATATGAACACTTTTCCTATTTTAAATGAATTCTTCTATTTGATATGAACACTTTTCCTATTTAAATTGATTCTTCTATTTGATATGAACACTTTTCATATTTAAATGAATTCTTCTAGTTGATATGAACACTTTTCCTATTTAAATTGATTCTTCTATTTGATATGAACAATTTTCATATTTAATTGATTCTTCTATTTGATATGAACACTTTTCATATTTTAAATGAATTCATCTAGTTGATATGAACAATTTTCCTATTTAAATGGATTCTTCTAGTTGATATGAACACTTTTCATATTTTAAATGGATTCTTCTATTTGATATGAACACTTTTCCTATTTTAAATGGATTCTTCTCGTTGATATGAACACTTTTCATATATTTAATGAATTCTTCTAGTTGATATGAACACTTTTCCTATTTAAATGGATTCTTCTAGTTGATATGAAAACTTTTCCTATTTTAAATGAATTCTTCTAGTTGATATGAACACTTTTCCTATTTTAAATGAATTCTTCTAGTTGATATGAACACTTTTCCTATTTTAAATGGATTCTTCTATTTGATATGAACACTTTTCCTATTTTATATTGATTCTTCTAGTTGATATGAACACTTTTCCTATTTAAATGGATTCTTCTAGTTGATATGAACACTTTTCATATTTTAAATGAATTCTTCTAGTTGATATGAACACTTTTCATATTTTAAATGAATTCTTCTAGTTGATATTAACAATTTTCCTATTTAAATGGATTCTTCTCGTTGATATGAACACTTTTCCTATTTTAAATGGATTCTTCTATTTGATATGAACACTTTTCATATTTTAAATGAATTGTTCTAGTTGATATGAACACGTTTCATATTTTAAATTGATGCTCCTAGTTGATATGAACACATGTCATATTGTTAATTGATTCTTCTAGTTGATATGAACACTATTCATATTTTAAATGTTTGCTCGTAGTTGATATGAACACTTTTCATATTTTAAATGTATTCTTCTAGTTGATATGAACACTTTTCATATTTTAAATGTAATCTTCTAGTTGATATGAACACTTTTACTACTTTAAATCGATTCTTCCAGTTGATACTAACACTTTTCATATTTTAAATGGATTCTTCTAGTTTATATGAACACTTTTCCTATTTTAAATGGATGCTTCTAGTTGATATGAACACGTTTCTTATTTTAAATGGATGCTCCTAGTTGATATGAACACTTTTCATATTTTCAATGGATTCTTCTAGTTGATATGAACACGCTTCATATTTTAAATGGATCTCGTAGTTGATATGAACACTTTTAATATTTAAAATGGATGCTCGTAGTTGATATGAACACTTTTCATATTTTTAATGGATACTCGTAGTTGATATGAATACGTTTTAAATTTTAAATGTATGCTCGTAGTTTATATGAACAATTTTCATATTTTAAATGGATGCTCCTAGTTGATATGAACACTTTTCATAATTTAAATGGATTCTTCTGTTTGATATGAACACGTTTCATATTTTAAATTGATTCTTCTAATTGATATGAACACTTTTCATATTTTAAATGAATTCTTCTAGTTTATATGAACAATGTTCATATCTTAAATTGATGCTCCTAGTTGATATGAACACTTTTCATATTTTAAATGGATCTCGTAGTTGATATGAACACTTTTAATATTTAAAATGGATGCTCGTAGTTGATATAAACACTTTTCATATTTTAAATGGATACTCGTAGTTGATAGTAATACGTTTTATATTTTAAATGTATGCTCGTAGTTTATATGAACACTTTTCATATTTTAAATGGATGCTCGTAGTTGATATGAACACGTTTCATATTTTAAATCGATGCTCGTAGTTGATATGAACACTTTTCATATTTAAAATGGATGCTCCTAGTGTATATTAACACTTTTCATATTTTAAATTGAGTCTTCTAGTTTATATGAACACATTTCATATTTTAAATGGATGCTCCTAGTTGATATGAACACTTTTCATATTTGAAATGGATTTTTCTAGTTTATATGAACACTTTTCATATTTTAAATGGATTCTTCTAGTTGATATGAACACTTTTCATATTTAAAATGGATGTTCGTAGTTGATATGAACCCGTTTCATATTTTAAATGTATGCTCGTAGTGTATATGAACAATTTTCATATTTTAAATGGATTCTTCTAAATGATATGAACACTTTTCATATTTTTAATGGATGCTCATAGTTGATATGAACACTTTTCATATTTTTAATGGATGCTCATAGTTGATATGAACCCGTTTCATATTTTAAATGTATGCTCGTAGTGTATATGAACAATTTTCATATTTTAAATGGATTCTTCTAAATGATATGAACACTTTTCATATTTTTAATGGATGCTCATAGTTGATATGAACACGTGTTATATTTTAAATGGATTCTTCTAGTTGATAATTGATATGAACACTTTTCATATCTTAAATTGATGCTCGTAGTTGATATAAACAATTTTCATATTTTAAATGGATTCTTCTAAATGATATGAACACTTTTCATATTTTAAATGGATGCTCGTAGTTGATATGAACACTTTTCATATTTAAAATGGATGCCTGTAGTGGATATGAACACGTTTCCTATTTTAAATGGATTCTTCTAGTTGATATGAACACTTTTCCTATTTTAAATGGATTCTTCTAGTTGATATGAACACTTTTCAGATCTTAAATGGATGCTCGTAGTTGATATTAACACTTTTTATATTTTAAATGGATTCTTCTAGTTGATATGAACACGTTTCATATTTTAAATGGATTCTTCGAGTTGATATCAACACATTTCATTTTTTAAATGAATTCTTCTAGTTGATATGAACACTTTTCATATTTGTAATGGATTCTTCTCGTTGATATGAACACTTTTCATATTTTAAATTTATTCTTCTAGTTTATATGAACAATGTTCATATCTAAAATGGATGCTCCTAGTTGATATGAACACTTTTAATATTTTAAATGGATTCTTTTAGTTGATATGAACACTTTTCATATTTTAAATGGATGCTCGTAGTTGATATGAACACGTTTCCTATTTTAAATGGATTCTTCTAGTTGATATGAACACTTTTCATATTTTAAATGGATTCTTCTAGTTGATATGAACGCTTTTCATAATGTAATGGATGCTCGTATTTGATATGAACACTTTTCAAATTTTAAATGGATGCTCGTAGTTTATGTTAATACTTTTCATATTTTAAATGTATTCTTCTAGTTTATATGAACACGTTTCATATTTTAAATGGATGCTCGTTGTTGATATGAACGCTTTTCATATTTTAAATGGATTCTCCTCATTGATATGAACACTTTTCATATTTTAAATGGATTCTTCTAGTTGATATGAACAATTTTCATATTTTAAATGGATGCTCCTAGTTGATATGAACACTTTTAATATTTTAAATGGATGCTCGTAGTTGATATGAAAATGTTTCATATTTTAAATTGATGCTCCTAGTTGATATGAACACTTTTCATATTTTATATGGATTCTTCTAGTTGATATGAACACGTTTCATAATTTAAATGGATGCTGGTAGTTAATATGAACACTTATCATATTTTAAATTGAGTCTTCTAGTTGATATGAACACTTTTCATATTCAAAAATGGATCCTTCTAGTTGATATGAACACTTTTCATATTTTAAATGGATTCTTCTAGTTTATATGAACACGTTTCATATTTAAAATTGATGCTCTTAGTGGATATGAACACTTTTCATATTTTAAATTGATTGTTTATGTTTATATGAACACGGTTCATATTTTAAATGGATGCTCCTAGTTGATATGAACATGTTTCATATTTTAAATGGATGCTCGTAGTTGATATGAACACTGTTCATAATTTAAATGGATTCTTCTATTTGATATGAACACGTTTCATATTTTAAATATTCTTCTAGTTGATATGAACACTTTTCTATATTTTAAACGGATGCTCGTAGTTGATATGAACACTTTTACTACTTTAAATGGATGCTCGTAGTTGATATGAACACTTTTCATATTTTCAATGGATTCTTCTAGTTGATATGAACCCTTTTCATAGTTTAAATGTATTCTTCTAGTTGATATGAACACTTTTCATATTTTAAATGTATTCTTCCAGTTTATATGAACAATTTTCACATCTTAAATGTATGCTCCTAGTTGATGTGAACAATGTTCATATTTTAAATGGATTCTTCTAGTTGATAGGAACACTTTTCATATTTTAAATGGATTCTTCTAGTTGATATGAACACTGTTCATATCTTAAATGGATTCTTCTAGTTGATATGAACGCTTTTCATATTTTAATTGATTCTTCTTGTTAATATGAACCCTTACCATATTTTAAATTGATTATCGTAGTTGATATGAACACTGTTCATATTTTAAATGGATTCTTCTAGTTGATATGAACACGTTTCATATTTAAAATGGATGCTCGTAGTTGATATGAACACTTTTCATATTTTTAATTGATGCTCCTAGTTGATATGAACACTTTTCATATTTTAAATGGATGCTCGTAGTTGATATGAACACTTTTGATATTGTAAATGTATGCTGGTAGTTGATATGAACACTTTTCATATTTTAAATGGATTCTCGTAGTTGATATGAACACGTTTCATATTTTAAAGGGATGCTCGTAGTTGATATGAACACTTTTCATGTTTAAAATGGATGCTCCTAGTTGATATAAACACTTTTCATATTTTAAATTGATTCTTCTAGTTGATATTAACACGTGTCATATAATAAATGGATGCTCCTAGTGGATATTAAAACTTTTCATATTTTAAATGGATTTTTCTAGTTGATATGAACAATTTTCATATTTTAAATGGATTCTTCTAAAATATATGAACACTTTTCATATTTTAAATGTATGCTCGTAGTTGATATGAACACTTTTTATATTTTAAATGGATGCTCGTAGTTGATATTAACACGTTTTATATGTCAAATGGATGCTCGTAGTTGATATTAACACTTTTCATATTTTAAATGGATGCTCCTAGTTGATATGAACACTTTTCATATTTTTAATGGATTCTTCTAATTGATATGAACACTTTTCATATTTTAAATGGATGCTCCTAGTTGATATGAACACTTTTCATATTTTAAATGGATTCTTCTAATTAATATGAACACTTTTCATATTTTAAATGGATGCTCCTAGTTTATATGAACACTTTTCATATTTTAAATGGATTCTTCTAATTGATATGAACCCGTTTCATATTTTAAATGGATGCTCCTAGTTGATATGAACACTTTTCATATTTTAAATGGATGCTCCTAGTGGATATGAACACTTTTCATATTTTAAATGGATTCTTCTCGTTTATATGAACACGTTTCATTTTTTAAATGGATGCTCGTAGTTGATATGAATACGTTTCATATTTTAAATGGATTCTTCTATTTGATATGAACACGTTTCATATTTTAAATGGATGCTCGTAGTTGATATGAACACTTTTCATATTTTAAATGGATTCTTCTAGTTGATGTGAACACGTTTAATATTTTAAATGGATGCTCGTAGTTGATATGAATACGTTTAATATTTTACATGAATTCTTCTAGTTGATATGAACACTTTTCATATTTTAAATGGATTCTTCTAGTTGATATGAACACTTTTCCTATTTTAAATGGATTCTTCTAGTTGATATGAACACTTTTCATATTTTAAATTAATTCTTCTAGTTGATATGAACACTTTTCATATTTTAAATGGATTCTTCTAGTGTATATGAACACGTTTCATATTTTAAATGGATGCTCGTAGTTGATATGAACGCTTTTCATATTTTAAATTGATTCTTCTTGTTAATATGAACACTTTTCATATTTTAAATGGATGCTCGTAGTTGATATGAACACTTATCATATTTTAAATGGATTCGCGTGGTTGATATGAACACTTTTCCTATTTTAAATGGATTCTTCTTCTGGTTGATATGAACACGTTTGATGTTTTAAATGGATGCTCGTAGTTTATAGGAATACTTTTCATATTTTAAATTGATGCTCGTAGTTTATATGAACACTTATCATATTTTAAATGTATGCTCGTAGTTGATATGAACACTTTTCATATTTTAAATGGATGCTTGTAGTGGATATTAACACGTTTTATATTTTAAATGGATGCTCGTAGTTGATATTAACACTTTTCATATTTTAAATGGATGCTCCTAGTTGATATGAACACTTTTCATATTTTAAATGGATTCTTCTAGTTGATATGAACACTTTTCCTATTTTAAACGGATTCTTCTAGTTGATATGAACACTTTTCATATCTTAAATGGATGCTCGTTGTTGATATGGACAATTTTCATTTTTTAAATGGATTCTTATAGTTGATATAAACACGTTTCATATTTTAAACGGATTCTACTAGTTGATATGAACACTTTTCATATTTTAAATTGGTTCTCGTAGTTTATATGAACACGTTTCATATTTTAAATGGATGCTCGTAGTTGATATGAATACGTTTCATATTTTAAATGGATTCTTCTATTTGATATGAACACGTTTCATATTTTCAATGGATGCTCGTAGTTGATATGAACACGTTTCATATTTTAAATGGATTCTTCTAGTTGATATGAACACGTTTCATATTTTAAATAGATGCTCGTAGTTGATATGAATACATTTCATATTTTAAATGGATTCTTCTAGTTGATATGAACACTTTTCCTATTTTAAATGGATTCTTCTGGTTGATATGAACACTTGTCCTATTTTAAACGGATTCTTGTAGTTGATATGAACACTTTTCATATTTTAAATGGATGCTCGTAGTTGATATGAACAATTTTCATATTTTAAATGGATTCTTCTGGTTGATATAAACACGTTTCATATTTTAAATTGATTCTTCTAGTTTATATGAACACGTTTCATTTTTTAAATGGATGCTCGTAATTGATATGAACACTTTTCATATTTTAAATGGATTCTTCTAGTTTATATGAACACTTTTCATATTTTAAATGGATTCTTCTAGTTGATATGAACACTTTTCATATTTTAAATGGATTCTTCTAGTTGATATGAACACTTTTCATATTTTAAATGGATTCTTCTAGTTGATATGAACACTTTTCATATTTTAAATGGATTCTTCTAGTTGATATGAACGCGTTTCATATTTTAAATGGATGCTCGTAGTTGATATGAACACTTTTCTTATTTTTAATGGATGCTCGTAGTTTATATGAACACTTATCATATTTTAAATGGATGCTTGTAGTTGAACTGAACACTTTCCATATTTTAAATAGATTCTTCTAGTTGATATGAACACTTTTCATATTTTAAAGGATTCTTCTAGTTGATATGAACAATTTTAATATTTTAAATGGATGCTCGTAGTTTATATGAACAATTTTAACATTTTGAATGGATTCTTCTATGGTATATGAACACGTTTCATATTTTAAATGGATGCTCGTATTTGATATGAACACGTTTCATATTTTAAATGGATTCTCCTTGTTGATATGAACGTTTTTCATAGTTAAAATGTATTCTTCTAGTTGATATGAACACGTTTCATATTTTAAATTGATGATCTTAGTTGATATGAACACTTTTCATATTTTAAATGTATTCTTCTAGTTGATATGAACACTTTTCATATTTTAAAGGGATTCTTCTAGTTTATATGAACAGTGTTCATATTTTAAATTGATGCTCCTTGTTGATATGAACATGTTTCATATTTTAAATGGATGTTTCTAGTTGATATGAACACTTTTCATATTTAAAATGGATGCTCGTAGTTGATATGAAAACTTTTCCTATTTAAAATGGATCCTTCTGGTAAATATGAACACTTCATATTTTAAATGGATTCTTTATGTTTATATTAACATGGTTCATATTTTAAATGGATTCTCCTAATTTATTGGAACACTGTTCATATTTTTAATAGATTCTTCTAGTTGATATGAACACTTTTACGATTTTAAATGGATGCTCGTAGTTGATATGAACACAGTTCATATTTTAAATTTATTCTTCTAGTTGATATGAACACGTTTCATATTTTAAATGTTTGCTCGTAGTTGATAAGAACACTTTTCATATTTTATATGGATTCTTCTAGTTGATATGAACACTCCTCATATTTTAAATCGATTCTTCTAGTTGATACTAACACTTTTCATATTTTAAATGGATTCTTCTAGTTGATATGACACTTTTCATATTTTAAATGGATGCTCGTAGTTGATATGAACACTTTTAATATTTTAAATGGATTCTTCTAGTTGATATGAACACTTTTCATATTTTTAATGGATTCTTGTAGTTGATATGAACACGTTTCATATTTTAAATTGATGCTTGTAGTTGATATGAACACTTTTGATATTTTAAATCGATTCTTCTAGTTGATATGAACACTTTTCATATTTTAAATTGATTCTTCTGGTTGATATGAACACTTTTCATATTTTAAATGTATTCTTCCAGTTGATATGAACACGTTTCATATTTTAAATTGATTCTTCTAGTTTATATGAACACTTTTCATATTTTAAGTCGATGCTCGTAGTTGATATGAACACTTTTCATATTTTAAATGGATGCTTCTAGTTTATATGAACGCTTTTCATATTTTAAATTGATTCTTCTTGTTAATATGAACACTTTTCACATTTTAAATGTATGCTCGTAGTTGATGTGAACACTTTTCATATTTTAAATGGATTCTACTCGTTGATGTGAACACTGTTCATATTTTAAATGGATGCTTCTAGTTGATATGAACACTTTTCATATTTTAAATGGATTCTTCTAGTTGATATGAACACGTTTCATATTTTAAATGGATTCTTCTAGTTTATATGAACACTTTTCATATTTTAAGTCGATGCTCGTAGTTGATATGAACACTTTTCATATTTTAAATGGATTCTTCTAGTTTATATGAACGCTTTTCATATTTTAAATTGATTCTTCTTGTTAATATGAACACTTTTCACATTTTAAATGTATGCTCGTAGTTGATGTGAACACTTTTCATATTTTAAATGGATTCTTCTAGTTGATATGAACACGTTTCATATTTTAATTGATTCTTCTTGTTAATATGAACACTTATCATATTTTAAATGGATTCTCGTAGTTGATATGAACACTGTTCATATTTTAAATTGATTCTTCTAGTTTATATGAACACGTTTCATATTTAAAATGGATGCTCGTAGTTGATATGAACACTTTTCATATTTTAAATTGATGCTCCTAGTTGATATGAACACTTTTCATATTTTAAATGGATGCTGCTAGTTGATATGAACACTTTTGATATTTTGAATGTATGCTCGTAGTTGATATGAACGCTTTTCATATTTTAAATGGATGCTCGTAGTTGATATGAACACGTTTCATATTTTAAATGGATGCTCGTAGTTTATATGAACACTTTTCATGTTTAAAATGGATGCTCCTAGTTGATATTAACACTTTTCATATATTAAATGTATGCTCCTAGTGGATATGAAAACTTGGATAGTTTAAATGGATTTTTCTTGTTGATATGAACACTTTTCAAATTTTAAATAGATTCTTCTAGTTGATATGAACACTTTTCATATTTTAAATGGATGCTCGTAGTGTATATGAACAATTTTCATATTTTAAATGGATTCTTCTAAATGATATGAACACTTTTAATATTTAAAATGGATGCTCGTAGTTGATATGAACACTTTTCATATTTTAAATGGATTCTTCTAGTTGATATGAACACTTTTCATATTTTAAATGGATGCTCGTAGTTGATATGAACACTTTTCATATTTTAAATGGATTCTTCTAGTTGTTATAAACGCTTTTCATATTTTAAATTGAGTCTTCTAGTTGATATGAATACGTTTCATATTTTAAATGGATTCTTCTAGTTGATATGAACACGTTTCATATTTTAAATTGATTCTTCTAGTTGATATGAATACGTTTCATATTTTAAATGGATGCTCGAAGTTGATATGAACACTTTTCATATTTTAAATGTATTCTTCTAGTTGATATGAACACGTTTCATATTTAAATGGATTCTTCTAGTAGATATGAACACTATTCATATTTTAAATGTTTGCTCATAGTTTATATGAACACTTTTCATATTTAAAATGGATTCTTCTTGTTGATATGAACACTTTTCATATTTTAAATGGATTCTTCTAGTTATATGAAAACTTTTCATATTTTAAATGGATTCTTCTAGTTGATATGAACACTTTTCATATTTTAAATGGATTCTTCTAGTTGATATGAACACTTTTCATATTTTAAATGGATTCTTCTAGTTGATATGAACACTTTTCCTATTTTAAATGGATTCTTCTTGTTGATATGAAAACTTTTCATATTTTAAATGGATGCTTCTTGTTGATATGCAGACTTTTCATATTTTAAATGGATTCTTCTAGTTGATATGAACACTTTTCATATTTTAAATGGATTCTTCTAGTTTATATGAACACTTTTCATATTTTAAATGGATTCTTCTAGTTTATATGAACACTTTTCATATCTTAAATGGATTCTTCTTGTTGATATGAACACTTTTCATATTTTAAATGGATTCTTCTAGTTGATATCAACACTTTTCATATTTTAAATGGATTCTTCTAGTTGATATGAACACTTTTCATATTTTAAATGGATTCTTCTAGTTGATATGAACACTTTTCATATTTTAAATGAATTCTTCTAGTTGATATGAACACTTTTCATATTTTAAATTGATTCTTCTTGTTGATATGAACACTTTTCATATTTTAAATGGATTCTTCTTGTTGATATGAACACTTTGCATATTTTAAATGGATGCTCCTAGTTGATGTTAACACTTTTCATATTTTAAATGGATTCTTCTAGTTGATATCAACACTTTTCATATTTTAAATGGATGCTCGTAGTTAATATGAACACTTTTCATATTTTAAATGGATTCTTCTAGTTGATATGAACACTTTTCATATTTTAAATGGATTCTTCTAGTTGATATGAACACTTTTCCTATTTTAAATGGATTCTTCTTGTTGATATGAAAACTTTTCATATTTTAAATGGATTCTTCTTGTTGATATGAACACTTTTCATATTTTAAATGGATTCTTCTAGTTGATATGAACACTTTTCATATTTTAAATGGATTCTTCTAGTTGATATGAACACTTTTAATATTTTAAATGGATTCTTCTAGTTGATATGAACACTTTTCCTATTTTAAATGGATTCTTCTTGTTGATATGAAAACTTTTCATATTTTAAATGGATTCTTCTTGTTGATATGAACACTTTTCATATTTTAAATGGATTCTTCTAGTTGATATGAACACTTTTCATATTTTAAATGGATTCTTCTAGTTGATATGAACACTTTTCATATTTTAAATGGATTCTTCTAGTTGATATGAACACTTTTCATATTTTAAATGGATTCTTCTAGTTGATATGAACACTTTTCATATTTTAAATGGATTCTTCTAGTTGATATGAACACTTTTCATATTTTAAATTGATTCTTCTAGTTTATATCAACGCTTTTCATATTTTAAATTGATTCTTCTTGTTAATATTTACACTTTTCATATTTTAAATAGATGCTCCTAGTTGATATTAACACTTTTCATATTTTAAATTGTTTCTTCTAGTTTATATGAACAGTTTTCATAATGGATGCTTGTAGTTGATATGAACACTTTTCATATTTTTAATGGATTCTTCTAATTGATATGAACACTTTTTATATTTTAAATGGATGCTCGTAGTTGATAGGAACACGTTTCATATTTTAAATGGATGCTCGTTGTTGATCTGAACACTTTTCATATTTTAAATGGATTCTTCTAGTTGATATGAACACGTTTCATATTTTAAATGGAGGCTCCTAGTTGATATGAATAATTTTCATATTTTAAATGGATTCTTCTAGTTGATAGGAACACGTTTCATATTTTAAATGGAGTCTTCTTGTTGATATGAATACGTTTCATATTTTAAATGGATGCTCGTAGTTGATATGAACACTTTTCATATTTTAAATGTATTCTTCTAGTTGATATGAACACGTTTCATATTTAAATGGATTCTTCTAGTAGATGTGAACACTATTCATATTTTAAATGTTTGCTCATAGTTGATATGAACACTTTTCATATTTAAAATAGATACTTCTTGTTGATATGAACACTTTTCATATTTTAAATGGATTCTTCTAGTGATATGAAAACTTTTCCTATTTTAAATGGATTCTTCTAGTTGATATGAATACTTTTCATATTTTAAATGGATTCTACTAGTTGATATGAACACTTTTCATATTTTAAAGTGATTCTTCTAGTTGATATGAAAACTTTTCCTATTTTAAATGGATTCTTCTGGTTGATATGAACACTATTCATATTTTAAATGGATCTTTCTAGTTGATATGAACACTTTTCATATTTTAAATTGATGCTCGTAGTGTATATGAACACTTTTCATATTTTAAATGGATTCTTCTTGTTGATATGAACACTTTTCATATTTTAAAGGGATGCTCGTAGTTGATATGAACACGTTTCATATTTTAAATGGATTCTTCTAGTTGATATGAACACGTTTCATATTTTAAATGAATTCTTCTAGTTGATATGAACACTTTTCATATTTTAAATTTATTCTTCTTGTTGATATGAACACTTTTCATATTTTAAATGGATTCTTCTTGTTGATATGAACACTTTGCATATTTTAAATGGATGCTCCTAGTTGATGTTAACACTTTTCATATTTTAAATGGATTCTTCTAGTTGATATCAACACTTTTCATATTTTAAATGGATGCTCGTAGTTAATATGAACACTTTTCATATTTTAAATGGATTCTTCTAGTTGATATGAACAGTTTTCCTATTTTAAATGGATTCTTCTAGTTGATATGAAAACTTTTCCTAGTTTAAATGGGTTCTTCTTGTTGATATGAACATTTTTCATATTTTAAATGGATTCTTCTTGTTGATATGAACACTTTTCATATTTTAAATGGATTCTTCTAGTGGATATAAACGGTTTTCCTATTTTAAATGGATTCTTCTAGTTGATATGAACACTTTTTATATTTTAAATGGATGCTCGTAGTTGATATGAACAATTAATTTTCATATTTTTAATGAATGCTCCTAGTTGATATGAACACTTTTCATATTTTAAATGGATGCTCGTAGTTGATATGAACAATTAATATTCATATTTAAAATGGATGCTCGTAGTTGATATGAACACTTTTCATATTTTAAATGGATGCTCGTAGTTAATATGAACACTTTTCATATTTTAAATGGATGCTAGTAGTTGATATGAACAATTAATTTTCATATTTTAAATGGATGCTCGTAGTTGATATGAACACTTTTTCTATTTTAAATGGATTCTTCTAGTGTATATGAACACTTTTCATATTTTAAATGGATTCTTCTAGTGGATATGAACACTTTTCATATCTTAAAGGGATGCTCGTAGTTGATATGAACAATTTTCATGTTTTAAATAGATGCTCTTAGTTGATATGAACACTTTTCATATCTTAAATGGATGCTCGTAGTTTATATGAGCAATTTTCATATTTTAAATGGATGAGGGAACGTATACTTCTACTCTACCCTTATGGACTACACAATCGTCAAAACTATTCTGTATGTGAAAATGAACTGAGAAGCTCAATCTTGCCCGAGACAAAGAGAACATGATGTTTTGTTTGTCCAATTGGAGTCACCATTTGTAATTCAGCATTTTTTTTCAAACTATTGTAAATAACACTCATAAGAACTACAGTCAGTAAAACTTTATATAATAAAGTATCTTATAAACAAACAGCATGCTGATATCAAGAGTATGACCTGTTAAAACAATCAGATTATTTGGAGCTATTTCCTACACACGTCAAAAAATTTTACCTGAAAAATCTACAATCAATCTACAATTTACTTTGAAAGCCAATTACTGCCAAGTGATATTTCACAAAATGTCTGCTGTCGTGATGTGCAACAGTTTTATTGGCAGAAACCTTACAGCAAATACATTACTAAGCTAGTGAGGAACGTCTGTGTTCAATATGGCTAGTTTCTGGAGTATGTGAGCTGGCTAAAAAGGTCGTACCAAAAATTAATAATGTCTGCACCCAAATGTGTTCATCTTAGTTTCATCAAACACAAATAAACTGAAAATTCTAAAGCAATAAATGTTTCTATTGTTTTCATAATAATGAAATGAAAACATTCATAGATTAATTATTTTAGTTGAGTGGGAGAATGTAGAATATTATTAAAGTTTAATTAAAGAAAATGATTGCTTAAATGAACTGTATTTAATTACTTTATTCAGTATTAGATGTCTTATAAGAAAAGTTACAGACAAGATAAGTTAACCATGTAATCAATTGTGTTATTGTATTTATTATTTGATTACCTCAAAGTAGTGATATGTTGAAGCCAAAGACAACCCTTAATGTTGTCTTGAAACAATTCCACTAAATTCCAAAATCTTGTATTTTCATTAATACATTAAGCAATAATTAGCAAAATGGTATATCATAACTCGATTTTGCCCACATTTATTGATTCATAATTTTATCGAAATTCCTTTGCATTTTTAATTCACTTAAAGGAATTTTGATGAAGTTATGAATCGATAAATGTGGGCAAAATCGAGTAATGTCTTAATATACAGAATGATACGGGAATAGTTAATATTAAAAAACAAAAATATCATGTTTATATTAAGATTAAACATGATAGATTTAACATTTTAATTAATTACATAACCAGGATGGGGTGAAGATAAATATTAACTAAAATTATTTAAATAAATCTTTTAATTTATAGTTTTTCTTAAAAAATAGCAGGTAAAACGAAAAAAGAAAACAAATATATTGTAACATGTACATAAAAATTTATACAAAACTAAAGCAAATTGAGAAATGAATAGATGGACATATAAATAGAGACTACAATCTGAAAGGTGTAGATTACAAGAATAAATCAGAGAGGAAAAATAAAAAAATTAAAAGATTAAAAATAGAAAATTGTTGAAATATCTAAAAATAAGAAATACGAAGAGAATAAAAAAAAAATAAAGAAAGAAAAGTAAAGTAAAACAAGGATCAATGAGATGAGTGGAAACTGCTTGTTCCCTTAAAATATATGACACATATATTTTGATGCCTGAAGAGTAGCTATTTTTGGAATATTTTTAAATAATGTAATGTTTAAATTTATCCAAATAAAAGAAATAAAATTAACACATTAGGAAATACACCATATGATGTTCTTATTTTATATTTTGTTGTCTTGACTTTTGCAAAAATATTATATATATATATATATATATATATATATATATATATATATATATATATATATATATATATATGTATGTATATAAGAGAAAAGAAATTAAAACTAAGTTAAAATTTACAATTAAATTTATTATTCGACAGAATACTCTTGAAAACCATTTTCAAAGTCCTTATTCTGCAGAGTTTATATATATATATATATATATATATATATATATATATATATATATATATATATATATATATATATATATTTGAGGAAAAGAACAGGAAAAAAACGTGATGTCTTTGCTGTTACGACCACCGAATTTCGAAAATATCGGTGAAAAAAAAAGCGACCCCTCCCTGTAGAAAAGTGCCCAGTTGAGGGAGAAGAAATTAATGTTTTTAGCCAATTTTTCGGTATTTGTCGTCTGAAGGGTCGAGCTTCAAAACGATACTAATCTTGTGAAAATCCGTTGCCTCTGTCGAAGGTTTTAGGCAGATATGCATACATACATATATATATTTATATATTGGTAGCTCAAATTTTCGACCCAAACCGATTAAATAGCTTGCCCTATCTCTGAATACCCTTTATGTAAAATTTCAAATGTTTAGACCATAAATTGTCTGAGTAATTTGATAGAGTCCGCAGAAGTCAATTTTTTTTTTAATTTGGCCCCTATTATGACCCCTTAACATTTATTGTTTTGGGCTCAAATCAAGTTATTAAGTTAGATCCATGTCCAAGGAACCTATATCTAAAATTTCAATTGTTCATACCCAAAACTGTCGGAGGAGTTTGGTAGAGTTCTCAAAAGTCAAATCGTTGAACTTTGACCCCTTAACGGCCAGATTTCTGGCCGAAAACGGATTATAAAGTTTTTCACAAATCTCCATACCCTGTATATCAAATTTCGAGTCTGTAGACTGAAAATTGACAGAGTTATTGTGTAGGGAAATGTACACAGACAAACACACACAGAGACATACAGACACTTTCACTTTTATATATATATTAGCATTTCGGCTCGGCGTTGCCCGGGTGTTTGGAGGTGTATGCTGAGCAAAAAAACAAACAAAAAACGGTCATTTTTTTATTTGACCCCTATTATGACCCCTTAACATTTATTGTTTTGGGCTCAAATCAAGTTATTAAGTTAGATCCATGTCAAGGAACCTATATCTAAAATTTCAAGTGTTTAGACCAAAAATTGTCGGAGGAGTTTGGTAGAGTTCTCAAAAGTCAAATCGTTGAACTTTGACCCCTTAATCGCCAAATTTCTGGCCGAAATCCGGTCACATATATTTTCCCAAATCTCAGTACCCTGTATATCAAATTTCGAGTCTGTAGACTTAAAATTGACAGAGTTATTGTGTATGGAAATGTACACAGACACACACACACAGACAGACAAAAGGACTGCACTCCTTATCGATGTCACAGTTCCAAACGACTTTGGCCTTAATAGAGCAGAACGGGAAAAGATAATAAAATATCAGGACCTCAAAAATGGTCTTTGAAAGAAATAAACATTATACCAGTTGTGACAAGAGCAACTGGCCTAATAAAAAAAAACCTTCAAAAATACTTAGAAGCAATCCCTGGAAAACAAAGCTGCAAAGAAATACAGATAGCAGCCATAAAGGGAACAGTGTCTATTCTTAAAAGAACCCTCGGATATAAATTTAAACTGTAATAGGATCAAGTGTTAGCCCCAGGAAGGAGCCCCTTGATCTCTTCAAACTAACAAAATTAAAATTAAAAAAAAAAAAAGACAGACACTTTCACTTTTATAGATATAATATATATATATATATATATATATATATATATATATATATATATATATATATATATATATATATATATATATATATATATATATATATATATCATAATTTAGCAATTTAAAATTTGTGATTTGAAAAAGTTAAATTTCAAATATAGAAATTTTATTGTATGCAAGACAAAGAATACAGCATAGTAAAATACATTTCCTTAACTCATGAGTTTTCGATGTTTATACATCCTCGGAGGAAAAATATTAGCAAATATTATAAAAGGTTTGCACCTAATTTGCTAAAGGTAATAAACACAGAAAATTAAATGAAATGTTTTTAAAGTTTTATAATCATTTTAGCTACATAAAATAAGGGAAATAGGATATTGATGTTCAAAAAAAAAACAAGATATTGAACTTCAAATCGAAAATGTATGCTAAATCACTGGATTTGCACACCTGTAGATTTATTGTATTTCATTATTCTGAATATATATATATATATATATATATATATATATATATATATGGATGGCGGAGTTAAAAGAATGAGATCTGTATATATATTAAACACAGCCTGACATACTGTGCGCTTCCTCTTTCTGCTGGAGAGTCTCGGTTCTGACATCCCTTTTGGAGGGTCTATGTCAAAACAGTCATACACAGTTTCAATCACTTCACTTCTGTCCTGCGGTGGTTCTTCTTGATCCTCGTAGAAGCGTTTCCTGATTTGGTTCAGGTGCCTGTTATGTTGGAACTTTGGGCCCTGAATGATGTATGTAACATGGCCGATTCTTCGTAAGATCGTGCCCTGTTTCCAAAAAGAAACATTATTTCTAAAATGTCTAAAATACATGTTATCTCCGCTGTTAAACCATTTCGTTGGCATTGTAGAGGTTCTGTTGTGTACTATGTGTTTGGGTAGCAGTTTATCAAATACGGATTTTATTTTCCATCCAAACATGATTTCTGCTGAGGATCCCACATCTGGTTTGTTCGGATTTCTTGTGATTCTGTAAACCTGCAGAAATTGCTGAAGGGCCTTTTCTGTCAGTGTACCGGGCGCCTTTTTTAATGCCCTTTTAAGCATATCGATGAAGCATTCGGCCTGGCTGTTGCTTCTGATGTGGTACTGGGGTGTTGTAATATGCTTGACTTGATACGTCTCACAGAATTCTCTGAACTCTGTCGAGGTGAACTGTGTAGCGTTGTCGCTAACCAAACAGTCTACAACCCCAAATCGAGCAAACAATTCCAATAAAAAATATGTTGTTGTTGCTGTGGTCGGTTTTTTGCATCTTAGTACCTCTGGCCATTTAGAGTAAGAGTCAACTACTATCAGGTAGTAAAAATCCTTCACAGGTCCTGCATAATCCTTGTGGATCCTCGCCCATGGTTGTTCAGCCTTAGGCCAAGGTTTATATGTTTGCAGCCAAAGCACAGCCTTTGCATCTGTTCACTATGTCGGTAATATCTTGGTCCATAGCTGGCCAATAAACAAAACTTCTCATTAGGCTTTTCATTCTGTTTATTCCTGGATGCTCCATGTGAAAATCCCTGAGAATTCTTTTTTGAAGGGTTTGGGGGATGACAACCCTTTCACCATATAACAGTATTTCGTTGCAACCAGAAAAAATGTCTGAACTGGTGTCACCCAGTGCTAATTTCTGCTTCGTGGTTTGAATGAAATTGTCATTTAGGGATTCTGACTTAATTTCCTGAAGTGTGACCGGCAGTTCGCAGATAATGTTGTTTATCATGGTTTTTACATGATTATTAATACGTAGTGCCACGATTACTGAATCTTCAAGAGGTTCCATTTTGGCAGGAATCAGTCTCAATAGAGCGTCTGCATGGGCTAGTTGTTTTGAGGGGAGAAATTGAATTGTAAAATTATAGTTCAGCAGAATAGTTCCCCATCTTAATAGTTCGCAGTGAATGTTGGAAGTCCTTTTTTTGACCCCAAAATGGATATCAACGGCTTATGGTCGGTTTGTAGAAAAAAATGTCTTCCGTACCAAGAACCGGTGAAATTTTGAAACTGCAAATATAATTCCTAGGGCCTCTTTCTCGATCTGAGAATAATTCTTTTCCGCTGGCAAGAGAGTCCGTGATGTGAAAGCAATAGGCTGTTTCGAGCCATCCGGCATTCGATGTAGCATGCACGCCCTGACGCCATATTGACTGGAATGATGTCTAGTAATCTTCTGTCCACTCCCAAGCCTTATCCTTTTTCAGCAATTCATTAAGTGGTGCGCACAATTTGTGCATAATTAGGATGAACCCCTGGTAATAATTTGTCAAACCTTAAAAAAACTCTTCAATTGAGTTATGTTTACTGGTGCCGGCATTTCTTTAATAGCAGTCGCCCTATCTGGGTCTGGGCGTCTGCCATATTTATTGATTATTTGACCCAGGTATTTAATTGTTTATAAAAAGAACTCGCATTTATCTGCTTTGATCTTAAATCCATAATCTTGTATTCGACTGAATACTTGCCTGATATGTTTTTCATATTCCTCCCTGCTTTTGCTCGCTATGATAATGTCATCAAGATCTGCGATTGCGGTGTCCAAGCCAGACAGCATAGTATCCATTATTTGCTGAAATATTGCGGATGCCACCTTGATACCAAACGCAAGTCTTTCATATCTATACAAACCCCGATGACTGTTAATACAGAAGAGGTTAGCGCTTTTGTTGTTTACCGGAATCTGTAAGTAAGCATCGCTTAGGTCGATCTTAGAAAAAAACTTGCCGCCATTTAATTTTGAGAACACTTCTTCTGGACTAGGTAATGGATAGTGAAAATCTTCTAAGGCGCAAACGCGAATTTCTCCGGACCTTTTCTTTATGTAAACTGCCGGAGCAGCCCACTCACTATATTCAACTTTAGTCAGTACACCGATGCTTTCTAGTTCCTGATTTATTTTGTTCAGGGAAGTGAATGGGACATTACGTTTCTTTTTAAACACCGGTTGTGTGCCAGGTTTCAATTTAAAATCTGCGGCCATTTTTGTACACCTCCCCAGGTCAAGAGTAAATATGTTTGTGAATTCTTTTTGTAAACAAGTTATAAGTTTCTCCGTTTCTGCTGGGCGGGTATCTATTTTCTTGCAGAATGTGGATATAGGAAGATCCCAGAGACGAAACTCCTCCATGCTATCAGAACCAAACAGGTTCTCACTATCTTTTAGCACATACAATCTTAGTTTTTTTGTTTTTCCCCGTAAAGTGACGTTTATAATTAATTCACCTTCAAAATTAATTTTTGTACCATTAACGGCCGTCGCCGTTCTGTTAGTTTTTAACATAGTCGGCTTTCGTAATATTTTCCACGTTTTGAGATTTATTATTGAAAGATCCGATCCACTGTCTAGTTGGAATTTAATAGCCTTGCCGAAAATGTTAACCGTTACATATTTGCATAGATTTTCATCTACGACATCCTTAGTTCTGGTTTGACGTACACGGCTTCTATTATGAGTTTTCCTACAGTGCGAACTTTTATGACCGATCTTATTGCATAAATGGCATCTTTTTGTTAAAAATGGGCAATCCCTTACCCAATGTATTCCACCACATCTGAAACAAGCGCTTGGTGTTTTTAGTTTTTCTGAGTTTCGGTGATTAGTGTCTGTGTGCCATTTCAATGGTTTTTTTCTTAGTTACTTTTTTTATATTCGCGATGCCTGCTTCGATATTTCTGGCATCTTTTTTTATAATTTCTACTTTTTGACAATCCTCAGTCAATTTTTGAAGTGTTAAGTTCGGTTCATTTTCTAATTTTGTAAGGACTTTGCGCCTGATTTCCGCATCTTTTCCCGAGGTTAACCGTTGCGCAAACACAAGACATTTAAAATTGTCTGCTGTTAGTTCAGACAACTTAAAGTCATCACAGTGTTTGTTCACTACAGCTGCGTAGGTGGAAAAATTGTCATCATCATCTTTTACCACATTCAAATATCTCCAATGCTTATGGAAAAGAGACGTTTTTAGCGAGAAAAGTTCTGTTAATAAATTTACCGTCTCATTGAATGATAAATCTGCTGTTTTCCGAGGCAAGATGTAATCCACGAATTTATCATGTTCAGCCGTTTCCAATTTTCGTATTAGAAGTCTGATTTTCTTTTGATCAGACCAGTTGCTGCAGTCAATATTTAAAAAATCTTCATAACGCCGAAAATATGCTGTGAATGATTTTTCCTCTTCCTTGTATTTAAAATTGTCTATTGCGGTCCATATTGTATTCTGAGAAAATGCTGAATTGCTTTCTGCGTTCGCATTATTCTTAACAATTTCTGTAAGCAATTCCTCTGTACGTAACTGATGTTCAGCTAACTGTTTTTGAACTTCCTTTTGCTGTTCCTTGGTTTGTATTTGACATTCCGCTAACTGTTTTTGAAATTCCTTTTGCTGTTCCTCGAATCGTGCCTGACGCTTTGCGGCATCAATATGCAACTTGGTCAAATGTTCCAACGCTACTTTCAATTTTGCTTTGTCAGCATTAGCAATTTCAAAACATTCGCTGAATTTTACAAAACCGTTTTATTCTTTCTTATTTCTTCCTCCAGATAATAAAACCAACAGAAAAAAAACATAAATATATACATAAAACATAAATATATAAAAAGTTCATTGTCAAGTGTATATTTTTCTCCAGAGAAAAAAACAACGCCCGATTTTAGCAGCAAAAACTGCAAGTGACGAATTCTTTTTCCAAAAGTATAAAAATTTACCTTTCTAAGTCCCGATGAACCTTTTTCTTTTTGCAAAAGTACAGCACTATCTTTGAAAGTCGCGACAAACTTTTTTCTTTTCAACTCTTTTTTTTTCCATAATAATCTGCATTTAAAAAATTTTTTTTTTAGTTACCGTGAACCTTTCAGTTGCAAGTGTTATGTTAGACACTTCCTTAGGCTTGATAACATTTGAGTCCGACGTATTTTTAGAATACTATTTCAGCGTGAGTATTTTTTTTTCAATGTCGTTATTGGTTTCGATTTTAGTATGCTTCTTGAATCAAATCTCGCCAGTGTTTATTTTTTTAGAACACTGTTTTTAAGCGTGAGTACGTTCTCCTAATCCAATGTCGCCAGTGTTATGGCTTGCAATAAGCCACAAAGAAAACAGAACAACGGAATAGAGTTTAAACAATGTGAAGTAAATAAAGGGTTCGGATCAAAATTTTGTTCAAATACCGGAATTCGACAGAAACTTTCCCAGGTTCGACAAGAAACACCTGAAGAAGGTCGGAGGTTACATCTTCTGAGGCTGTGAAAATCACACTCAAGATGAGAACAGTAATCCAAAGAATCCAATTAATATCACAAACCAATCATCATCACACAAATTCATGAACGTATTATTAAATTTTGTGTATCTAGTTGAATTTTTGCTGTTATACTTTAGATTGAAATTTTCTCATGTAGCTGATGCCTCAGTTTTAAATATAAATTTCTGATGTGAAAAACATCAGTTTTGAATATAAATTTCTGATGTGAAAAACATCAGTTTTGAATATAAATTTCTGATGTGACAAACATCAGTTTTGAATATAAATTTCTTATGTGACAAACATCAGTTTTGAATATAAATTTCTGATGTGAAAAACATCAGTTTTAAATATAAATTTCTGATGTGAAAAACATCAGTTTTGAATATAAATTTCTGATGTGAAAAACATCAGTTTTGAATATAAATTTCTGATGTGAAAAACATCAGTTTTAAATATAAATTTCTTATGTGACAAACATCAGTTTTGAATATAAATTTCTGATGTGACAAACATCAGTTTTGAATATAAATTTCTGATGTGAAAAACATCAGTTTTGAATATAAATTTCTGATGTGAAAAACATCAGTTTTAAATATAAATTTCTGATGTGAAAAACATCAGTTTTGAATATAAATTTCTGATGTGAAAAACATCAGTTTTGAATATAAATTTCTGATGTGAAAAACATCAGTTTTGAATATAAATTTCTGATGTGAAAAACATCAGTTTTGAATATAAATTTCTTATGTGAAAAACATCAGTTTTGAATATAAATTTCTGATGTGAAAAACATCAGTTTTGAATATAAATTTCTGATGTGAAAAACATCAGTTTTGAATATAAATTTCTGATGTGAAAAACATCAGTTTTAAATATAAATTTCTGATGTGAAAAACATCAGTTTTGAATATAAATTTCTTATGTGAAAAACATCAGTTTTGAATATAAATTTCTGATGTGAAAAACATCAGTTTTAAATATAAATTTCTGATGTGAAAAACATCAGTTTTGAATATAAATTTCTGATGTGAAAAACATCAGTTTTGAATATAAATTTCTGATGTGAAAAACATCAGTTTTGAATATAAATTTCTGATGTGAAAAACATCAGTTTTAAATATAAATTTCTGATGTGAAAAACATCAGTTTTGAATATAAATTTCTGATGTGAAAAACATCAGTTTTGAATATAAATTTCTGATGTGAAAAACATCAGTTTTGAATATAAATTTCTGATGTGAAAAACATCAGTTTTGAATATAAATTTCTTATGTGAAAAACATCAGTTTTAAATATAAATTTCTGATGTGAAAAACATCAGTTTTGAATATAAATTTCTGATGTGAAAAACATCAGTTTTGAATATAAATTTCTGATGTGAAAAACATCAGTTTTAAATATAAATTTCTGATGTGAAAAACATCAGTTTTGAATATAAATTTCTGATGTGAAAAACATCAGTTTTGAATATAAATTTCTGATGTGAAAAACATCAGTTTTGAATATAAATTTCTTATGTGAAAAACATCAGTTTTGAATATAAATTTCTGATGTGAAAAACATCAGTTTTGAATATAAATTTCTGATGTGAAAAACATCAGTTTTGAATATAAATTTCTGATGTGAAAAACATCAGTTTTGAATATAAATTTCTTATGTGAAAAACATCAGTTTTGAATATAAATTTCTGATGTGAAAAACATCAGTTTTGAATATAAATTTCTGATGTGAAAAACATCAGTTTTAAATATAAATTTCTTATGTGAAAAACATCAGTTTTGAATATAAATTTCTGATGTGAAAAACATCAGTTTTGAATAGAAATTTCTTATGTGACAAACATCAGTTTTGAATATAAATTTCTGATGTGAAAAACATCAGTTTTGAATAGAAATTTCTGATGTGAAAAACATCAGTTTTGAATATAAATTTCTGATGTGAAAAACATCAGTTTTGAATATAAATTTCTGATGTGAAAAACATCAGTTTTGAATAGAAATTTCTTATGTGACAAACATCAGTTTTGAATATAAATTTCTGATGTGAAAAACATCAGTTTTGAATAGAAATTTCTTATGTGACAAACATCAGTTTTGAATTTAAATTTCTGATGTGACAAACATCAGTTTTAAATATAAATTTCTGATGTGAAAAACATCAGTTTTGAATAGAAATTTCTTATGTGACAAACATCAGTTTTGAATATAAATTTCTGATGTGAAAAACATCAGTTTTGAATAGAAATTTCTTATGTGACAAACATCAGTTTTGAATATAAATTTCTGATGTGACAAACATCAGTTTTAAATATAAATTTCTGATGTGAAAAACATCAGTTTTGAATAGAAATTTCTTATGTGACAAACATCAGTTTTGAATATAAATTTCTGATGTGAAAAACATCAGTTTTGAATAGAAATTTCTTATGTGACAAACATCAGTTTTGAATATAAATTTCTGATGTGACAAACATCAGTTTTAAATATAAATTTCTGATGTGAAAAACATCAGTTTTGAATAGAAATTTCTTATGTGACAAACATCAGTTTTGAATAGAAATTTCTGATGTGAAAAACATCAGTTTTGAATAGAAATTTCTTATGTGACAAACATCAGTTTTGAATATAAATTTCTGATGTGACAAACATCAGTTTTAAATATAAATTTCTGATGTGAAAAACATCAGTTTTAAATATTAATTTCTTATGTGACAAACATCAGTTTTGAATAGAAATTTCTTATGTGACAAACATCAGTTTTGAATATAAATTTCTTATGTGACAAACATCAGTTTTAAATAGAAATTTCTGATGTGAAAAACATCAGTTTTAAATATTAATTTCTTATGTGACAAACATCAGTTTTGAATAGAAATTTCTGATGTGAAAAACATCAGTTTTAAATATAAATTTCTGATGTGAAAAACATCAGTTTTGAATAGAAATTCCTCATGCAGCTCATGAATCAGTTTAAAATAGAAATTTGTCATGTAGCTAATGCATTAGATTTCAACAGCAATACTCATGTAGCTCATGCATCATTTTTAAATAGAAATTTGTCATATAGCTAATGTATCATTTTTAAATAGAAATTTGTTATGTAGCTGATGCATCAGTTTTAAAAAGAAATTTCTCATGTAGCTCATGCATCAGTTAAAAATACATATTTCAAAGCTGCGAATGCATCAGTTTATAAAAGAAATTTATCATGTAGCTCATACATAATTTTCAACAAGACATTTCTCATGTAGCTCACGCATTATTTTTAAATACAAATTATAATGTTTCTACTGCATCATTTTAAAATAGAAATTTATCATGTAGCTCATGCATCAGTTTAAAACAGAAATTGTTCTCATATAGCTCATGCATCAGTTTAAAATAGCAATTTCCCATGCCGCTAATACATCAGTTTATAATAAAAATTTATCATGTAGCTTATGCATCAGTTTTAAATAGAATTTCTTCATGTAGCTCATGCATCATTTTTAAATAGATATTAATCATGTAGCCCATGCATCAGTTTTACATATAACTTTCTCATGTAGTTCATGCATCAGTTTAACATAGAAATTTCTCATTTAGCTGATGCACAGGTTTGCAATAGACTTTCTCATGTAGCTAAGGAATCAGTTTTAAATAGAAATTTCTCATGTAGCTCACGCATCAGTTTTAAATAGACATTTCTGATGTAGTTAATGCATCAGTTTAAAATATAAACTTCCCATGCTGCTAAAGCATCAGTAAAAGATAGATATTTATCATGTAGCCTAATAGAATTTCTCATGTAGCTCGCGAATCAGTTTAATATAGAAATTTCTCATTTAGCTGATGCACAGGTTTTAAATAGAATTTCTCATGTAGCTTATACATAATTTTTAAATAGAAATTTTTCATGTAGCTAATACATCATTTTTAAATAGAACTTTCTCATGTAGCTCATACATCATTTTCAAATTGAAATTTCTTATGTAGCTCATACATCATTTTTCAATAGAAATTTCTCATGTAGTAATGCATCATTGTTAAATACATCATTTCTAAATAGAAATTTCTCATGTAGCTCATATATCATTGTTAAATAGAAATTTCTCATGTAGCTCATACATCATTTGTAAATAGAAATCTCTCATGAAGCTAATGCATCATTTTTAAATGGAAATTTCTCATGTAGCTCATACATCATTTTTAAATAGAAATTTTTCATGTAGCTCATACATTATTTTTAAATAGAAATTTCTAATGTAGCTCATACATCATTTTTAAATAGAAATTTTTCATGTAGCTCATACATTATTTTTAAATAGAAATTTCTCATGTAGCTAATGCATCATTTTTAAATAGAAATTTTTCATGTAGCTCATACATCATTTTTAAATAGAAATTTCTAATGTAGCTAATGCATCATTTTTAAATAGAAATTTTTCATGTAGCTCATACATCATTTTTAAATAGAAATTTTTCATGTAGCTCATACATGATTTTTAAATAGAAATTTCTCATGTAGCTCATACATCATTTTTAAATAGAAATTTCTAATGTAGCTAATGCATCAGTTTTAAATAGAAATTTCTAATGTAGCTCATACATCATTTTTAAATAGAAATTTTTCCTGTAGCTCATACATTATTTTTAAATAGAAATTTCTCATGTAGTTAATGCATCATTTTTAAATAGAAATTTTTCATGTAGCTCATACATCATTTTTAAATAGAAATTCCTCATGTAGCTCATACATTATTTTTAAATAGAAATTTTTCATGTAGCTCATACATTATTTTTAAATAGAAATTTTTCATGTAGCTCATACATTATTTTTAAATAGAAATTTCTCATGTAGCTCATACATTATTTTTAAATAGAAATTTCTCATGTAGCTAATGCATCATTTTTAAATAGAAATTTCTCATGTAGCTAATGCATCATTTTTAAATAGAAATTTCTAATGTAGCTCATACATTATTTTTAAATAGAAATTTTTCATGTAGCTAATGCATCATTTTTAAATAGAAATTTTTCATGTAGCTAATGCATCATTTTTAAATAGAAATTTCTAATGTAGCTCATACATTATTTTTAAATAGAAATTTTTCATGTAGCTAATGCATCATTTTTAAATAGAAATTTCTCATGTAGCTCATACATTATTTTTAAATAGAAATTTCTAATGTAGCTAATGCATCATTTTTAAATAGAAATTTCTCATGTAGCTAATGCATCATTTTTAAATAGAAATTTCTAATGTAGCTCATACATTATTTTTAAATAGAAATTTCTCATGTAGCTCATACATTATTTTTAAATAGAAATTTTTCATGTAGCTCATACATTATTTTTAAATAGAAATTTCTCATGTAGCTCATACATTATTTTTAAATAGAAATTTCTCATGTAGCTCATACATTATTTTTAAATAGAAATTTCTCATGTAGCTAATGCATCATTTTTAAATAGAAATTTCTCATGTAGCTCATACATTATTTTTAAATAGAAATTTCTCATGTAGCTCATACATTATTTTTAAATAGAAATTTTTCATGTAGCTCATACATTATTTTTAAATAGAAATTTCTCATGTAGCTCATACATTATTTTTAAATAGAAATTTTTCATGTAGCTCATACATTATTTTTAAATAGAAATTTCTCATGTAGCTCATACATTATTTTTAAATAGAAATTTCTCATGTAGCTAATGCATCATTTTTAAATAGAAATTTCTCATGTAGCTAATGCATCATTTTTAAATAGAAATTTCTAATGTAGCTCATACATTATTTTTAAATAGAAATTTTTCATGTAGCTCATACATTATTTTTAAATAGGAATTTTTCATGTAGCTCATACATCATTTTTAAATAGAAATTTTTCATGTAGCTCATACATCATTTTTAAATAGAAATTTCTCATGTAGCTCATACATCATTTTTAAATAGAAATTTTTCATGTAGCTCATACATCATTTTTAAATAGAAATTTCTCATGTAGCTAATGCATCATTTTTAAATAGAAATTTCTCATGTAGCTCATACATCATTTTTAAATAGAAATTTCTCATGTAGCTCATACATCATTTTTAAATAGAAATTTTTCATGTAGCTCATACATTATTTTTAAATAGAAATTTCTCATGTAGCTCATACATCATTTTTAAATAGAAATTTCTCATGTAGCTCATACATCATTTTTAAATAGAAATTTCTCATGTAGCTAATGCATCATTTTTAAATAGAAATTTTTCATGTAGCTCATACATCATTTTTAAATAGAAATTTCTCATGTAGCTAATGCATCATTTTTAAATACAAATTTTTCATGTAGCTCATACATCATTTTTAAATAGAAATTTCTCATGTAGCTCATACATCATTTTTAAATAGAAATTTTTCATGTAGCTCATACATTATTTTTAAATAGAAATTTCTCATGTAGCTCATACATCATTTTTAAATAGAAATTTCTAATGTAGCTAATGCATCATTTTTAAATAGAAATTTTTCATGTAGCTCATACATCATTTTTAAATAGAAATTTCTCATGTAGCTCATACATCATTTTTAAATAGAAATTTTTCATGTAGCTCATACATTATTTTTAAATAGAAATTTCTAATGTAGCTCATACATCATTTTTAAATAGAATTTTTTCATGTAGCTCATACATTATTTTTAAATAGAAATTTCTCATGTAGCTCATACATTATTTTTAAATAGAAATTTCTCATGTAGCTCATACATCATTTTTAAATAGAAATTTCTTATGTAGCTCATACATCATTTTAAATAGAAATTTTTCATGTAGCTCATACATCATTTTTAAATAGAAATTTCTCATGTAGCTCATACATCATTTTTAAATAGAAATTTTTCATGTAGCTCATACATCATTTTTAAATAGAAATTTCTCATGTAGCTCATACATCATTTTTAAATAGAAATTTCTAATGTAGCTAATGCATCATTTTTAAATAGAAATTTCTCATGTAGCTAATGCATCATGTTTAAATAGAAATTTCTCATATAGCTAATGCATCATGTTTAAATAGAAATTTCTCATATAGCTAATGCATCAGTTTTAAATAGAAATTTCTCATGTAGCTAATGCATCATTTTTAAATAGAAATTTCTCATATAGCTAATGCCTTAGTTTGAAATAGAAATGTCCACGCAGCTCGTGCATGATTTTTAAATAGAAATTTCTCATGAAGCTCACGCATCAGTTTTTTCAAATTATATCATTTTTTTTTCATTAAAAAAACACCAGTTGTTACCTTCGTTTTTTCAAACTATCATTAAAAAAATTAAAAAAACGGTGGTTTTTAACTTTTGTTTTTAAACTAGTACATCCGTTTTTTCATTAAAAAACATTAGTTTTTAACTACTTTTTTAAACTATCTGATCCTTTTTTTTTTCATTAAAAAAACACCAGTTTACACTACATTGTTCCAACTATATGATCCTTTTTTTCATGTAAAAACACTGGTGTTTATTTTCATTGAAAAACATTGGTTTTTAACTTGTTTCTTCAAACTATCTCATACTTTTTTCATTAAATAACACTGGTTTTTAACTTCTTTTTCAAACTATCTCATCCTTTGTTCATTAAAAAAAACACTGTTTTTTAACTTCTTTTTTCAATCCATCTAAAGGTTTTTTTTTTTCATTAGAAAACTCGTTTTTTAACTTCTTTTTTTCAAACTATCTAATCCTGTTGTTAATTTAAAAAAACACTGGCTTTCGACTTCGTTTTTCAAACTATCTTATCCTTTTTTTCATTAAATAAACCAGTTTACACTTCGTTTTTCAAACAATATCATGCTTTTTTTCATTGAAAAACGCTGGTTTTTAACTTCTTTTTTCAAAGTATCGCATCATTTTTTCATTGGTTTTTAACTGTTTTTTTTTCAAACTATCTTATACGTTTTTCATTAAATTACACGGGTTTTTAACTTCTTTTTCAAACTATCTCATCCTTTTTTAATAAAAAAAACCTCCTGTTTTTTACTCGTTTTTTCAAACTATGTAATCGTTTTTTCATTAAAAAAAAAACTCTGGGTTTTAACTTCCTTTTCAAAGTATTTCATACTTTTGTTCATTCAAAAAACACTGGTTTTTAACTTCTTTTTTCAAACTATCTCATTCTTTTTTTCATTAAAAACCACTGGTTTTTAACTTCTTTTTTCAAACTATCTCATCGTTTTTTTCCTTAAAAACCACTGGTTTTTAACTTCTTTTTTTCAAACTATCTCATCGTTTTTTTTTTTTTTATTAAAAAAAACACTGGGTTTTTTTTTTCAAACAATCGCATCCTTTTTCATTAAAAACACCGGTTTTTTATTTCTTTTTGCAAACTATCTTATCGTTTTTTCATTAAAACAAACACTGGTTTTGAATTTCTTTTTTCAAACTATATCATCCTTTTTTTAATTAAAAAAACGTAGGTTTTAACTTGTTTTCAAACTAGTGCATACTTTTTTTCATTAAAAGACAATGGTTTTTAACTTCATTTTTTAAACTATCTCATCCTTTTTTCTATAAAAAAAAACACTGGTTTTAACTTCTTCTTTTCAAACCATCTCTTCTTTTTTTCATTAAAAAACAGTGGTCTTTAACTTCTCTTTTTCAAACTATCTCATCTTTTTTTCATTAAAAAACTGTTATATCGTAGATTATATGAATAACAAGTCATTACTGGGGTTGTACAGAAAGGGTTTATTTAGGTAAAAAGGTACACACATTTCTAAGCGGCCATTGACAGCTTAGTACTAAATTCTGTCTCCCACGTGACGAGAGTTTGCTTGTCTTTTTATAGACGTAACAGTCCATTCATTTGAGGGGTGTTGGATCAGTCCATTATATCACCTTCCTCCCAAGCTAAATTCTTCCCTAGAATTTCGCTTCACCATTTTTTTCTTTTTTGACTTTGTCCAAAAAATTCAGTTCTTTTTATTTTTCTTTCACTTCTCCTTAAAATTTGCGTTTGCGAATTTTTTGATTTTGGAGAGTGACTTGTATTTTCAGTTACTGAGTGGTGCTTCCTTTTTTGGAGGCTCTATGTGAAAAATGTCATACAGTACTTCCATCGGTACTTCATTGTTTTTAACTATTTCAATATATCGGGGTCTGAGTTGGTTTATATGTTTTTTTGTGGGAAAATGTCTGACCTTTTATAATGTAGACCATTCTTCCAATTCTTTTTGAGATTATGCCTTCTTCCCAAAAACTCTTCCCTGCCCGATAATTGGTGAAAAAAACTTTATCCCCGTCCTTATATATCTTGTATCGTACATTATCTTTTACACTTTTTTTTTTACTTTTTTACTCGGAATTAACCGGTCGAACACAGAGCGCACTTTTCTGGCAAACATTATTTCCGCTGGGGATAAATTTGCATTTGTATTCGGATTAGGCGTTATCCTGTACACTGCTAAAAATTTCTGAAGACTTTTTTCTTCAGTGTCGATGTTATCGTTCTTTTTTAACGTTCGTTTAAAAGTATCGACAAATCTTTCAGCTTGTCCGTTAGATCGAGGGCTAAAAGTTGGTGTTGTGATATGCTCTATGGCCAGTGACTCACAGTAGATCTTAAATTCTTGACCTTTGAACATGGTGCCATTATCACTAACAATTGTTTTTGGTACGCCAAAACGCCCAAATACCTCGTCCAACGCCTTTATTGTGTTTGCCGCTGTAGGATGTTTGAATTTTAAAATTTCTGGCCATTTCGACATGCTATCTACTATTATCAGGTAATAATATCCTTTTAGAGGTCCTGCGTAATCTATATGGATCCGCGTCCATGGTATATCTGTTTTAGGCCAAGGTTGCATCTTAGTGGGCGGCGCTTTTGCTGCTAGTTGGCAACCCTTACATAATTTTATCATTTTTTTCTATGTCCTGATCCATTCCAGGCCAGTACGTATATGCTCTCATTAGTGCTTTCATTCTGGAGATTCCAGGATGTCCCATGTGGAACATTTTTAAAATTCTCTTCTGTAATACTTGAGGTATTACCACTCTATCTGCGTACATTAGAGTTTCATCGCACTTTGAAAATGGAAAAACTGTTAATACTTTCCTCTTCTTTTCTTTTTGTCCCACTTGTTTTTTTATCTTGTTAATATATTCATCTGTTCTTGCTGCTTTCTTTATTTCCTCAAGTGTTGCCGGAAGTTCCCTAACAGTATTTATTAATATATATGTTAGTTCATTTTCTTCTTTTAGTGCAGCTATAACAGTTTCTTCAAGTAATTCAGTTTTATTTGGGATCAACCTGGACAAACCATCTGCGTGTGCAATTTTGCTGGATGCTAGGTGTTTCATTTTAAAATTGTAGTTTAACAGAATCATGCTCCATCTTTGTAACCTATTAGCCGTATGAGTAGGAACTCCTTTTATGGAACCAAAAATCGATAACAAAGGTTTGTGGTCCGTTTCCAAGATAAAAAATCTTCCATGGATGAACCTATGAAATTTCCTCATGGCGTATACAATTGCCAGACCTTCTTTTTCTATCTGACTATAATTTTTTTCTGCGGGTAGCAAAACCCTTGAAGCATGAATAATTGGTTTAGTCGATGCATCTTTGAGTCTGTGTAGTAGCACAGCACCTGAACCGTATTCGCTCGCATCTGCTGCTACAATTAATTCTTTTTTCGGATCGTAGTGAGCTAGTGCTAAATCTGATAACAGACATTTTTTAATCTTTAGGAATGCTTCATCAAATTCTTTTGTCCAGAGCCATTTTTTATTCTTTTTCAATAATTCGTTTAAAGGTGCTCTTAGTTCATGCATATTTGGGATATAAGAATTATAATAATTTGCTAGTCCCAAAAATGACTGTAGCTGCACTATATTTTCTGGTCTAGGCATGTTTTTGATTGCTTCAGTCCTATTAGGATTAGGTTTTCTACCATTTCGATCAATCACTTGTCCCAAATATTCAATTTTGTCCATCCCAAAATTACATTTTTCGAGAGTCACTTTCAATCCATAGTTTGATATTCTCTCGAATACTTTGCCAATGTGGATCTTATGCTCTTCCACATTTTTACTTCTTATAAGGATGTCATCTAGATAAGCCATAGCAAAATCCAAACCTGCTAGCATGTATCCATAATTTGCTGGAACAAATTTGGGGCTACTTTTAAACCAAAAGGCAAACGTTTTAGTGAAAATAGTCCCTTATGGGTATTTAATGTCAGGTACTTAGCACAATCTTGCTGGACTTTTACTTGCCAATACGCTTCAGACAAATCAATTTTTGTAAAAAATTTTCCTCCGCTTAACTTCGAAAAAATTTCCTCTGGGGTAGGAAGCGGGTGGTTATGCTCCTTGAAACAATCATTTAGACCTGTCGAAAAGTCCGCGCATACCCTGATTTTATTATTTTTCTTCTTAACGTAAACCGTGGATAAAGCCCATTCAGAGTAGTCCACTTTTTCTATTACTCCAATATCTTGAAGTCTCTTTAATTCTTTCTCTATAGTTTCTAATGCTGAATATGGAAACTTTCTTTTGGGTTTGAAAACTGGTTTAGCTTCGTCCTTTAGTTCAAATTTCACCTCCGTTTTCGTGCAGCAACCCAAATCTTCAGAGAATACCTCTTTAAAGTCTTTTTTTAATTCGTCAATAAACTTTCCTGGTAGTTTAGAATTTTCTAAACCCGCCAGACTTACTTTATTGCAAAATGAGCTTATGGGTTTTCCCCATAAATTAAAAAGAATCATTAAGTCTATACCGAACAAATTAGAATTTTTCCCCGGTACGACATATAACTTGGTTTTCACAGCATTCTCCTTTAGAGACACATTGGTAAAAAATTCACCCTTAAATTTTAGTTTATTTCCAGACACACTTCTGGCAATTTTTTTTGTATTTTGTAACTTTGGAAACCCAATTTTCTTCCAAGTTACTTCGTCAATTATACTTATGTCGCTTCCCGTATCTAGAAGACAGTTCACATTACAGCCATTAATTTTAATTTCAATATATTTTCTTTTATCACACCTAGACTCATTTTTAGAACCAATGGTCTTTATTTCTGCTTTTCGGTATTTTCCTTTCCTGCATACCGTTGATTTATGGCCTTTTTTTTTTATTACATTTGTTACATATTTTGTATTTAAAGTAACAATCTTTAGTGAAGTGGTTTTTTCCCCCACATGTCTTACAGGATTTTTCGTGTGCACATTTCATCACCCTTTCCATTTTTTTTCCCATATTTTTTTCTTCAAAATTTTTTCCTTCGATGCTTGTATTGTCCTGCTTTAAATTTAACAGTTTCTGACACTCTTCCGTAACTTTTTGTAACGTTATTTCTGTGTCTTGGTTCATAATGGATAATATCCTTGAACGAATATCCTTATCTTTAGAGGCTGTTAAACCTTGCACAAAGATTAGACTTTTAAACATATCCTCTTTGAGGTCTTTTAATTTAAAGGATTCACAATGAGCATTCACTTTCCCTGCATAAGTAATAAAATCTTCGTCCTCCTGCTTCGTGATATTTAAACATTTATAACGTGTATAGAATAGACTATCTCGTTCACTGAAAATGTTTGACAATATTTTTATTGTTTCACTAAAAGAAATCTCTTCAGGTTTCTTTGGCAGGATAAAATTCGTATACTTTGTATTTTCCTGAGATCCAAGTTTTTGAAGAAGAAGGATAATCTTCTCTTCGTCTGTCCAAGACTGACATCTCTTAGCAAAAATATTTTCGTATCTCTGAAAATATGCCGGAAAAGTTAACCCATTTGTCGGCTCGTATACAAATTCGGATAAAGAATTTGCTATTCCTTCAGGAGTGAAACGACAGTTTTTCTGCTGCGTTAAAATACTCTGTAGTATTTCGCTTTGCTTCAATTGTTGTTGCTGAAGTAATTCCATTTGCTTTTGTTGTGCAAACAATGCCGATTGCATAGTTCTAGTGAATTCCGCTAATTGCTCCATGTTAAAAAATTTTTTTTTTTTTTTTTTTTTACAAAACCACACAATTAAACAAAAGATTCACTCAAATGTCCTATAAATTCAATGAATTAAAAGCACAATTTCCTTCCGAAGAGAAAAACAAAAAACACTTCCAGCCGAATAAAACTTGAAATGGACACTTTTTTTTTAAAATGTTCTTTTCAAAAAAATGTTCGCTTCAAAATGTCAATTTCTCTTTTTTTTTTTTAGGACCGTAACCGACTGAAACACTTACTTTTTAAATGTTGGCTCTGTCGAAGTTTTTTTTTCTTCTTCCTTCTTTGAATTTCTTTTGTTTTCTGCTCGTTAATCTTCTTGCGTGCTTTTTCCTTCGCTTTGTTTTTTTAGTGAGTTTCGTTCGAATTCTTCGTCGCCAGTTGTTATATCGTAGATTATATGAATAACAAGTCATTACTGGGGTTGTACAGAAAGGGTTTATTTAGGTAAAAAGGTACACACATTTCTAAGCGGCCATTGACAGCTTAGTACTAAATTCTGTCTCCCACGTGAGGAGAGTTTACTTGTCTTTTTATAGACGTAACAGTCCATTCATTTGAGGGGTGTTGGATCAGTCCATTATATCAAAAACAGTGGTTGTTAACTTCTTTTTTTAAACTATCTCATCCCTTTTTTCTTTAAAATTACTGGTTTTTACTTCTTTTTTCAAACTATCTCATCCTTTTTTTTTCATTAAAAACACTGTTTTTTAACTTCTTTTTTCAATCTATCTTATCCATTTGTTCATAAAAAACACTGGTTGTTAACTTCTGTTTTCAAACTATCTCATCATTTTTTTGTTAAAAAAAACTGGCTTTTAACTTCTTTTTTCAAAGTATCTCATCCTTTTTTTAAGTAAAAAACATTGGTTTTTAACGTCTTTTGTCAAACTATCTCATACTTCTTTTCATTAAAATCACTGGTTTTTAACTTCTTTTTTCAAACTATCTCATCCTTTTTTCATTAAAAAAAGACTGGATTTTAACTTCGTTTTTCAAACTATCTATCGTTTTTTTTTTCATTTAAAAAACACTGCTTTTTAACTGCATTCAATGTATCTTATCAATTTTTTCATTGAAAAGTACTGGTTTTTAACTTCTTTTTTCCAACTATCTTATCCTTTTTGTATTAAAAAACACTGGTTTTTTACTTCTTTTTTAAAACTATATCATCCTTTTTTCATTAAAAAAACAGTGGTTTTGAACTTTTGTTTTCAAACTAGTGTATCCTATTTTCATTAAAAAACACTGGTTTTTAACAACGTTTTTCAAACTATCTCATCCTTTTTTCATGAAAAAAACACTGGTTTTTAACTTCTTTTTGCACACTCTCTCTTTTTTTTTTCAAACTCTATCATCTTTTTTTCATTGAAAAACACTGGATTTTACCGTCTTTTTTCAAACTTATCGCATCATTTTTCATTAAAAAACATTGGTTTTTAATTTTTTTTCAAACTATCTTATACTTTTTTAATTAAATAACACTGGTTTTTCACTTTTTTTAAAAAACTATCTCATCCTTTTTTCAGTAAAAAAGAAACACTGGTTTTTAACTTCTTTTTTAAAACAATCGCATCACTTTTTATCAAAAAACACTGGTTTTTACTTTTTTTCATTAAAATACATCGTGTTTTTAACTTCTTTTTTCAAACTATCTCATTTTTTTTCATTAATAAAACACAAATTTTTAACTTTTTCTTTCAGTCTATCTTATCCATTTTTTCATTAAAAAGTACTGACTTTTAACTTCTTTTTTCAAACTATCTTATCCTTTTTTCATAGAAAACAACACTAGTTTACACTTCTTTTTCAAAACTATATCACCCTTTTTTCATTAGAAAACACTGGTTTTTAACTTCTTTTTTCAAACTATCGCATCATTAAGGAAACTTTGGTTTTTAAATTTTCTTTAAAACTATCTCATCCTTTTTTCATTCAATAACACTGGTTTTTAACTTCTTTTTCAAACTATCTCATCCTTTTTTCATAAATAAAAAACACTGGTTTTTAACTTCTTTTCTCAAACAATCTAATTGTTTTTTTTTCATAAAAAACACTGGTTTTTACCTACTTTTTTCAAACTATCTCATCCTTTTTTTCTTTAAAATAAAACGGGTTTTTAACTTCTGTTTTCAAACTATCTCATTCTTTTTTCATTAATAAAACACAGGTTTTTAACTTTTTCTTTCAATGTATCTTATCTATTTTTTTCATTAAAAAGCACTGGTTTTTAACTTCTTTTTTCAAACTATTTTATACTTTTTTATTAAAAGACACTGATTTTTAACTTCGTTTTTCAAACTATATCATCCTTTTTTCATTAAAAAACAGTGCTTTTGAACTTTTGTTTTCAAACTAGTGCATCCTTTTTTTTTATTAAAAACACTGGTTTTTAACTTCGGTTTTCAAAATATCTTATCCTTTTTCATTAAAAAACCCCTAGTTTACACTTCGGTTTCAAAACTATATCATCCTTTATTTCATTGAAAAACACTGTTTTTTAACTTATTTTTTCAAACTATCGCATCCTTTTTTCATTAGAAAACATTGGTTTTAAAATTTTTGTCAAGCTATCTCACCCTTTTTTCATTAAATAACACAGGTTTTTAACTTTTTTTCAAATTATCTCATCCTTTTTTTAAATAAAAAACACTGGTTTTTAACTTCTTTTTTAAAACTATCTCATTTTTTTCATTAAAAAACACTGGTTTTAAATTTCTTTTTTCAAACTATCTCATTCTTTTTTCATTAATAATAAAACACTGGTTTTTAATTTCTTTTTTCAAACTATCTCATCCTTTTTTAATTAATAAACACTGGTTTTTAACTTCTTTTTTCAAACTATATCATCCTCTTTTTCATTGAAAAAACGGTGTTTTTTCACTCTTGTTTTCAAACAAATGCATCCTTTTTTCATTAAAGAACACTGGTTTTTAACATCGTTTTTCAAACTGTCTTATCCATTTTTCATTAAGTAAACATAAGGTTACATTAGTTTTTCAAACTATACCATCTTTTTTTTTTCATTGAAAAACACTGGTTTTTAACTTCTTTTTTCCAACTATCGCTTCCGTTTTTTTCATTAAAAAACATTGGTTTTAAACTGTTTTTTTTTCAAACTATCTTATACGTTTTCAATAAATAACACTGATTTTTAACTTCTTTTTCAAACTATCTCATCCTTTTTTCATTAAAATCAACTAGGTTTCGACTTATCCTTTTTTCATTAAAAAAACACCAGTTTACACTTCGTTTTTCAAACTATATAATCCTTTTTTTCATTGAAAAATACTGGTATTTAACTTCTTATTTCAAACTATTTCATCCTTTTTTTAATTAGAAAAACATTGGTTTTTACCTTTTTTTTTTCAAACTATCTTATACTTTTTTCATTAAATAACAGCGGTTTTTAACTTCGGTTTTATAAACTATCTCATTCTTTTTTCATTAAAAAAGACTGGTTTTTACCTTCTTTTTTCAAACTATCTCATCGTTTTTTCCATTAAAAACAGTGGTTTTTAACTTCTTTTATCCAACAATCTCATCCTATTTTCATTAAACAATACTAGTTTTAAACTTTTTTTTCAAACTATATCATTCTTTTTTTCATTAAAAAACAATGGTTTTGTTTTCAAACTAGTGCATCCTTTTTTTATTAAAAAAACACTGGTTTTTAACTTCTTTTTTTCAAACTATCGCATCCTTTTTTCATTAAGAAACATTGGTTTTTAACTTTTTTTCAAACTATCTTATACTTTTTTCATTAAAAAACACTGGTTTTTAACTTCTTTTTCAAACTATCTCATCCTTTTTTCATTAAAAAACACTGGCTTTCGACTTCGTTTCTGAAACTATCTGATCCTTTTTTCATTAGAAAAAACACCAGTTTACACTTCGTTTTTCAAACTATATCATCCTTTTTTTCATTAAAAAACACTGGTTTTTAACTTTTTTTTCAAACTATCGCATCATTTTTTCATTAAAATACATTGGTTTTTAACTTTTTTTTCAAACTATGTTATACTTTTTTCATTAATACAATCCCCGGGTTTTAACTTCTTTTTCAAACTATCTAATTATTTTTACATTAAAAAACACTGGTTTTAAACTTCTTTTTTCAAACTACCTCATCGTTTTTTTTTCATAAAAAAAACACTGGTTTTTAACTACTTTTTTCAAACAATCGCATCCTTTTTTATTAAAAAACACCGGGTTTTAACTTCTTTTTCAAACTATCTGATTGTTTTTTCATTAAAACTAACACTGGTTTTTAACTTCTTTTTTCAAACTATATCATACTTTTTTTTGATTAAAAGAACGGTGGGTTTTAACTTTTGTTTTACAACTAGTGCATACTTTTTTCTTTAAAAAACACGGGGTTTTAATTCCATTTTTAAAACAATCTTATCCTTTTTTCATTAAAAAAAAACACTGGTCTCTAACTTCGTTTTTCAAAGTATCTTATCCTTTTTTCATTAAAAAGACACTGGTTTTTAACTTCCTTTTCAAACAATTTCATCCTTTTTTCATTAAAAACGCTGGTTTTTAACTTCTTTTTCAAACTATCGCATCCTTTTTTCATTAATAAACACGGCTTTTTAACATTTTTTTCAAACTATCTTATCCTTTTTTCATTAAAAAAGAACACTGATTTTTAACTTCTTGTTCAAACTATCTCATCATTTTTTCCCTTAAAATACACTGATTTGTAATTTCTTTTTTTAAAACTGTCTCATCCTTCTTGTTTATTAAAAAAACACTGGTTTTTAACTTCGTATTTCAAACTGTCGCATCCTTTTTTCATTAGAAAAACATTGGTTTATAACTTCTTTTTTAAACTATTTCATCCTTTTTTCATTAAAAAGACACAGGTTTTTAACTTCTTTTTTCAAACTATCCCATCCATTTTTTCATTATAAAAGCACATCTTTTAAACTTCTTTTTCAAACTATCTCATTCATTTTTCATAAAAAAAAAAACACTGGTTTTTAACGACTTTTTTCAAATTATGTAATTTTTTTTCTATTAAAAAAAACACTGGTTTTTAATTTCTTTTTTAAACTAGCTCATCCTTTTTTTCATTTAAAAGCACTGGTTTTTAAATTTTTTTTCAACCTATCTTATTCTTTTTTTAATTAAAAAAACACTGGTTCTTAACTTCGTTTTTCAAACTATCGCATACTTTTTTCATAAAAAAACACTAGTTTTTAACTTCTTTTTTAAAACAATCTCATCCTTTTTTCATTAAAAAACACTGGTTTTTGAGTTCGTTTTTCAAACTATATTATCCTTTTTTCATTAAACAAACACTGGTTTTTAACTTCGTTTTTCAAAGTATCTTATCCTTTTTTTCATGAAAAAACACTAGTTTTTAACTTTTTTTTCAAACTATCTTATCCTTTTTTTTATTAAAAAACACTGATTTTAACTTCGTTTTTCAAACTCTCTTATCATTATTTTAATTAAAAAACACTGGTTTTTAACTTCTTTTTTCAAACTATCTCATTCTTTTTTTTTTCATTAAAAAAACACTGGTCTTTAACTTCTTTTTTCAAACTATGTCATCCTTGTTATCATTAAAAAACATCGGTTTTGACCTTTTCAAACTATTTGGTCATTTTTACGTTACAAAACACTAGTTTTTAACTTCTTTTATCAAAGTATCTCATTCATTTAATTATTATAAAAACACTGCTTTTTAACTTCTTTTTTCAAACTATCTCATCCTTTTTTCATTAAAAAAATGCTGGTTTTTAACTTCTTTTTCAAATTATCTCATTCTTTTTTTCATTGAAAAAACACTACTATTTAACTTCTTTTTTCAAATTATCTTATCCTTTTTTCATTAAAAACACTGATTTTTAACTTCTTTATCAAGCTATCTCATTCTTTTTTCCATTAAAAGAACGCTGATTTGTAACTTCCTTTTTCAAACTATCTCATCCTTTTTTTCATTAAAAACACTGGTTTTTAACTTCTTATATCAAACAATCTTATCCTTTTCTCATTAGAAAGACTGGTTTTTACTTCGTTGATCAAATTCCCTCATCCTTTTTTTTTTCATTAACAAAACACCGGTTTTTAACTCCTTTTTTAAAACTCTCATCCTTCTTTTCATTAAAAAAAAACACTGGCTTTTAACTTCGTTTTTAAAACTATCTCATACTTTTTTTCATTAAAAAATACTGTTTTTTTCTGCTCTTTTAAAAGTATCTGATCCTTTTTTCATTAAAAAAGCACTGGCTTTTCACTTCGTATTTCAAACTATCTTATCTTTTGTTCATTAAAAAACACTGGTTTTTAACTTCTTTTTTCAAATATCTAGTACTTTTTTCATTATAAAACACTGGTTTTTAACTTCGTTTTTCGAACTGTCGCATCCTTTTTTCATTAAAAAAGCACTGGTTTTAACTTCTTTTTTAAAACTATCTCATCCTTTTTTTTTTTCATTAAAAAACACTGGTTTTTAACTTCTTTCTTTCATTTATCTTATCCTTTTTTCGTTAGAAAAACAATGGTTTTTAACTTCTTTTTCAAACTATTTCATCCTTTTTTTCATTAAAAAAACACTGGCTTTTAACTTCGTTTTTCAAACTAGCTTATCATTATTTCATTAAAAAACACTGGTTTTAAACTACTTTTTTCAAAGTATGTCATACTTTTTTTTCATTAAAAAACACTTGTTTTTAACTTCTTTTTTCAAACTATCCCATCATTTTTTCATTAAAAACACTGGTTTTTAACTTCTTTTTTCAAACTAGCTCATCTTTTTTTTGTTAGAAAAACACAGGTTTTTAACTTCTTTTTCAAACTATCTTATCCTTTTTTTCATGAAAAGAACACTAGCTTTTAACTTCGTTTTTCAATCTATTTCATCATTTTTTCATTAAAAACACTGTTTTTTAACTTCTTTTTTCAAACTATCTAATGCTTTTTTCATTAAAAAAAACACTGGTTTTTAAATTCTTTTTTCAAACTATCTCATCCTGTTTTTCATTAAAAAACACTGGTTTTAACTTCTTTTTCGAACTATCTCATTTTTATTCATTAAAAAAACACTGTCTTTTAACTTCTTTTTTAAAACCATCGCATCCTTTTTTCCTTAAAAAACACTGGTTTTTATCTTTTATTTCAAAGTATCTTATCCTTTGTTCATTAAAAACACTGGTTTTAAACTTCTTTTTTCAAACTATCTTATCTTTTTGTCATTAAAAAAAACACTGGTTTTTAACTTCTTTTTAAACTATCTCATTCGGTTTTTCATTATAAAAACACTCCTTTTTAACTTCTTTTTCAAACTTTCTCATTCTTTTTTCATTAAAAAAACTTTTATTTTTTTTTTTACATAGGCATCACCACATTATCAAGGCCAAGAGGCCACTCAAGGATAAGGGTTAAAGAGTGTACAGTAGAAATTGGACAATATAGTAATTATTAGTAATGAAAATTTGGTAAATTTGATAACTTATATGAAACAGCTCATCAAGAACTTATTTACGTTAGACTTGAAGACAACCATATTGTAGTCAGCCGGAAAGCAGGAAAACGGAAGACAATTCCACAGGCGTGCAGTTCTAAGAAAGAAGCTTTGTTCATGGTATCTACGTTTAGGTTTAGGCTCAGATAAAGAGTGGGGGGAATTATTGATAGTGTTTACAGCTAGACGAGTGTTTCTTGTGAAAGTTTGGTGAGGGGGGGCCATAGATTGAAGCTCAGTCGAACACTTTCCATGAAAATAACGATACATCAGAGACAAACTCGCAACATCTCTTCTGTGAGATAGAGGTTGCAAGGTAGAGAAAAGGACATCTCCTACGAGGCTATGAAGTCTATTTTGAATTCTATCAAGCCAGGCCAAGGCCTTTCTAGCAGCTACTGCCCAGATGTGGGAACAGTATTCCATCCTTGGACGTACCTGGCTCTTATATAGATAGAGAATAGCATCAGCAGTGAGATATCTACCGGATCGATAGAAAGATCCCACCATTTTTCCAGCGGCCTTGGCAACAGATTTGATGTACGTGTTCCATTTAAGATCAGGAGTAATGGTCAAGCCAAGAAGCTTGTCAAAGCTAGAGGCCTCCTGAAGACGAGAGCCATTCTTTTCAATTGATGCCAGATGTGGATCAGAATGTTGATGATGTAATCACTGGTTTTTAACTTCTTTTTCAAACTAGCTCATCGTTTTTTCATTACGAAACACTGATTTTCAATTTTTTTTTCAAACTATCTTATCATTTTTTCATTAAAAAAAAAAACACTGGTTTTTTACTTCTTTTTAAAACTAGCTCATCCTTTTTTCATTAATAAACACGGGTTTTTAACATTTTTTCAAACTATCTTTATTTGTAATTTCTCTTTTCAAACTGCCTTATCCTTTTTGTTTATTAAAAAACACTGGTTTTTAACTTCGTTTTTCAAACTATCGCATACTTTTTTCATAAAAAAACACTAGTTTTTAACTTCTTTTTTAAAACAATCTCATCCTTTTTTCATTAAAAAACACTGGTTTTTGAGTTCGTTTTTCAAACTATCTCATCCTATTTTTTCATAAAAAAGCACTGGTTTTTAACTTCTTTTTTCAAACTGTCATCCTTTTTTCATTAAAAACACTGGTTATTACCTTCTTTTTTAAAACTATCTAATCCTGTTTTCATTTTTAAAAAAAAACAGTTTTTTTCTGCTCTTTTCAAACTATCTCATCCTTTTTTCATTAAAAAACACTGGCTTTTCACTTCGTATTTCAAACTATCTTATCCTTTGTTCATTAAAAACACTGGTTTTTAACTTCTTTTTTCAAATATCTCATATTTTTTTCATTACAAAACACTGGTTTTTAACTTCGTTTTTCAAACTGTCGCATCCTTTTTCATTAAAAAACACTGGTTTTTAACTTCTTTTTTAAAACTATCTCATCCTTTTTATATTAAAAAACATTGGTTTTTAACTTCTTTTTTCAAACTATCTCATCCTATTTTTTAATTAAAATAACACTGGTTTTTAACTTCTTTTTACAAGCTATCGCATCTTTTTTTCCCCTAAAAAAACATTGGTTTTTAACTTCTTCTTTAAAACTCTCTTATCCTTTTTTTCATTAATGCACACTGGTTTTTAACTTCTTTTTTCAAACTATGGCATCCTTTTTTCATTAAAAAAATCACTGGTTTTTAACTTTTTTTTCAAAGTATCTTATCCTTTTTCATTCAAAACATTGGTTTTTGACTTTTTTTTTCAAACTATCTCATCCTTTTTTCATTAAAAAAACATTGGTTTTTAACTTCTTTTTCAAACTATCTACTCCTTTTTTATATTAAAAAAACACTGGTTTTTAACTTCTTTTTCAAACTATTTCATTCTTTTTTTTTAATTAAAAAAAGACTGGTTTTGAACTTCTTTTTACAAGCTATCGCATCCTTTCTTTCCTTAAAAAAACACTGGTTTTTAACTTCTTTTTTCAAACTATCGCATCCTATTTTTCATTACAAAAAACACTGGTTTTTATTTCTTTATTAAAACTATCTCATTCTTTTTTCATAAAAAACACTGGTTTGTAACTTCTTTTTTCCATTTATCTTATCGTTTTTCATTAGAAAAACACTGGTTGTTAACTTCTTTTTCAAAGTATCGCATCCTTTTTTCATTAAAAAGGCACTAGTTTTTAACTTCTTTTTCAAGCTATCTCATTTTTTTTTTCATGAATAAACAGTGGTTTTTAACTTCTTTTTTCAAAGTATTTCATCCGTTTTTTTTTTCATTATAAAAACACTCCTTTTTAACTTCTTTTTCAAACTATCTCACTCTTTTCTTTATTAAAAAAACACTGGTTTTAAACTTTTTTTTTAAAATTATCTTATTCTTTTTTCATTAAAAAACAGTGGTTTTTAACTTCTTTTTCAAATTAGCTCATCCTTTTTTCATTAAAAAACACTGGTTTTTAATTTTTTTTCAAACTATCTTATCCTTTTTTCATTAAAAAAACACTGGTTTTTAACTTCTTTTTCAAACTATCTCATCCTTTTTTCCATTAAAAAACACTGGTTTGTAATTTCTATTTTCAGACTGTCTCATCCTTTTTTTTCATTAAAAACACTGCTTTTAACTTCATTTTTAAAACCATCCCATGCTTTTATTCATAAAAAGCACTGGTTTTTAACTTCTTTTTACAAACAAACTTATCCTTTTTGCACAAAAAAACACTGGTTTTTGACTTCGTTTTTCAAACTATATCATCCTTTTTTCATTAAAAAACACTGGTTTTTAACTTCTTTTTCAAACTATCTACTCCTTTTTTATATTAAAAAAAACACTGGTTTTTAACTTCTTTTTCAAACTATTTCATTCTTTTTTTTAATTAAAAAAAGACTGGTTTTGAACTTCTTTTTACAAGCTATCGCATCCTTTCTTTCCTTAAAAAAACACTGGTTTTTAACTTCTTTTTTCAAACTATCGCATCCTATTTTTCATTACAAAAAACACTGGTTTTTAATTTCTTTTTTCAAACTATCTCATTCTTTTTTCATAAAAAAACACTGGTTTGTAACTTCTTTTTTCCATTTATCTTATCGTTTTTCATTAGAAAAACACTGGTTGTTAACTTCTTTTTCAAAGTATCGCATCCTTTTTTCATTAAAAAGGCACTAGTTTTTAACTTCTTTTTCAAGCTATCTCATTTTTTTTTCATGAATAAACAGTGGTTTTTAACTTCTTTTTTCAAACAATCTCACCTTTTTTTCATTAAAAAGACACAGGTTTTTAACTTCTTTTTTCAAAGTATTTCATCCGTTTTTTTTTCATTATAAAAACACTCCTTTTTAACTTCTTTTTCAAACTATCTCACTCTTTTCTTTATTAAAAAACACTGGTTTTAAACTTTTTTTTTCAAATTATCTTATTCTTTTTTCATTAAAAAACAGTGGTTTTTAACTTCTTTTTCAAATTAGCTCATCCTTTTTTCATTAAAAAACACTGGTTTGTAATTTCTATTTTCAGACTGCCTCATCCTTTATTTTTCATTAAAAACACTGCTTTTAACTTCATTTTTAAAACCATCCCATGCTTTTTTTTCATAAACAACACTGGTTTTTAACTTCTTTTTACAAACAATCTTATCCTTTTTGCACAAAAAAATACTGGTTTTTGACTTCGTTTTTCAAACTATATCATAATTTTTTCATTAAAAAACACTGGTTTTTAACTTCGTTGTTCAAACTATGTCATCCTTTTTTTTTCATTAAAAAACATTGGTTTTCATCTTCTCTTTTCAAACTATCTCATCCTTTTTTCATTAAAAACACACTGGCTTTCGTTTTTCAAACTATCTTATACTTTTTTGCATTAAAAAAAACATTGGTTTTTAACTTCTTTTTTTCAAACTATCTCTTCCTTTCTCCATTAAAAAAAAAATGGTTTTTATCTGCTCTTTTCAAGCTATCTCATTCTTTTTTTATTAAAAAAAAAAACACTGGCTTTTCACTTCGTATTTCAAACTATCTTACGCTTTGTTCATTAAAAAACACTGGTTTTTAACTTCTTTTTTCAAATATCTCATAATTTTTCATTAAAAAACACTGGTTTTTAACTTCGTTTATCAAACTATCTTATCCTTTTTTCATTAAAAAAAACACTGGTTTTTAACTTCTTTTTTCAAACTATCTCATCCTTTTTTTATTAAAAAACACTGGTTTTTAACTTCTTTTTTCAAACTATCTCATCCTTTTTATATTAAAAAACACTGGTTTTTAACTTCTTTTTCAAACTATCTCACCCTTTTTTTTATTAAAATAACACTGGTTTTTAACTTCTTTTTTCAAACTATCTCATCCTTTTTTTTATTAAAAAACACTGGTTTTTAACTTCTTTTTTTCAAACTATCTCATCCTTTTTATATTAAAAAACACTGGTTTTTAACTTCTTTTTCAAACTATCTCATCCTTTTTTTTATTAAAAAACACTGGTTTTTAACTTCTTTTTTCAAACTATCTCATAATTTTTCATTAAAAAACACTGGTTTTTAACTTCGTTTATCAAACTATCGCATCCTTTTTTCATTAAAAAAAAACACTGGTTTTTAACTTCTTTTTTCAAACTATCTCATCCTTTTTTTTATTAAAAAACACTGGTTTTTAACTTCTTTTTTCAAACTATCTCATCCTTTTTATATTAAAAAACACTGGTTTTTAACTTCTTTTTTCAAACTATCTCATCCTTTTTATATTAAAAAACACTGGTTTTTAACTTCTTTTTCAAACTATCTCATCCTTTTTTTTATTAGAAAACACTGGTTTTTAACTTCTTTTTTCAAACTATCTCATAATTTTTCATTAAAAAACACTGGTTTTTAACTTCGTTTATCAAACTATCTTATCCTTTTTTCACTAAAAAAAACACTGGTTTTTAACTTCTTTTTTCAAACTATCTCATCCTTTTTATATTAAAAAACACTGGTTTTTAACTTCTTTTTTCAAACTATCTCATCCTTTTTATATTAAAAAACACTGGTTTTTAACTTCTTTTTTCAAACTATCTCATCCTTTTTATTTATTAAAAAACACTGGTTTTTAACTTCTTTTTTCAAACTATCTTATCCTTTTTATATTAAAAAACACTGGTTTTTAACTTCTTTTTTCAAACTATCTCATCCTTTTTTTTTATTAAAAAACACTGGTTTTTAACTTCTTTTTTCAAACTATCTCATCCTTTTTATATTAAAAAACACTGGTTTTTAACTTCTTTTTCAAACTATCTCATCCTTTTTTTTATTAAAAAACACTGGTTTTTAACTTCTTTTTTCAAATATCTCATAATTTTTCATTAAAAAACACTGGTTTTTAACTTCGTTTATCAAACTATCTTATCCTTTTTTCATTAAAAAAAACACTGGTTTTTAACTTCTTTTTTCAAACTATCTCATCCTTTTTATATTAAAAAACACTGGTTTTTAACTTCTTTTTTCAAACTATCTCATCCTTTTTATTTATTAAAAAACACTGGTTTTTAACTTCTTTTTTCAAACTATCTTATCCTTTTTATATTAAAAAACACTGGTTTTTAACTTCTTTTTTCAAACTATCTCATCCTTTTTTTTTATTAAAAAACACTGGTTTTTAACTTCTTTTTTCAAACTATCTCATCCTTTTTATATTAAAAAACACTGGTTTTTAACTTCTTTTTCAAACTATCTCATCCTTTTTTTTATTAAAAAACACTGGTTTTTAACTTCTTTTTTCAAATATCTCATAATTTTTCATTAAAAAACACTGGTTTTTAACTTCGTTTATCAAACTATCTTATCCTTTTTTCATTAAAAAAAACACTGGTTTTTAACTTCTTTTTTCAAACTATCTCATCCTTTTTTTATTAAAAAACACTGGTTTTTAACTTCTTTTTTCAAGCTATCTCATCCTTTTTATATTAAAAAACACCGGTTTTTAACTTCTTTTTCAAACTATCTCATCCTTTTTTTTATTAAAATAACACTGGTTTTTAACTTCTTTTTTCAAACTATCTCATCCTTTTTATATTAAAAAACACTGGTTTTTAACTTTTTTTTCAAACTATCTCATCCTTTTTTTTATTAAAAAACACTGGTTTTTAACTTTTTTTTTCAAACTATCTCATCCTTTTTATATTAAAAAACACTGGTTTTTAACTTTTTTTTCAAACTATCTCATCCTTTTTTTTTATTAAAATAACACTGGTTTTTAACTTCTTCTCTCAAGCTATCGCATCCTTTTTTTCCTTAAAAAAACACTGGTTTTTAACTTTTTTTTCAAAGTATCTTATCCCTTTTTCATTAATGCACACTGGTTTTTAACTTCTTTTTTCAAACTATCGCATCCTTTTTTTCATTAAAAAAAACATTGGTTTTTAACTTCTTTTTTCAAACTATCTTATCCTTTTTTCTTTAAAAATAACACTGGTTTTTAACTTCTTTTTCAACTATCTACTCCTTTTTTATATTAAAAAAACACTGGTTTTTAACTTCCTTTTCAAACTATTTCATCCTTTTTTTTCATTAAAAACACCGGTTTTTAACTTCTTTTTCAAACTATCTCATCCTTTTTTTTATTAAAAAACACTGGTTTTTAACTTCTTTTTTCAAACTATCTCATCCTTTTTATATTAAAAAACACTGGTTTTTAACTTCTTTTTCAAACTATCTCATCCTTTTTTTTATTAAAATAACACTGGTTTTTAACTTCTTCTCTCAAGCTATCGCATCCTTTTTTTCCTTAAAAAAACACTGGTTTTTAACTTTTTTTTCAAAGTATCTTATCCCTTTTTCATTAAAAACACTGGTTTTTAACTTCTTTTTTCAAACTATCGCATCCTTTTTTTCATTAAAAAAACATTGGTTTTTAACTTCTTTCTTCAAACTATCTTATTCTTTTTTCATTAAAAAAAAACACTGGTTTTTAACTTCGTTTTTCAAAGTATCTTATGCTTGTTTCATTAAAAAGACACTGGTTTTTAACTTCCTTTTTAAACTATTTCATCCTTTTTTTTCATTAAAAACACTGGTTTTTAACTTCTTTTTCAAACTATCTCATCCTTTTTTCATTAAAATAACACTGGTTTTTAACTTCTTTTTGCAAACTATCTCATACTTTTTTTCATTAAAAAACACTGGATTTTAACTTCTTTTTTCAAACTATCTTATCTTTTTTCCATTAAAAAACACTGGTTTTTAATTTTGTTTTCAAACTATCTCACCCTTTTTTTCATTAAAAAAACTCCTGTCTTTTTTCACATTATCTCATCCTTGTCTCTTTTCTTTCAAAAAGAAAGTTTACTGTTGAAGCTTCCAAAAACATGAATTTTCTGCAATCTTTGAACTTTTTACATCTGGATTTTTCTTATTGAAAATCAATTCCAAGTGGGGAGGTACAATAGCAGCCATAACAGCAACAGCCTCCATTACGATTTTGAATCTATGTTTCATTACTAAGCTGAACACTGATTGGTGCAATCATTTAATTCCTTTTTGGTTTTCCCAATCTGAAACCATCTCTCAGGTGAGCTGAATACCTGATAAGAAATTATGAAAGGGTTAATACATGTTTTACTTCCTCTTCCTTTTCCACAAGCTGAGACTGAAACATCCATATTACTTGGACCAACCCCCAACCTTCTCTCTTGGAACTCAACAGAAACCTCCTCTGTTTTTTGGCCCTGAATTCGATTTTGACAAGAAGATCTTAGAATCCAACATGGCAACTGCCAACACACAAGGATTAAATAATGTAACACACACACACACACACTGATTTCCATACCTGTGTACAAACAAACATTCTTCACACATGAATCTTTTTCCCTTCCCTGTAACACAAACATGCACATATTTACAAAGAAACTGAATGCTTACTATCCTCAGGTGTCTTCAGTTTCTCTGTATGTGTGTCATAAATTCTGACATGCGGATACTTTTGACTAGAAGTAAACCCTGACCAAATATTTAAAAAAAAAAATGGTGTGCTGTCTCCTCAAGTGATCCAGCACATCCCGCACTCCCTGTGCCTGATTGTGACGTAATCAAACATTAGGGAGCTTTAGAATCCCCCAGAGGGCCTAAGAAGGTTCGGGTAACTACGCTGAGATAGCTAATTGTTCCTGGGTGATGCCAGATAACACGAGGATTTAAAATGGAGAATATAAATAGATATATTTTATTTCATGTCAAAATAGATATTGTTTGAAACCAGAGAAATATATTTTGCAGTGAAAGTTGATGACAGGAAACTTGAAGCATAACATTGTCTGGCCTTGGGGAACTCAAAGTCGGATGTCAGAACTGACATCTGACTTTAGGGGGTCATGAAAATTAATATATCTGTGGAACTCAGATCCCAGATTTGGGGATTACACACATGCAAAATCTGGGGCTTTTCGATTCGTGGCGAAATCTTATTGACTGGGAAAACTTCCACCCCATCCACATACCTCACTATATATACTACTGTCGCGAAAATTAGTCAGAGAGAGAGATTGCTTTTTGATTTCGGGGAGAACAGATCGTATAGAGACCGCCGTTCCCTGAGGTCGCGACCCTTCCTCCTTCCCCTCATCCCCCTGTCTGACACTGTCCGTGAGACTTTAAAAAAACTTACTAAGAATTGAATGATATTTATAAAAACATTTGTACATAAGTTTGTGAAATCGATTCTGTAGAATAGAGTTTCACGTGTTTGTTTTTTCTTCCTGCCTGCGGCTTCGATATTCGCTTTCAGCATACAGGGTTCAATGTAACAACCTCAGAGAAGAACCAGATGAAATAAGCCGAGAGTTCTAGATAAAACAGGGGTCCTAGCCAAGCTTCATCAGAAAAGGTGTTACAGATTCACCCCTTTTATTAATAGAGGGAATCTTTTAATAAAACATAAAGCCGTTGACAAAATCATATAACAAAATATGAAGAAAAATACAAACAAAACATGGTCTGTTGCTGAAAAGAAGGTGTTGCTGTTTTGCTAGCATTACTCAAAATTTGAAATGTGGATTAAGACAATCAAATTCTGACTGAGAAGATAAAAGAAACTGAGAAAAAGAATACATTAATTGCCTGACTAAGATCTCCGGTTTCTCAAATGGCAGTATATATGATAGAAGAGAAGATCACCATCATTAAGAATACAGCCATAAAGGAGGCAGAAAATGACTACTTTCCTATCAAGGAAGAGGAAACTATAAGGAGACAAGAGTCTAGACGAGAGAGGAAAAAGAAGTGGACATTGGTATGGGCTATGGAATATGCCTGAACAAAACATACCCAACAAAAGCAAAGGACAGAAACCTAGAGGGAAATATTCTTCCACTTCTGTCCAGATAAAAGAAATGTTCCACCACCAAAAATAACATCTCAGTTTTCAATGAGGCTGAGATGGAATACATAAAAACAGAAATATAGGCTGGCATTAGAAAAAAACAGAGTTTGTTAGAAAACCCCATAAAAAGTCCCATCATTAATCAATACACCATCTCAAAAGTAAAGCCAGAACGATACCACCATTCACTTGTTGATCTAACAGGACTGTCTGTGGCCATGAGACTTCAACAGAGATCTACTTTAACACCAGGATCGATTTTGCTGAATGACTCCCTTACTTATCTCTCTCTCCCATCAAGTACAAAGTAAACAACTATAATAATCCCTCACTGAACCTTGAATGATGATCAGTTGGCATTGGAGGAAGATCTATGTAAGACCATCGAGGAGGTCCAGAGGATTGGGCTGGAGGAAAGACCTGTTGCCAAAATTACAATCCATGAAAGCTACAAGAGTAGCAACAAAAAGGGTGAATGTTGTTATATGACATCCCTCATGGAGTTGAACCAGCTCTTATGTTGCAGGACACTACATTGTTAAAAAATGGCAAAAACAATGGGAGTCCGGAGCAAAAAAACAAACACCATGCTGGAAACGAAAGCTCCAAAATCAACTGAACCGTTGCAGAAAGGAATTTTCTCAGATAAAACAATTCCTTGTTGACACTGCAGTACAGGAACGGTTGAAAAAATCATCTGCAGGCTCAGTGTAAAATATGGTAAAAAACAAGAGCTGGGGGATTATTGCCTCTGTTCCAAAATAAAGGTTCTTACAATGAAAAGGCCAAATGGATCCAAGATGTAAAAGGCAATGGAAACAAACCTGAAATGCCAGAGATAACAGATGGCATAATAAAATAAAAACTGAATGATTTTCAAAACTACAAAAAACTGGTATAAACAATCTAGTGAAATTCTAGCTTAAACAACTAACAGCACTGCCTGGTCATTATAACGGTTGCTTCAACAGACTATTGGGAGGGGCTGAAGAGACCATGCCAGTATGGCTTTTAAAAAGTGATAATACCCTCATACTGAAATCTAGTTAAACACAAAGTTAAGTATAAACTATATTACAAATAAACTCTTCTGAACTCTTCTTTGTTTTCTTTCTTTTTCTTTTTTTTTAGGATGAAATCATTTAACTCAGTAGTTCTCACCCTTCTTTTATCTCATTAACCCTTTCTTTGAGTATTAGAATGATATCTGTATCCTTCATTCGTAATCTGAGATTCTCATCACTCTATGTTTACTTGAGCATCATATGGTTGACGCCTTAACAACATTCTTTGCAATCTTTGAGATGTTTGTACAATGATTTTGTTTTGTATACTTTTCAAAAGCTTGTGATCCAACTCGATTTAGAAGTCTATTCCATATTCGTATAAAATCTTTCACAACCAAATATTATTCTGTTTCAATGTTAGACTATTGTGATTTAAAATGCAATAATCGTTTATTAGTGTTGCACCTGGCCCTCATATTTTTGTCTTATTTTACATTTTTCTTTATTAGAAGCAAAATCGTACCCCTGAACTGTGCCCATCTCAACCCTCTATCATGCTCTTTGATTGTTCTGCCAGTTTTGTAGATATCATCGGATATGCCAATGGATATCTTTCAGTATTTGGTCCATTTTTTGCTAGTATATATACTGTAACATTTTAAGACCAAACACACTCGATTATTTATCAGAGTGTATTGTTTGGAATTTTTTTGTTTCTTTCTACTATTTGTGGTTGCACTTATGTACGAGGGTCAATCCAAAAGTAAAATCTCCCATTATTTTAACTCAAAACGTTGAAGAATGGACGAAGACAAGAGTGGTACCATCAAAACAAGTGACCTTTGTGTGCCAGAATTATTTTTCTACATTGTCACCACCATTCTCAATGCATTTTGCCAGAAATTCAATGATGTATCTCTGCTTCTGACGCATGTCCATGGAAAGGGTTGCTTTCTTAGTTAATATTTGCAACAAAGAGATGAAACTTTCAGGTCATAGATGCATCAGTTCAATCATCATAACAATGCAATTTGCAATCCCCTCTGATCCGCTTGGGTGGAATAAAAACATAGAAGGCACTACTTTTGGAAAGCCCCTCATAATCTGTTGTTTTCTTTACTATTTTGATAACACCTGTAGCAGACAAACTTGCAACAAGCACAGTAGCAGGAGTTAATTCTCGCAGCTCGAGATTTGAAATCCATTTTCTCCCAGCTCTCAATTACGTGACCAAGTATATAAAAGGCGAAATCGGCAAACCCTCTTTCTCCCTACCAGTCTAATGTGAGTACCACAAGCCAACATGGTTCTCATCAAAACTTACTTCCACGTGTGCTTCATACACGCACTCTTTCCTACCATGAGACACTAACCCTACTATCGGACATACACTCCTCCAACACATTAAACACTTTTCTCTCTCTTTCAACAGGCCTGACCTATATCCAATCTTCGTCTCCACATCAGGAACTCTTATCACGACTGTAATAAATACAAGCACGCATGAACACTGAACTCTCTTACTAACCCGTTTCTCTCATGTATGTGCTACTAACGAAGATGACAAATTTGTTATTAAATGTTAAAATGAAACTTCCTTTCATTTTCTTCATTTTTAACTAAAACACCCATATCTTCCATTTTAATTTAGCTTTCTCAAAGTCGCCTTACGCATGCTTAACACCAGCTAGAGAGCACGAAGCCTCTCGAAATGCAACTTTGACACCCTCAGTCAAGTTGTCAAAGCCCAGCGGTTGAAAAGTCTCAGCAGCAGTAGTTCAAACAACTCTTTTTAGGGTTAATTACCATAAATTATTATTGTGATTCAAATAGCCCATTTCATGGCTAACTACTGCAAACAACCTGTATGCAAACTTCACTCTCTACTACTGCTTGCATTCTGAGACTACCCTCTACAACCAGCGAATTCTGGGGCACTCCAGTGGCTCCGGCTCACTCCTGCAGCCTCCAGCACTTCCTGCAGCTTGCAGCCTCCAATGTTTCTTGCAACTTCAGCACCTCCTGGATTTCCAGCCTCTTGCAGTCTCCAGCACCTCTTGCAGATTCCAGCACAACCTAAAATTTCCAGCAGCATCCAGCCTTCAGTTTCCAATGCCCACTGATATGGAGCTATCTGTTCCAGTGCCCACTGACATCTGGCTACTAGTTTCCAGAGCACACTGACATAGAGCAACTGGCTCCAGTGTCACTGATGTCCAACTACCCGTTCCAGTACCCAATGACATCCAGTTATCTGTTTCAGTGTCCACTGACGATCTCCATTACCTACAATTTACCATTTCAATTCTCAGTAAAATAAAACATGATATCTATCGTCTTTAAACAATTATCAGTGTCTGCCATTATTGTTTGTTATTGCCAATATCTTTTTGCCTTTGTGTCGATCTTGTTAAATCATTAATAAATGATCGATTGGCACCTTCACATCTTTCAGTCCGCTGCATCAACATCACAATTTTTCTCCTAGTCACCTCTTTCCAAGAGCTGAAAGGTTATTTTTACAAGCACAGAGTATTAGACATGTAGGGAAAATTGTAGTGTGTATGATTAGCGCAGGTGTCATTCGCTTAAAAAAAGAAAAAGTCTTAAGCTCAAAACCTGACACAAGACAAAACGTGTCATGCAAATTGAGACACGGTCAGGTTTGACAATATAAAAGCCACCATTTCTTCAGTTAAGGAGGATTCGTTTTTGTACGGTGTACTTTGCAAACTAGTGTCAATTTAAAAAAGCTTTGTTTGTGAAAACATCGAAAAGGGAATAGGACAGATTTTTGTTATGTATGCTTTGACGCGATGAACTTAGCAATCTGAAAATCATTCTTCTTTTTTCTTTAACAAACATTCAATGATTAAGAGACACAATGATTAAAAGGCACTACGATTAAAAGACACAAGGTGGGTTTTTAATGTTGAGAAAATCCAAAGGGACACTCCGGATTGGGCTAAAATAAAAAGTTGCCAGGATTCGAAAATTTATTGCTCGTTTAAGTGGATTCTGCTAAAGAGTTCCAACATATTTTGGAATAACAAACTTTATTTTAATTGTATCTAGCACTTTTAAATTGTTAACTTATTGTTTGCCCGCTAACCACTCTCATGTTTATAAACAAAAAACGCTATTGGCTGAAACACGACACTCCCAGAAATATGCCATGACTATGCATGCAAAAAATAGTGATAACCTTTTTTCCAACAACAAATAAAAAACACAAAACTTTTTTCTTTTTGCAATGAAACAAAATAAGACTTTTTACGTTTAGATGGAGATTTAAATAAATTTTTGCTGCTAAAAATTCTAAAATTAATGATAATCAGTCATTGTTTAGCAACATTAGCAACATTTGGTCATGGAGCCTGTAGCACAAACGGTTCCCCACAAAGTCAATGGCTTTCACAGTAAAACCTTCAGTTCAGCTTACCAGGAGTTAGGAATACTGGCATCCTAAGTCAGTGTTTCTAGTTGCTGTAGAGACCAGAGGTAACAGCAGCAGTACCCCAAAAGGCCTTTTCAGGACTACGCAGCAAACTAATTGTGCGATCCACACTACACTGTTCACTTGTGAGACTAACCGTAGCCCTCGGCACAAGAGGGTCCGTGTGTGCCTGGCGTGCGGGGTGGTGGCTGATCCTGTGGTCGGGGCAGTGGAAGAAAGAGTTTCAAGATGGCGCCTGCCTGCTTTTAATAGAGATGGAATCTCGCAGGATCCCGTTTGATCTCGCGGGGATGCAAATTAGCTAGGCCATCTTGAGGAATAAAAATCGGTCCATTGGAGGTGCGAGGCAGTTGGGTTCTGACGTTCGTGGCGATCAGTACAGTGACCGTTGGGTTCCGTTTCTATTCGTGCAGTCAGCTGAGCTTTGTTAGTTACCTTCGCGCCGTGGCTGTCATTGTTTGTTGGTTCGCTGTGTGTTGCCGTGGTTCTTCAGTGAAACGCTTCGTCGCCCACGACGAGACTCCCCGTCTCCTACACAAGATACTCATACAAGCTATTTCGGCCCCCCCCCCACTCAGAACTTGGTTTTCTTTTCTTCAATGGCGGATAGGTTCGATCTAAAGTTGATACCGGAATTCGACGGATCCGACCCGGTACTCAGCTGGGTTGAGAAGGTCGAGTTACATTGTCAGTTGTCCGGCGTGAAAAACGTCGAGCGCGTGATTCCTCTGCGGCTGACCGGCGGGGCCTTCGCTGTATATCAGCAACTCAGCGCTGAGGAGAAGTGTGACTACTCGAGTATCAAGGCGGCGTTGTACAGGGCGTTCGCCACTGACCCCGCCACTGCATGGGAGCAGTTTGAGACAAGGTCTATACGCTTGGGCGAAACTGTGGACGTGTATCTCGCCGAACTTAAGAAGCTGACGGTGTTGTTCGGCGGTCTTCCCGAGAGGGCCCTAGCCTACAAATTCCTGTCAGGACTCCCCGCTGGAGCAAAGCAGCTCCTGCGAGCAACCTCTACCATGTCCTCACTACCGCTGAGTGACCTAGTGGACAGAGCCAGGACAATAATGAAGGATGACTCGACGGTGCAGGAACCGGTAGTCGCCGTCGCACAGGCCCCCACCAAGTGGCGAAGGACCGTCTCAGGGACCCAGCCCGCAAGGTGATGTCATCTACTACAGATGCAATGGGCGGGGCCACATGGCAAGAAATTGTAGAAGGCGGTCGACGGCTGTTCGCTGCTACCGCTGTAACAAGACTGGGCACATGGCCCGAGACTGTGCAGGAAACGGAGACGGGGACAAGGTGCCAGTGCCGACCTCTTCCCCGAACAGAAAATAAACAAGGCGCTCCCTGTCATTCAGGTCCGAGTTAATGACACGTTATGTTCAGCCCTCCTTGATTCCGGTTGCTCCCGCACCATAGTGTGTGCGGACTTCTGTCGGGCGTGGAAAAAGAAGAACGTCAGGATAACTACCATTACTGGAAAAATACGAATGTGTTGCGGCGTGGGTGTGGTACACATTCGCACAAGAACTGGAAACTCGGCCAACGTCGAAGCGCTGGTGACACGCGAAAAGCCGCTGAGTTTCGACCTGTTGCTAGGCTACAATGCCATCAAAGCCCTGGGCGGCATGCGCATAACGCGCGCTGGCGTTGTTGAGTTTCAGGATAGGCCCCAGGTGTGCGCAGTACTAAGAGTCGACCAGCCGGACTTCAGTGCGGAATTCGACGACCAACAGAAGGCGTGGACCACCACTTGGAGGTGGTCAGAAAACAAGGAACCGGCCAAACTACAAAACAAAGTGGCAGAGTACCGTATGCCCGACCAGATAAGGCCTGCATACGAAAGCGAGCTCCGTGAATGGATTAAGAACGGTTGGCTGATTCCATACCCCTACGACAAACTTGGACCCCCCAAGGGCCTGATACCGCTGATGGCAGTTGCCCAACCTAACAAGTCAAAGGTGAGGCCGGTAATGGACTACCGCGAGTTGAATGCGCACGTTGATGTGTTCACAGCGGACGCCGACGTCTGTGCCAGCAAGCTGCGAGAGTGGCGCCGGCAGGGGTCCAATGTGTCCCTACTGGACTTGAGAAAAGCATACTTGCAGGTCCGGATCGGCGAGGCGATGTGGCCTTTCCAGACAGTGATGTTTTCCGGGAAGAGATACTGTCTTACGCGACTCGGATTTGGGCTAAACGTAGCACCCCAGATAATGAAGGCTATCGTCAATGCCGTGTTGTCACAAGAAGAATGGATCAGAAAGGGAACATCGGCGTACATTGACGATATATACGTGAACGAAGATATCGTGTCATCTTCGCGCGTAAGGTCCAAACTTGCTGAGTTTGGTCTAAACTGCAAGGACTCTGAGCGGCTTGAGGATGGCGCCCGCGTATTGGGCTTGAGCGTTCAAGAGGAGCGAGGGATCCTGAAGTGGAGGCGTGGAACCGCAGTTCCCGACGTACCCGACGTTTACACAAGACGTGCCGTGTTCTCCCTGTGCGGGAAACTTGTGGGGCACCTTCCAGTATGCGGATGGGTTCGTGCGGCGACAGGCGTCATAAAAAGGAGGGCAAATGCGGTCACCAAAGGCTGGGACGATGAGATAACCGACGAACTATTGGTTCGAATGTTAAAGGAGACCGTCGCTAGTGTGAAAAAGAATGACCCCGCCACAGGGGACTGGTGCATGCAGGGAGACGAACTGAGCGTGTGGATGAACGCAAGTTCTCTAGGAATCGGTGTAGTTTTGGAGAAAGATGGGGCCGTAGTTGAGGATGCCTGCTGGCTGCGACCGGCGAATGATGCTGCCCATATCAACCTGGCAGAACTCAACGCTGTAATAAAGGGCATTAACCTGGCATTTCAATGGGAAGTGAAGAAACTGCGTGTGCACACTGACTCACTTTGTGTGCACCACTGGGTGTCGGACACACTCACGAGCAAGGCCAGGGCACGCACCAAGGCAGCCAGCGAAATGCTGATAAGACGGAAGCTGGAGACTGTGAAAAAACTGGTGACGGAGTACAACCTGTCCGTAGACGTAGTGCTCGTCACCTCGGACTACAACCTCGGCGACAAGCTCACTCGGGTACCACGGAGATGGTATGAGGCTATGAAGAAAGAAGCTAAGCCATTGCCTCTGTGTGCTGCCTCCGTCGAGGAGGACGAAATCAGGAAGATACATCACGACAGTGGCCACCCCGGAGTACAACGGACCTACTACTTTGTGAAGTTGGCTAGACCATCAATACCAAAAAGCGCAGTAAGAGCAGTGGTCAGGGATTGCCAAACGTGCCAGTCCATTGGAGTCGGTTGGGTATGGATATAACCCACTACGGCAGCCAACACTTCCTCACGCTGATAGACTGCGAGCTCTAATGCTGATGCTGATGCTTCCGATGCCACTTCTGAGAGCTCCGATGAGGAAGTCCCGGCAATACCCCCCCGAAGGAGTTCTCGAATCAAACAGCCACGTCCGCCGTGTCACGTATGTGATCTGGAGACCAGGGGGGAGCGTGAGACTAACCGTAGCCCTCGGCGCAAGAGGGTCCGTGTGTGCCTGGCGTGCGGGGTGGTGGCTGATCCTGTGGTCGGGGCAGTGGAAGAAAGAGTTCCAAGATGGCGCCTGCCTGCTTTTATTAGAGACGGAATCTCGCAGGATCGCGCGAGATCTCGCGGGGATGCAAATTAGCTAGGCCATCTTGAGGAATAAAAATCGGTCCATTGGAGGTGCGAGGCAGTCGGGTTCTGACGTTCGTGGCGATCAGTACAGTGACCGTTGGGTTCCGTTTCTATTCGTGCAATCAGCTGAGCTTTGTTAGTTACCTTCGCGCCGTGGCTGTCATTGTTTGTTGGTTCGCTGTGTGTTGCCGTGGTTCTTCAGTGAAACGCTTCGTCGCCCACGACGAGACTCCCCGTCTCCTACACAAGATACTCATACCTGCTTCCTGGGACTCCCCATCACAGTCTGCCACTCCAGTTCCTGAACCTTCTTCAACCCCAGTTCACTCATGTAGCCTCTAGCGCTTCCAGCTCCTGCAATGACCTCAAGCTTACTCTTTGCAGACCCCATGCGGCCCACTGACGTCCAATTTCCCGTGCCCATTTACGGTTTCTACGACATCAGGTAAAATTAATGGATGAACAACGAATAAAGAAACAACGCTCAACAAAATATATAACCTGACGTCCAGCTATCCGTAACCACCAGTGCCCACTGACGTCCAGCGACATGTTCCAGCATCAGACTCCCGTTATCATACCTCAGGGACGCAGTAATTACAACCTCACGAGACACCCGTTCTCGCTCCAGCTGATCTTGATATCCATTGGCGTACATTTTACCTTTTTTTCTTGGTAAAAATAAAACACGATACAAATCGTCTTTAATCGATCATATGTGTTTGTCATCTTTCTTGGCTATTACCGTCACTTTTCTTGCCCCGTGTCTACTACGGTCGATTGGCACTTTACACCCATTATTCGACCGTCTACAACAAACTAACTATCGGCGATAGTTAGTTTGTTATCGCCGGTAAATAACAGCAATAAAATAAAAATTAAATTTTAAAATCTATTTAAAGAATTATTTTCATGAATGTGTTTCTTATCAAAATATATATGATTTTATACTATAATAATTAAAAAAAAAAAAATACTGCCGTTAAAACATAACAAGTTGAGAAGAATAAGTGAACTGCCTGCTGGGACAATAATCGCTATAGGACAATACACGTTTGTAGCGAAACCGCAGTTTCGAATCTTACTAGAGAACTCGTTTTAAAAATAATGTTTTTAGAAATTTTATAGAAATAAAGTTCTTTTATTTAGAGGTTGTATTTTATAAAGTTTGCACTTTTGTTTCGAAAAATCTATTCCAAACTTTCAATGAAGTTTTGTTTTCATTGTTTTTAAATATTAGCGTCTGTTTTGTTTTGTTTTTACGAAAGTGCAGAGCGGCAAAAGATTGTTAAAATCGTGAGAACATGGTTGGACCGAAAAAAAATTACCAAATCGAACATTTCTCCACAAGCTAACGAGAAATTGATTTTTTTTTTTACTAAGAAGCATTTATTTATTTTATAAATATAAAAATAAAAAAAAATAAAAAAACGAGGTATAAAATGCCCACTTTATCATCCTGACAATAACATCGCTACGGTAACGCACAGCACAGCACACCAACGAAATGGTAAGTTTGAAAAAAAAAAGACGCGAAAAGATTTTGCATTTTCCACATCTTTTCTCCTTCGAATGTACGCTTCTTTCTTTCTTTTTATTATTATTATTATTATTATTATTATTATTAGCAAATCCCAATTCTTAAACCGAATTGAATTTATTTAATTTTCTTATTTAAGACCATCTTAGCTTGAAGGCGCTCCCCCCCTCCAGTGTTACACTTATTTTGTAAAGGATGTTATTAATGTTGTTGATGTTGTCACTTCAAATTAGGGAGCTGTTATCTTTAAAATTTTAAAATCATATCAAATCCATTATGAAACCGGTGCAGCAGCATTGTCTTCGCCATCTTCCTTTGGTGCCCTCGTGGGGGAGACCCCTCCCCTCCCCCACCATTTTTTCTGTATACAATGATATATAAAAGGAACAAAACCTGAATTCATTATCTTAAACAAATAGTTTTACCTGTGATTTTTTTTTTTTAAATCGATTTCTACAAAATGCTTAGATGTATATATGAAACAGAAATTATGCTTGGTACTTAAGCAGCCTATGCTTAAACTGATGCAAAGTTTCCGCTTATCTTTTTTTTTTTTTTTTCTTAAATCGTAACGTGACGGCATTTATTTTCTCGATATTTTCCCCTTTACCGCATCCATCACAAATTATTTTTGATAAAATATTTTTTATTATTGATTTTATTTTAAAACCCAAAGTTTCGTTGTATTCATTTCCGATAAATCAATTTAAAATGTTGGTGCTAATGCACTTACTGATCCGCGCTATTTTTTAAAATCGTATTTCCACGTTTAATTAAAGTTTTATGTTTTTTTATTCAATTGTAAGGTTAAAGTACAGAACAGAATAGGTACAAAACACCCCCCCTCCCCATGTTAAGAATGGCTTAAATAATAACATTATTATTTCAGCATGGATCAATAAGTGCATGAATACCAAAATGTTTTTAGAGCATTTATTATTTACAGGTAACAAACTGAAAAAGTGGCAAAGAAACAAATATACAGGGTGTTTCAAAAGTCTTGGGAACATAACGATTTTTAATAACTCATAATGTTCCCAAGACTTTTGAAACACCCTGTATAACAAGTAAATCTTACCAAAGGCAATTTTTCTCTTGGTATTATTATACAAACACCGTGACAGCGTTAGGGTTAGGGTTAGGGGTTAGGGTTAGGGGTTAGGGTTAGGGGTAGGGTTAATTCGCTGTCACGGTGTTTGTATAGTTTTACCTTTCTCTTTATCTGGATAAGTTTTGACAATAATGCCGTATTTTTTCATTGATTTTTTTTTTCATTGGTGAAAAGATAAAATAATAAAATTTCACAAAAAAAAAAAAAAAAAGACTTCTCAAAAGATCTATAGATTTTTTATTTCAGAAGTGAATAAAAGTAAAAAAGTCAAATATTTTTTCTTTATATTAATCGTTTCGTTTCTGCTTTTTTTTTTTTTTTTAATTATTTGAACCCCAAACAATTGTTAATTGGAAAATAATTCAACTTCAAAAATATAAATTATCCACAAATTATCTTGATTGAAGTTCCAAGGAACCGACTATAATGCGATATTCGTTTTCAGCATACCCGAAAACCGGCAGTCTTGCAGTTAATCCCGGCAAAGTTCGACAACTATAGAAGGGTCACATCAATATTTTATACCATCAAATCACGAATATTACGAATTATTAGTTTTAAAATAAAAGTAAAAATTATTAAAGTTAAAAAAAAAAAAAAAATGTAATTAATATAAAATATGTTATATAATTAATATTAAAAAAAAAATATGAAAATTTGTTCCATTCCCATCTAATGGAAGAGTTGTGGAGACGGCGTGAGAAAGGACACGCATTTCCACGAATTATTAAAAGTATATGTTCAATTTTCAAAGTGGTTTTATTTTGTATATATAAATTTATATTTTGTTACGTGGTTTATTACTTCAGATTTTTTGTTTGTTTTTCTGTTAAGACAATAATACACTTTCTAAAAGTTGTTTCATTTTTCTGTTAAATAAATAGTTATAAATATAAAAATCCGTTCAATGATCCCATTTCCACTAGGTATGGGCGCATCGAAACCTCAGATGTACTCCTCAGCTGTTAGTAAACTTCCTAAACTGCTCACTGACGTTAAATTTGAACTCAACCTCAGATCAAAAGTCTCAAATTCAAATCCAACTGCTCTCTTCTCTCTGCACTTTCCACACTGACACCCAAAATAAAGAAGACGGCTCTTGTATAGAGAGACCCAACCACATCTTATTTGCATACCCCCTCCTCCCTCTCGTCACATCACGTGATTTTCAGTCCATAAATACCAGGGGGCGGCCATTTTTCTTTTCTTTTTTTTTTCTTTCCTAACACGAGCCGCACGATGCATGAGGTAAGGTTCTTTACTTTTAACCACACTCACCATTGTCAAGCAATATCTTTTGGAGGTCCACGTTCAAAGAAAATATTGTTTAGTTGACGGACAATAGTGACTGTCTCTTGTCGACGCAGCATACGCCATATGGCAAACCTTGATGGACCGCAATCAATGAGAGTCAGGAAATCCTCGCCATTGTGATGAGTAATGTCTATCGCTAGCCGGCTCCAGGCGCTTCTAACTTTCAACTTCCCCTTTTCCCAGCGAACGGGTGCCGGGTCAATGGACTGGTATTCCACGCAGTTTTTGATCCCTTCCATGACGTCTGCCCTTTGCACTCCTGGTTCAACCAACTTAGCGAAATATAGGGTCCGCTTGACTCCAGAATACCCGCTTTGTTGGATTTCCTTAATCCGATTAGATTGACCAGGGATCATAGATGCGACACAGGGAGGTTGCGTAGGTTCAACAGTTCTTTTTATAGTATCAAGCCATCTTTGAGGTTCCCTTGTTAAACAATCTGCCTTGTTTATGCTGGATCTGACCAGGGACACCTCCATTGATAGTGCGTATTTGTTCACCAGGCTCATGATCGTGTTGAGCCGCCGACGGATGAGCGTCTCGCTCATTGCTTTGGTTCGCACTCTAACCTGTCCAGTAAGAGTGTCTGAAATCCACGTATAGACACCAGCAGAATCCGTGAATAGTTGCAGGGTGGTTGTCTTCCAAAGGATTGCCAAGTTTATTCCCTTAATCACTGCATCGAGTTCTGCCATGTTTATGTGTTGGGAATCCTTTTCTAGGCGCAACCAGCAAGCATCTTCCACTACGGCTCCATCATGGACGAACGACATGCCAACGGCTAGAGAGCTTGCATCAACCCATACACTACGGTCCTGGCTGTCAACACACCATCTGCTCCGTGCTGGATCTTCTTTGTGCACACTGGTGAGGCCCTTTCTGACCACTGCTACTTAATTTGACATAGTCTTTAAATCAGAAATAAGTACATTTCTCCTGCCTCCATCAAAATAAAACTTATCTAACTGGATTCACAATAAAATTTACTTTAAAATGTTATTTTTATATTTTTATTGTGATTTGTATATTTGAAGAAATCTCTATTTAAATCTGACTATTAACAATGAAATACTCCAGCATAGCATGCCTGCTCACGGTAGATGACTTTTTGCAAATAAGCGGTCAGGGTGTGCTCACATAAATACTCAAAGCAGAAGTTGTACCCGTTGACGACGTTTCTAGTTTTTTTTTAGCTAATCAGAGAAAAGAATTGTCTTTGCAACAGAATCTGAATACATGTACGTCTTTCCAGTCAAAAATTAGAATTAGTGGTGGGACGATTAATCGAAATCGTTAATCGTAAGAATCGTGTATTTTTGGGAGAATCAGAATTGCATCGTTAAAAAATACCTTAGATTTACAATTCTTTCATTATGATTCTCTTATATTTTTAAGTGAGATTAATGCTGTCAAAAATTTATGATAAAAATGTTATAGAACTTTTCATAACATTTAATATGATATATAAGAATTTTATTAACTGCTTTAAAGGTAATCTTAATGAGTTTTCTTATTCCATCACATACATAGGCGTTGTATATCTGTTTCAAAACTTCGAGGCCCATTAGTTATCTGTTTGCACTGTTGCGAAAATTTAGGGGCCGCGAGGTAACATTGTTTTCATTTGTGAGCAAAGTTTATTTATGTATAAAACAGCCTATATCAAGTCCATGAAAAAGTTGAATACTTAACCCTTAAAGAAAAAAGATTTTTCAGTGCTCTCATTGCGAATATATCATGTTAAAAATTAGTGGTTCTTCGAATTGGTGACTAAAAAAAAAAAAAGGCGGTGGGGGGGGGGGCGCTTATCTTTTGGCAAGTTTTTTTTTTTTTTACTGACACTCTTCCATTAATAATGAATGAAAAATCTTATTAGTAAATGCAAAATGTCTTGTCAACCTTTTATATATATATTTTTTTTTTTTTAAATAAAACAATCAAATTATTTAAACACTATAAGGTTTAATAGAACAATGCAGTAAGTGAATTTCATTTTTTTCTTTTAGAAATTTACATTTCATTAAAATATTCTGTGAATGAAGCAATTAAACATTCCTTTTGGAACTTCTTTGCACAAAAAAAAACAAAAATGTGAAAAATTTATTAAAAAAGGAAAAAAGTTTAACTTTTTTGTTTAATCCTTCGAATTCTTACTTAGCAAACTAACTAGTTACTCAGAGCCGTTCAACTAAAGGACTGAAGAGGCTTAGTCGACATTTACCGATGCCTGGTATCACAGTCGTGATGTGAGCATAGGTAAATGTTTCCAACCCCTAACAAAAAATAAAAATAAAAAGGATGTCAGAAACAGCATCAAGGCGGAGGCAATTTCGAAAGTTCAACTTTTATTTAACAATAGAAATAAACAATTACCAAAAATTTACTTTTTTATATAGAAATAAACAATTACTAAAAATTTACTTTTTTATATAGAAAGAAACAATTACCAAAAATTTACTTTTTTATATAGAAATAAACAATTACCAAAAATTTACTTTTTTATATAGAAATAAACAATTACCAAAAATTTACTTTTTTATATAGAAAGAAACAATTACCAAAAATTTACTTTTTTATATAGAAAGAAACAATTACCAAAAATTTACTTTTTTATATAGAAATAAAGAGGTAAATTAAGTCATTAAATAAGAATAAACATTAAAGGACGATAATTATATAATAAAAATAAACCAATGGTAAATGTTACCTTATGCTACAACAGAACACCGACAACTCTAATTTGTTTTTTTTAAGGGGTTTTTTTTTTTTTTTTTCTTTACAAAGGCATCACCACATTATCAAGGCCCAGAGGCCACTCAAGGATAAGGGTTAAAGAGTGTACTGTAGAAATTGTTCAATATAGTAATCATTAGTAATGAAAATTTGGTAAATTTAATAACTTATATGGAACGGCTCATCAAGAACTTATTTACTTTAGACTTGAACACAACCATATTGTAGTCAGCCGGAAAGCAGGAAAACGGAAGACAATTCCACAGGCGTGCAGTTCTAAGAAAGAAGCTTTGTTCATGGAATCTACGTTTAGGTTTAGGCACAGATAAAGAGTGGGGGAAATTATTGATAGTGTTTACAGCTAGACGAGTGTTTCTTGTGAAAGTTTGGCGAGGGGGGACCATAGATTGAAGCTCAGTTGAACACTTTCCATGAAAATAACGATACATCAGAGACAAACTCGCAACATCTCTTCTGTGAGATAGAGGTTGCAAGGAGGAGAAAAGGACATCTCCTACGAGGCTACGAAGTCTATTTTGAACTCTATCAAGGCAGGACAAGTCTTTTCTAGCAGCTCCTGCCCAGATGTGGCAACAGTATTCCATCCTTGGACGTACCTGGCTCTTATATAGGTAGAGAATAGCATCAGCAGTGAGATATCTACTGGATCGATAGAAAGATCCCACCATTTTTCCAGCGGCCTTGGCAACAGATTTGATATACGTGTTCCATTTAAGATCAGGAGTAATGGTCAAGCCCAGAAGCTTGTCAAAACTTGAGGCCTCCTGAAGACGAGAGCCATTCATTTCAATTGATGACAAATGCGAATTAGAATGTTGATGATGTAAAGAGAGAAGCTTGGTTTTAGATGCATTAAAAGTAACCAGCCACTCCTTTCCCCATTGTACTACGTGCTCAAGATCAGAGGAGAGAGAATTGGAGAGAACTTGGTCGTTTACTGTCTTAGATGTGGTACCATAAATGGTAGTGTCGTCAGCATAAATGTCTACAAATGATGTAAGGATATGATTTGGAAAATCATTAATGTAGATCAGGAAAAGAGTTGGGCCCAGGATGGATCCCTGAGGGACACCGGCATTAATACTGTGAGCTTCTGATTTTTGCCCCTCAACTACTACTCTTATGAACCTATCAGAAAGAAATGATTTAATAATTGAGAAGACTTTTCCAGCTATACCATAGCTAGCGATCTTATGAAGTAAACCTTTATGCCATACCCTATCAAAGGCTTTAGATATGTCAAGAGCAATTGCCCTAGAAAGATTGCCACCGTCGAGAGATTTGCTAATCCTATGCGATATAACTGTAAGGACATCTGCTGTAGATCTAGCAGAACGGAAACCATATTGAGTGTCACTAAGAAGGTTATTTTTGTTGAGATGTTTGATTACGTCTGTATTTAACACAGATTCTAGCAACTTACTCATGACGCAGAGGAGACTTATTGGCCTGTACTGAGAGGGGGATGAGCGATCACCTGAATTCTTAAATACAGGGCATACTGATGAGATTTTCCAGGGAGATGGGAAACTATTCTCCTTAAGACAACGTTTAAACAGTTTTGTAAGTATGGGCGCTAATTCAAGTTGAAGTTTTTTGAGTACTATAATTGGAATACCATCAGGGCCAGTTGCTTTACTCGAATCAAGGTTTTTGATTAGCTTCGCAACATCACGTACAGATATACGTATATCACATAGCGTGTTTTCTGATACAGGAGGAAATATTGGAGGTTGGCGGTCTTGGTCGCAAAGGGTAGAATTAGCTGCAAAGTTCTTGACAAAGAGTTTGGCTTTGTCTGATGCTGACGAGATTACCTCAGGTCCATTGATAATAGTTGGGATGGAGCACACGCTTCTATTCAGGATTCTGTTTGCTATTTGCCAAAACTGGTGGGAACCAAGCCTCTGCTCAGCTACTTTGGACTTAACAGATTGAGCATACAACACTCTTGCGTTCCTTATTACTTTCTTACAATGGTTGCTGGCAGTCCTGAAAACGGCTTTAGTTTCCATACATCTATTACGTTTGAAGCAGTGGAAAAAGTGATTTCTGTGCGCAATGGCAGCAGCACATTCTGGAGAGAACCATGGCTGGCTGTTAGGTTTTTGCTGAAACTTTTTAGAGGGTATGAAATGGTCAATACCTACAATTAACCATTCAGTTAGGTCTAATACTATAGAGGACACATCCTTTTTAAACATGGAATGCAGAGGTAGATCAGATATAAATGTACGGAAGCTATCCCAGTCAGCCTTAGTGTATCGATATACTGTACGATGAAGAGGTACGTCTGGGGACTTATTACATTTCATTTGGGACTATTTTCTGCCATTTCACTGCCTTTGGTAGTGTTTTTCTTACATGATACGTTTGTGTGCGAATGTGCATAGTGAGGTGTCTTCTATCGCATAGGAATCTTTAAGTGATCATTTCAAATCAAGTTTTAAAAAAAATGTGGTTTATTTATTTATCTATTTTTTTTCTTACAGTTTTAATACTTTTTAATTGATCTAAGAAAAGTTTACACAAGCGGCTTACAAAAATGTAACCACACAACATATTTTTATGTTTTTCATTCTTTTTTTTGGGGTGGGGGTATTTAGTTATAGGACTTGTGTAGTTTAACAGGTGCTTCTGCAGTTTAATTAACTGTTTTTCCATAAGTAACGCGCCAACATTTACCATTTCACAAAAATTCCGTTTACATTGCGGAGGTGGTGCAACACCACCACCGCCCTTCCCCCTCCCCAATGTAAACAGAATTTTTGTGAAATGATAAATGTAGCATTACAAGTTGATTTTTTTGGTAACTAACATGGGTGCCCGATGTTTCCTGGGTGTTTGGAGGTGTGTTGAGCAAAAAAAAAAAAAAAGTGGTGTAGGAAGGCAGGCTCGAACCCGTATTGCAAAGAAGGAAAAGAACGGGGAAAAAACGTGACATCTTTGCTGTTATGACCACCGCCAAACCGGAAGTGATATAGGTTTAAATTAAGGCTAGACAATCGAAAAGAGGGGATGACTTTAGAAAATATTGGCAAAAAAAGCAATCCCTCCCTGTAGAAAAGTGCCCAGTTGAGGGTGAAGTAAATGTTTTTAGCCAATTTTTCAGTGTTTGTCGTCTGAAGGGTTGATACTGATCTTGTGAAAATCGAAAGTTTTAGGCAGACATGCAAACATACATACATACATACATATATTGATAGCTCAAATTTTCGACCCAAACCGATTAAAAAGCTTGCTCTATCTCTGAATACCTTTTATATAAAATTTCAAATGTTTAGACCAGAAATTGTCTGAGTAATTTGGTAGAGACTGCAGAGGTCAAATTTTTTAAAACTTTGACCCTTATTATGACCCCTTAGCATTTATTGTTTTGAGCTCAAATCAAGTTATTAAGTTAAATCTATGTCCAAGGAACCTATATCAAAATATCAAATGTTTATACCCAAAATTGACGGAGGAGTTTGGTAGAGTTCTCAAAGGTCAAATCATTGAACTTTGACCCCTTAACAGCCAAATTTATGGCTGAAAACGAATTACAAGGATTTTCCCAAATCTCAATGCCCTGTATATCAAATTTCGAGTCTGTAGACTTAAAATTGACAGTTATTGTGTAGGGAAATGTACGCAGACACTTTCACTTTTATAAATATATAGATTGTTATTTTATCAACTTGTATGAAAAAAGCTATGCCAAAGATGCTTAAAACCGTTTGAATTATGCAAATATCATCAGTAATTCAAAAGTTATGAGAATTTTAAGTGCCAAAATTTAGGCTTTTCCGTGGACATTTTTCTTTAGAAAAAGTGGGCTAAATTCCGGAACTCAACATTTCAAGAAATTTGGTAACTTTGCCGCCATTTATTTATTTTTTAAGCTGTTCTCATGAAACTTGGCATTCTTATGTAAAATAGTGTGTTCTTTCTGATTATGCAGTCAAATTTGATGTATCTCTTTACCATAAGCCATGAATTATAAATTCAGATGTACAAATTTCAATTTTTTTAAACTTGCGCATAGTGTCATACAGTGGTTGTCTATTCATGAACAAAACTAAATATTTAGTGGTATTTAAATATAGCTCTATTGAGAGTAGGTATTTACCTGCCTCCCCACCAAAGGAGAGCTTAATCTGGGATGTAGCCATTGAATGGCGAAAGAGTATTAATTACCAGTATTTACTACTTCCCTCAAAGAAAAAAAAAAATTGAGTAGATATGAATTAATCTCAGAAATAAATCAAAGAAAATTTTTCATAATGATTTTGGATTTCTATAAAAGATAGAAATTCCCATAGTCGACCAGAACTTAGGCATTTTGGGACAAGTCCAATTTTCAATTTTGTAAATCCTCTCTATCTTGCCCAAAATATACCCCTATTTTCTGAGATGCAACCATAAATCATACTCTGCATAAATCCTTGATGTAGCTTTCACAGTATCAAGATACCAGGAATCCTGATAAGCAACAACTATATATTCACCAGTTGATGGTAATTTTTGTTATTTCTATTCTGTTGTTTTACTGAAATTTCAACTATGTAAACAAAGAAATAAAATGGTAATCTTTTACCTTGTTTCCACCTTAACATTTAAAATGATTACTTTTATAGGTTTTACGGTATGCCGAAAACAAATGTCGCATTTAAATTTTCTGCAAATAAGTAGTTTTCCGGATATTAAGCAATGTCATTTCTTATGTTATCGCTGGTGGACATCTTGGTACGTGCAAGCGCGCAAACCTAACCCCAAGAAACTATGCGCTAACACATACCAAGATGGCCACCAGCAATAACACAAGAAATGACATTGATAATATCTGGAAAGCTACTTATTTGCGGAAAATTTAAATGCAATATACGTTTTTAACATACCCGAAAACCATTATAGACAGTCATTTTAAGGAAAAATGTTAAGGTGGAAACAAGGTAAAAATTTACAAATGAAATTCGTTATCACCTAATTATTATTATTATTATTTAGATGTAAAAAAACGTGTTTGTTTTACAGATTCGAAAAAATGGGCTTGACAAGGAGTTAAAAATGTATTCAAGTTTCGCAATATATTATATTTAATTGTTAGGTGAAAGTACAGAATAGTTAACAAAACACCCTTCCTTTATTTCAGCATGGTAGCATAAGTGCACAAGTACCTTTTATTTGTTATATATTTGTTTTTTTGTTTGTCCCCCCCTAAAAAACAAGCGCATATACATAGTACATTTTGTTGTTTTAACACTTTTAGTACATGTGTACTACAAGCGTTAAAATCAACAAAATAGTATCATCAATCAAATTTGAAAACTTGATAATAATTTTTTAAAATTGACAAACCCAGAATAAAAAATGAAACTTTTTTCTGCTTTCGTTTTGAAAGCAGAAAAAACAGTTTTCTATTTTTAAAAGAATACAAACTCGCTAATAGTCATTGTTTCCTTTAAACGATTTGAATTTCTATAAAAGATAACGTCTTAAAGAAATTTCTGTACAATTAATAATTATCAAATATTTACGTATTATACATGAAACTAATTCTGAAGCTTATCTATATGAAAATGGATGATATATACTGATTTATCTTATCAATTTTGAAATATTCTTCATCAACTTTGCTCGGTCGTAACTTTGCTTCCTGTGGTCGTAAAAAAAAAAAAAATCAAACACCAATAGAGATGGACTTCTTTATTTATATAGCCTGTAAAATTTCAGCCATATCCAATCAAATTTAACCCTGCGCATATGTATCCAAATGTAACGTATAAAATGTAAACATTAAAAAAATAGTTTCCCTTTTTGTTGTCATAATTTTTACCATTTTTTTATTTTTAACTTGAAGCATAAAAACATCATTGGAATGCTTATTGTATTCTCTTTTCATATAATTCTTTTAAAAATTAACCAATAAATAAAAGATATGACTTGTTGAAGCACATTAGTTATGTAATATTGCCAATGTCCACGAAAATACAGCATATGCTTGTAGTGCTAGTAAATGTCGGCACATTACTTACGGAAAAACAATTAAACTGCAGAATCACCTGTTAATGGAATACCCTCCCCCACCAAAAAAAAGACCGAAAAATATAAAAATGTGTTTGGTGCTTATGTTTTTGCAAACCGCTCGTGAAAACTTTATTTTTTGATCAATTAAAAACTATGTAAGACAAAAAAAAAAAAAAATGAACTAGATTTTTTTTAAAAAACTTTCTTATTAGAAAAATTCCTATGCAATGTGATAAGACACTCATTCGCACACGAATGTATCATGTAAGAAAAACACTACCGAAGGCAGTGAAATAGCACAAAATAGTCCCCAGGTCCAGGGGTTCATACTATGCAAACGGTAAATTTGCGGCGGGGTTGATTATCAGATTCTTTGTCAGCGCCCTCGAATACCCCAAAAAAAAACAAATTAGTGATCAGTGTTCTGTTATAGAGTAAAAGAAAAGGATAGCATTGAGATGAACAACTTTTTAGGCATCACTCTACAAGACATAAAGACAAACATCTGGATCTGCCAACAAACAAGAGTAATTGACATTTACTTCCATCAAAACATCCAAACACAGATGGGCAGGGTATGTAGCCAGACAACATGATAACAGATGGTCCATCAGGACAACGGAATGGACACCTCATGAACATAAGAAGCCAAAGGGAAGATCAAGAATTAGAGAGATGACCTGATACAACACATGGGGCCCCCGTGGCAGCGGATAGCTCAGGACAGAGATGGCTAAAGTCCATGGAGGGATTTCTCATTGAGTGATAAAACGTTTATTGATTGCTTATTACTTATCCAACGTCACTCATAGATGATAAGGGTTATTGTCACGTGAATGGTGAGACAACACTGATGATTGGGATTTCCCTTAAAACGATAAAATAGTACTTCAGTGGTAAAATGATAGCTTTCTTAGTATTTTTTTTTAGGGAGGAAATAAGTTATTGAATATATCATGGATAATTATACAAACTGTTTCTTTAATGTTATGCCATGGGTCCTTGTGGACAATTCTAGTATGAATTTGGGAAGCTTTAAACCTATTCTTGTTTTTAGATTGACAATCTTACTACTTAGCACTTTTTATTACTATATATACATACATGCATAATAGTGACCTTATCTATTAATTATAATGAATAGTTCCCATTATTGTATGCTTCTTTGAATTGTCTTGCTTTTTGCCATTCTTCTGTCTATAATTTTTACTTTGTCCTATAGGATAGTTTCCCTTTCCCCTTCATATGTGGTCAGCCATACACAACTTTTTAATATCCACATATGGCTTTTTGATGTTCTAACCTTGCTTTTAGTAGACGACACATCTCACCATTTCCATTGGGACTTAACTCACAAGATGTTTTCGATGAGTTTAATCAGTACTGAATATTGTCCTGATGTCATATGGATTACGTATTCTTTGAAATTTTTCCAACAAGCCCTTCATATATGATATACAAACTATAGTGAGTTTTCAGGTGGTGGCCTTTGGTGTTTGTTCTAGATTTTTTGGAGCTCAGGTCATGCTCTCTGGATAATTGTTTCGGTGGATATTAAGAATAAAATTGCGAATTGCTTAAGACTCCTAATCGGTCGTGGCTGAGGAAATAAGAGCAAGCTACCTTTGTGGATGAAATAAAGGGTTTTGTTTGAAATTCTGTGCAGATTCCTGAGTTCAACAGAAAAATTTCCAAGTTTAACAAAATAAACCTGAAGAAGGTTGGAGGTTGCTAAGCTGTTGTGAAAATAACATTCAAGATGAAAATAGTATGTTGAACAATCCAAATAATACAAAATAACCATTGTTAAAAACTTACTAACCACACAGAACTTATCTTCTCCATTAAAAAAAAGTAGTATTCATTGAATTAAAAAATAAAACTAGCAATACGTACCAACCATAAGATGCTTTGGATAATCACAGGTTTCAAATTAATTAACGTAATTTTCACATTTATTTTGAAAAAGAAGAGAAAGAAAATAGTTTTTTTTTTTTTTTTTTTTTTTTTTTTTTGTGTAAGATTAATGTTTGTTGTTTATAAAATGGTGTTTTTTCATGAAATACTGGTTTTCAAATATATTCAACTTTCGAACTTTAAATTTAGTAATAAATGACTCTACCAACCAAGTTAAAAAAAACATGAAATTTTACTTTATTATTTGATTACATGTGAATACCCTGAACATCTTTGTGGAAAAAAGAAAAAATAGATAATAATGAAAAGAATTTAGTATTTAGAGTTGGGGGATCAATTTCACATATAAATTTAACATAAAACGATCCCTCATTTCACAGCCATTGCCTTTTAGAGCAGTTAGCACTCCAAATTCTTTTGATATTTTTCAAGCTGAAACGTTAGTCTAAAAAAAAATATTCTGCCACTGACACTAACTGCCCACCTCCTAAAAATGCCTTCCTTTAAATGTGTTATACTATTAACCCTAAATCCAAGTGAAAAGCCTCCTCTAGAAAAAAAATGGGTTAATTGCCCTAAAGTGTATAGAAATGATATTATTTTACATTAAATTAATATGTGAAACATTCCCACTATAACTTCTAAAATAACTTTTTTTTTTTGTTTTTATTTCTTCCAAGTTTTTCAGTGTTAAGTGTTTGCCTAAAAATGTAAAATTGCATACTTTGAGAAAGCAGTTATTTTGCAGGTGTTAATCTAATATAGAAAAGGGCAAAATGTTTGTATGTTTCACAAAAACTTTCGACAGATGCAACGAACACTAACAAAATTGGTATCGTTATAAAGATCAATCTATCGGACGACAAATATTGAAAAATTTGGCCAAAAAAAATTAATTCTTTGACCGTTAACTGGGACATTTTTTTGCAAAGGGGGGGGGGTCAGTTTTTCATCAACATTTTTGCAAAGTCATTCATGCCTCGACAGCTGAAATATTCTTTTCCTATTTTGTGTTACAGGTTTGAACCTGGCTAGTGAGGATAATTTTTTTTTTTTTTTTTTTGCGCTTGCATGGGTACTCGTTGCTGTTTAAATTTTTTTTTAGAGAGAGAAGTGATTGCTCAATAAGCCTTACTATACCACCTCTCCACATCTGGGCAACACTGGGTACCCATGCTAGTCTATAAAAGCGAAAATGTATGTATGTATGTTCGCTTTTCCTCGATGTCCACGAAAGGCTTCTTTCAAACAAGCGCTTGCTCGCTTCACAACTTTTTAAAACTTTTTATATCATCTATAAATTGTAATATCTACGAATTATCCACAGAGCTCACCTCTTTATTTAATTTTATTGACTTTCAAACGTTAATTATTCCACATTTCCCGCATCGGCACGCGTTACATTCGCTTTTCGGTATAAAAAAAGCGAATCTCGACTCTAATCACAGGCCCAGAGCCAGTTTGGTCAATGTCGACTTTGTCATATCAGACTGTAGCTTTCATTTCGCTCCTCCTAATAAACAGGGAGCGGCTTTTTAAAAACATTTATTCAAAACTGTCCCGCACAAAATAACTGCTGAATACCTATCACCGTCACATCAATCAAAAACGCGCACCTGTTTTTTTTTTTTTTAAAACACTTTACTATTTTCCAACTGCGCGTCGTCAACGCTTCGGCTTTTTTTTCACATACCCCGAAAAACACCCGGGCAACGCCGGGTACCCCACGCTGTACTGTAGCTTTCATTTCTCTCCTCCTAATAAACGGGGAGCGGGTTTTTAAAAACAAACAAACCGATTTATTCAAAACTGTCCCGCACAAAATCGTAACTGCTGAATACCTATCGCCGTCACGTCAATCAAAAACGCGCACCTGTTTTTTTTAAACACTTTACTATTTTCCAACTGCGCGTTATGAAGGCTTCGTTTTTTTTTTTTCACATTTTCGGGTTTTTTCACATACCCCGAAAAACACCCGGGCAACGCCGGGTACCCCTCGCTTGTCTATTATATAAAAGGGAAAATATGTGTTAGTTTGTGTGTGTTTGTATGTCTGCCAAAAACTTTTGACAGACGCACCAGACCATGAAAAAATTGGTACCGTTAGAAAGATCGATCTCTTGGGTGAAAAATATCTAAAAATTGGTCAGAAAAGATTGATACTCGACTGTTTTTTTGCAAGGTCATTTTTAGCGTTGACATTTTTGCAAAGTCAGACGTCTAGCGATTTCAAAGTACGTTTAAAATAGGAAAAGAATATTTCAGCTGTCGATGCATGAATGACTTCGCAAAAATGTTGATGAAAAACATCATAAGTCGCTGTCGTTGAGAGAGCTAGCACGTTTGCTTTTCGCCCCTTTTCACATTACAGATTCAAATAATATATTTTTTTGTTATAAAATTTGATAAGAATTGGTTAAGAATTTTTTATGTGTGCATCGATAGAAATGATAGGGAGTACCAATATTTGATTGTTTTTTTAGTGCTGTTTGTCTTGAGCAATGTGTGATGCCGTCATGTAAATTCATAACAAAAAATTTGTTTACAAAGTGGTTTACAGTAATAAAGTATACACTTATTTTTAATTATTTAGAAAATATCAGTTTTGGACTTTGAAAAAAAAAAGAATATATTTGGTAATGTTCAATTTTAGCATTGGAAAATTAAAAAAAAAACTGCATTTTAGCATCGAAAAAAAAAACGCAATTGAATTATCAAACAAAAAATTAAATAGAAGAAAGTTTCTTTGTATAAAAATAAATGAAAAACACATTTAAACGAGATAGAAATGTTTAATACAGCAAATAAAACACCCCAAAATGTTATCATTTTTACACATATTTATATTATATTCTGTCACTATTAATTAATAAACACTGAAAATTCCATCAAAATTCATTTATTTCCTGAATTTTGGTAAATTTTTAAGTGAGGAGGGGCGGAATCGGCAACTTTAAAACCGTCCTCCAACTTCTGAAACACTTTATTCAGGAACCCATTCTTAGCATTTATTTGTAACTATTTTGTACTTTCACCTAACAATTTTATAAAAAATTATAATTATATAGAAACCTATTCTAACATGAGGAGAGGAGTGTGTTTTGTAACTATACTATTTCACTTAACAATGTCATAAAAAAGGATATAAAACATGAATTTAACTTAGAAAAATTAAAATTACAAAAATAGCGCTGTAATTTTGTTTTATTTCATTAAAAATTTGTTTTTGTCTAATTTTAATTCAAACCGCTTCACTCGACACTATTTCTTAAGTAAAAAATGTGTTCAAATAAGTTAAAACATACAAACCACTTCTCCAGTGTAGTGAAAGAATAATTTATCTTGCCTATGATAACATTTTTGGGTTTACTTTACAGTCCATAGATGTATGAAAAATGGTCAAAAACCAAATATATAACAAATAAATGTTACCAAAGGCAAGATAATTTACTCTTCTCCATACTTCGATAAAGTTGTAAATGTGTATTCTGTTTGAAAACAAGTGTCGAGCATTACATGAGAACAAGGAAAAATAGCCGCAATGTCTCTTGAAATCTCTGAAGCCTTGATAATGACTTTAAAATAAAAAAAATATGCAATATAGTGGTAGAAACCAACCTGATAATTGGCATGCTATTAAACTTAAGCTATTAAAATGAAACTTAATTATGCTGATTAGTACTTGAATGCATTATAATTGTAATCTGTACAAAAATATTCATTTGACAGACAGCCAGATGTGCAACATTACAAGTGTAAAAAAAAAAAAAAAAAAAAAAGCGAAAAAATGTTCTAGTGGTTCCCAAACCTCCTTACTGTGAAATGCTCACTGAATGGGCTATGTTGTACATCAAAAGGATTTAACAGCAAGTGGAGAAGATGGGAGAAAAGCAATAGAAGCCACACTAGCGATCATAACAAAGAACGTAAGCCGTGGTTTGTATTTCAAACGTACTTAAAAGCAAAGTCAGTAGTTCATATCCGTACACAATTAAAACGATAATGAAAAAAATGGGCGTAAAAAAAAAACAATGGTCATCAAAAATAACAAACTTCAATGATGGGCACCATTGTTTTTTATCTTTCTATTTTACCAGTTCTCTCTGAATTTCCCATTAATTTTCTTTTTTCTAATGTTGGTGTGGGGATATCTTGTCATTTTGTAACAATACACATGAAAAAATTGAAATGGCATAAAATATTATCATATATGTGTATATAAAAAGCTTGATGAGAAAAAAATGTTTTTAAATTTTTAAAATCTAATTAAAATTAAGGAAGTTAGAACTAATTTTGTGCCTCACATGTTTGGATTTAAGACCATCTGCGTTTTATCACATTTTTTACACTACTTTTTCAGTAAAAATGTTATATCTTTGTTAAAACACAAGATTAAGCAATGAAATTTATCATATAAATGTATTTATGTACTAGGAATTAGAATATGCTACTGAAGATCTCCGGAAATTAATGGTTTCCAAATAATATGCAGTAAATGCACATAAATATGCTGCAATTCTTTATAAATGCCATGTATCTATCAAAAGAAAAGCAGTTAGAAAACTCAAAGCTGAATTGTAATGCATTTTATGTACAAAAAACTGAAATCTATTCGGTTAATGATAGTTAACGAAAATTATGTGTGAACATCCTGAAGACTCTATAGAAACAAATCAAAAACAATTTTAGAATTTAGAGTGGGGGTTTGTTTCACGTAATTTTAATGTAAAATAATTCACCATTTTGAGACCATTTTAGGATAGTTGACCAATTTATTTTTTTATAGGAGATAAATCATGCACTTTTCTTTAAAGAAGGATCTAGTTGTTTCTTTTAGACCAAGCATACACTCACACACGAGCCATCATAATTACGAGTTGACATATGCTAATGTTAATCAGGGCCCGTAGGTAATATGACAACTAGCTTGGTCTGGGGGCTGAATTTTTCGGGACTTGCCACACCGCTCAAGCGATAGTGTTAGCTGTATCACTGTGGGGTAGAAGTCATTCAAGCCAAAAGGAGAAAGATTAACACTTTGATGACTGGTATTTTGGATATACAATATTCACAGAAAACAGTCATACACTCTGATTCTTCACAAGTCTCAACTTAGCCTCTTATTATTCATGTCTGATCAACACCCCTTTGAGAAGTCTGGTGATTTTTAAGTTTTAGTGATTGACATGCAGGTCAGGCTCTCAGTGTCGTGATGTATAGTAAGGAGAGAACAGTGGTCTGAGTGATTTGTAAGTTCCGTATTAAACCTATGTCTGGGGGGTCAGACTTTCAGCAACATGCAGACTAGTGGAGAGTAAGCAAGGTTTGTCTGAGCAATTTAAAAGTTCAGTTATCAACCCGAAGTTAGTGGGTCAGTTTCTCAGCATAGTGGCATACAGTGGGGAGCAAAGGGGAGTCTCTTGACCCAGTCCAGTTGACTTCTGACTTTCTCTCTCTGTATCTTTGACTCTTATATTTGTGTTAAAAGGCATAATTTCTCCCCTCTCTTTTACCAATAGAATTTTACATGTATTATTGGTAATATTCTACAATTTCCAATTCTAGAGAATACATTATCAGATCATGAATCGCCAGTGGACTTTTCAGGTCACTTCTCTTTTTCTTCTACATCTATTTTTCTGCCTCTTACCATGAATGGGAGTTTTCTCCTCCACTTTTGTGGGCTAGCCCTCAAAAACACAAACACACTTTCTCAAAATGCTCTTTCATAAAATCCCTTTTCAAAGTTTCATCCCCCCCCCCCAAAAAAAAAGATTAATGGTGGTATTTTAATTAACTATTAAGGTTGTGGCTTGTGCGTGTGTGGTCCTTTCAGCTTTCTTGCTAAGCAATTTATCTTTGTTAAGAATTTGGTTTGCCCCTATGTCTCATTCTGTTTTCTACTATTGTTTTATTCTTGTTTCAATATCGGTCAAAGTTTTAATGTTCCTTGTCTGGATACAGCTCTCCTGACAAGACCACTTTGCCTAACAGGAGCCATCATTTGGCTGTTACAGACCTTTGAAAGGTGAATAACTGACTTTCTCAAATCTTTAGAAAAGGCACTCTATGACCAAATTTCATTTCTCAAATCTTCAAAAAGTGAATTTATCATGGAATCAATATTTCTCATCTTTTTTATTTTATTGGCCCGAATAAGCAACGAAGCCACATTCGGGAAGAAACAAGATCACTATCAATTTGGCGGAGGGGCTATCACTTCTAAGCAATTAACACATTCAACCCTTTTCTTTTCCACTGGTCTGACTTTCGGCAGCATATTAACTCTTTACATTGTTTTCCTTTTTTTTTTTTTTTTTTTAACCTGGCAATATTGTCACCTAAAGTACATTTACAACTAGAGTAAGAAAACGGGTAAATAAGAAAAAATTCTTTTCAATTATTTTAGGTTATTTTGATAAAATTTCAATGTAAACAAAATTTAATTTTTTATCTTTAAATTTTTTGAGTTCAAGTTATGTCACTAGGAACAATTTGAAAAAATGTGAGATAAAGATTTTTTTCATCTTTAAGAAAAAAATTACACGTCAACATGGTAGGCTTAATAGGGTTTTAAGTTGTCTTTCATAAAAAATATCCAAGTTGAAAACTTTAGTATATGAGATACTAAAAACATTAAAAAAATCTCTTGAATTATCTTTTTTTTGTAGAGAAATATCCCTTTTATAATCTGTTTGCAAAAATTGCTAAAATCGACACTTTTGTGCTTATTAAAAAAAATATTGATGCCTTGGGTTTTTATAAAACTTTCTGAAAAGTTGTAACTAACTGATTTCTATATAATTTTGTTTGTCTATACTTTGCGATAACTCTTTGATGTGCCCCAGGGACTCTTTTAGGGCTAATAAAACCCTCCATTTTTCGGACTATTTTACCATATTTGTCCAAAATTTTCTCTGTATGTTTATTTAGCAGTTTTGCATGGTGCTGAACTCAAATTTAAATATTTTAAGGCCTTGGGGACTTTTGGGGCTAAATGGGGGTGTGTGCAAATGATGGACTTAGTCATTTCTTTTTTTTCATGGTGCAGAACTCAAATTTACGTTAAGGCCTAAAACTGCAAGGCGGGGGCAAATGCGGAACTTGATAATTTTTATGCCTCGTTCACTGTGCATGCTTTACTTGTTTTCTTGTCTTTTTTTCTTTCTGGTTTCATCATTTCCTGTATGGTTCATCTTGGTGTCTCTCACCATCGTAATCAAACTTTCAAAGTTCATTTTTTTTTTTTTTCTACACAATCTTCTACACTTACCAGTTCTCGCCCGCTTTCATTCCTTTTCACATAGAGTTGGTCCATATCATCTTTTTGCTGCAATACATTGTGCATGGTTATTAGTTTCCTCATCTTGAACATTTGCTTAAATTATTTTTATTTATTTAGAATGAATTTCTTAAATTTCTTAAATATAATATTAAAACTTGAATTTAATTATTACGGTGTCATTTGATCATTAAATATTGCAAGTTTGGAAACGGTAAAAATAATTTTTTCTTCAAATAACTCAATAATTTGGACAAAACTTTCTTAGATTTAGTAAATGAAGCTTCATCTCTTTGTATTTTTAACACTTTGTACATATGATATCGCTTTACGTGATTTTCTACTGAAAAACTAGTCTTCAGCTTGTTATAAAAGTGTTTTTAAATGTTGGTGGGATGAAGCGTGTTTATCATTAGGTTGGCATGTTTTTCTCTATTCCTATTTTGCATCTCTATGATCACAACAACTTGTAACAAGAATAAAAAAGCATTGGAAATGCAAAAGGATATAGGGATGGTATGCCAAAAAGTATACAAACAAGATAGCTATGAATGGCTAGGCACATGGAAATAGAATTGCATCCAAAGTATAGCCCTATAGTTTTTCTCCAATCTTCATTCCGTGCCATCATTACGGTTGTAAAAAGCTATAGGGCTATACTTTGGATGCAATTCTATTTCCATGTGCCTAGCTATTCATAGCTATCTTGTTTGTATACTTTTTGGCATACCATCCCTATATCCTTTTGCATTTCCAATGCTTTTTTATTCTTGTTAATTAGTATTTTTACTTACAGTCTTATTTTTAAACTTACATTCATGATAGTATTGTCTTTTTTAGGAGGCGGCTCATTGCCGCCTCCATTAGTAGCAGGTCGCTTCCTGCTGGGTTTTAGGTCTTTGGGTTTTGGGCCTTAGGAGTTGCCTCTTGGTCCTCCATCGGTTCTATATTACATAGAGAGTGCTACCGCCTCTCTGATAAAACAGAGTATTATAAAGTTCTAAAATGTTCATACCTTCACTATTAAATTTTTCTTGGTTCATTCTTTGGCGTTTTGGCAAAGATTTGTCAGTTTTTGATATTTATATTTATAATAGTTTGTGCATGAGGCAGCTTTTTTCCCCTTGGGATCCCTGTTATACCGTGCTTTTGAGTCAGCACGTGAGGCAGCCTTCTTTTTTTCTGGTTCTTTGTTATAAAGAGCACGTGAGGCAGCTTTTTTTCCCTCGGAATCCCTGTTATACCGTGCTTTTGAGTCAGCACGTGAGGCAGCCTTCTTTTTTTCTGGTTCTTTGTTATAAAGAGCACGTGAGGCGGCCTTCTTTTTTTCTGGTTCTTTGTTATAAAGAGCACGTGAGGCGGCCTTCTTTTTTTCTGGTTCTTTGTTATAAAGAGCACGTGAGGCAGCCTTCTTTTTTTCTGGTTCTTTGTTATAAAGAGCACGTGAGGCAGCTTTTTTCTCCTCAGAATCCCTGTTATACCGTGCTTTTCAGTCAGCACGTGAGGCAGCCTTCTTTTTTTCTGGTTCTTTGTTATAAAGAGCATGTGAGGCAGTTTTTTTTTTCCCCTCGGGATCCCTGTTATACCATGCTTTTGAGTCAGCACGTGAGGCAGCCTTCTTTGCCTCAGGATTTGCATGATACTTAATTTTTATTATTTCAGCATTTTTCTGATAGTATTCTTTTTGCTCAGATAATACCTTGACTTTGTTTTTTTCATAGTCTATATTTCTCTGAGCTTTTTTACTACGTGCTGACTTTGGCATTTTTTATTAAATGTAAACATATAACACTTATGTGTATCTTACTATAATATCACTTATCTTATAGCAAGACAACTCTCGTAGAATTGAGATACTGCCCCGTCACCAATAGTTAAAGTGTGAAACGGTATATACACCAATAGTGTAGTTGTTATCTTTATATGAAGTCCTAATCAGTGACAGTGTGAGATTACTTGGTTAATTTATTGTAGTTTATTTTAGAAAACTTACTTGTTTTTATTAGTAGATTGTGTATAGTAGCCACCATATCTAGCGTATGTATGTGGTCAGATGCCTTTCCGGGGATAAGGCAAGTTTCAACAATAATTCACAGGAGAACAGTTTATGTCAGAGACGAGACGTCGAAGTGTAGCGAGTTGTTAGACGAACTCGACTCTTCATATGAAGAGGGTATTTAAGGTAAACAAGGAGGTCACGTAATGTGACGGAGTCCTTTTATTTCCTTCTTTCCTCTTCCTCTGTGTTGTACGGGTATGATCCGAATTTACGCACTTGTTTGAGCTAATTTATAATATATAATTTTCTTCCAAGAACTTCGGACGTCTTCGGATCCGTGACGGACGACGCGTATAAGTAATTTCCTCGGGAGTTACTTCCAGGGGGGTTTCTTCGGTTAGATCTTTATGGTCTATACTGTCATCTTGTGTGTTTTCTGTGTCACTGTGCTTGGAAGAGTCCGATTGTTCATCTATTGATGATTCGGATTCGACATGTATGGGACTATCTATTTCGTATTCACTTTCAGTATTGTTTTGATCAATGGTGTGGTAGTTAGGGTGTTGTTCAACTTTGATAATGTCAGACTTCTTCACTTTATATCTTTTTCCCCCGAAATTGTTTATCTGTAAACTTTTGTACAGTACAATACTAATCTTCAACTTCCATCACCATATATTTGTTGCGAGCATTGGTTTTAACTCTATCTTGGTATAGATAGACGATCTCTCCAACTTTAGTATCGGTTTTTATTTCGGTAGTTCTGCCTCGGCCCTTATATTTAGCTGAGGATTCATGTCTTTTTAATCTATTTCGGTGTTTCTCTTCAATCAGGCTTTTGTATTCTATTGGTAGTTTTTCTCCTGTGATTTGGTCTCTCATTGTCCAAATTTCTAGTGAAGAGTAGCCATTTTCTCTGAATCTGCTGTTCATATTGGAAATTATTATGGCCAATTCAGTGTCTGTTATTTTGCCACCATTTGGTTTCAATTTGCATAGTTCTGTATGGAATTCTGATATTGAACGTTCACTAATAGGGTTTTTGTTAATGTTCTTTATTTCTCCAACCTCTATTTTAATATGGAACGATTCCAGTGAACTATCGATGAGTAGGGCTTGAAATCCCGAAGCGCCATCGACCCTGATTTTTACTTCATCTCCTGACGGGGGACGGAATCTTGATATGGTGGTGATTAGGCCATCCTTAAGAGATTGACTGCTCTCCGATAGTAATAATGTTGCCTGTGTCAAGGAAGAAACATTTTCTCTAACTAATAATATCAGTTGTCCTTCACGTTTGATGACATCACTAGCGTACCAGCTCCCAATTTTGTCAGGTGGTTTTGTTGACGATTGATTTTTGAACTGACTTGGTACCTGCTTTAGTGATACGCAAGTGTGGCAACTATCTACGGTGCGATTGATGGCTTTATCTGTATCCAGCGCATAGAATCCCATATTAAAGATTTGTTTTAACTGATGTTTACTGGCGTGTTGGAGTTGTAAATGTAGAGCGACCAAAAGTCCATCTAATACCCCTTGGGGAATGACGATTCTTTGTCTAGCAGGCCGTAAGGCTTCTTCCCGCATAACTATGATTAACCCATCTGCAGGGGCTGATGAGAGTTTACAATGTTGTAAATACCTTTTAATTGTGGTTAACCCTTTCTTCTTTTTAGATGGAGTTCTGCCATCGCGTAGTAGCCGATATACTGGTTGTAAGTCTGGACAGTCTTGTTGAGCTTGAATCCACGTATTGCGAGTCATGTATGGGATAGGACAGTGACCAGCTAGTATGTCTTTTACGGTGACTTCTCTAACCACGGATTCCTCTAGGGCACTGATGAATTTACAGATTTGGCATTTTCCTTCGCAATGGATAGGATTTCGGCTGGCGTAATCCGATATATTATTTTTACCTGGTAAATGGGATAATTTGACAGGATATCGAGATATGACACTGAGGAACGTTGTGACTCTGGAGCTTGCGGAGAATGCGCCGCGTTGGAGTTTTTCATATGCTTGTACACAGGGTCGGCTATCCGTGAGTACTTCGGTGATGTTTTCTGATTGAATTATATATGGGCTGAAGTGTTTGATAGCCGACGCTATGCCTAGAGCTTCCAACTCACAAGCTAGCCAACCTGCTTGGTTGGATGTTTTACGAGCGTTGAATAGACCTGCGAGGTGGGGTTTGTTTCCTCTTAATACGAAAAGGGATGCCGCTAAGCCGGCAGAGGTTGTAGCTGCGTCCGTGATTATCTGTAGTTGGTCCTCTCTTCTAGGTAAGGTTAGGATTTTGGCTTGTTTAAGGTGTTCTTTGGCTTTGAGGAATGTGTCTTCCAGATCTGATGTCCATTTGATTCTGTCGTTTGACGAGCCCATTGCGCAGACTTTATCTAGAGGTGCTAAAAAATCTGAATGTTTAGGTATAACTTTACTTAGGAATTTGTAAGATCCTATGAATGATCTCATTTCTTTGATGGTTTCAGGGAGATTGCAGGCAGCCAAGGTATTTAGACGATGACTTGTAGCTTTGAGGGTTCCATTGGTCCATCGCCAACCCAGAATTTCTGTCGATGTTGGACAGCAAACCGTTTTAGATGGGGATAACTTCAAGTTATTCTTATGTAGTGTTTGTAATACTTCTTCCCATACGTTGTTAAGTTCCCGGGGTGTGTTGGCCCCGACATATAGGTCATCAGCCAATTTTACCACCGATCCTTTTATCATTAGATCGCCTAGGACTTTGGACATTAATTGTTCTAAAGCTGATTCAGAGCCTGGAAGACCCATCACCGCTCTGGTATAAACATATACACCACGGAATGGTGTACAGATGCCGACATATTTCATTGATGATTTGGCCAAGGGTATTTGAAAGTATGCTTGACTTAAGTCAGTTTTAATTAAGAATTTAAACTGAGCAATATGTCTTATGATGTCATCTACTTTGGGCATGAGAGCAGGTTGTGGTTTGGTGTGCTGGCTCAGTTCAGTGAATGCAGTCACTAACCGAAAGCCTCCTGAAGGTTTGGTAACAAGGAATGAAGGGTTTACATATTCCGCTGTGATGTTTATGTTTTCTGGGCGTACGAAGACACCTTGTTCGTATAGTTCATCAATCTTGGTTTGGAGTCGCTCTAGATTTGTCCGGTTATATAATGGAATGCGTCCCTTTTTTTGTGGTGGTAGAGATACGGCAACATTAATCCTGTGTTGGAAATTTCCTGATCTTCCATTGTAGCATCCGATTACCGGTGAAAATACCTGATTATATTTCTTATTTGTCGTGAAGAAGATGGTCTTTTCTTTCTGGCTAAGGATGTTCGAGGGGTCCACAGAAATTTCTGCTGACCTGTCCGTTTGTTTGGAATCATTGGTAAGAATTATTGGAGTCGGTTTCAAAGTATCACTGGATAGTGATAATTGGGTCGTGTGGCGTATCTGACATACTTGCTCATGGCGTTTGATGAGTATGGGTATGGTGGACTTGTTGGTGAGCGTTATATCATGATCCGGTTTCACTAGCTCACATTGGATCCATTCATCCTGATTGTTATTGTATCTAGGTTCTACTGAAACTATTTTATCCTGGTATTCAGGTGGTATCGATAAGGCAACGCTGGAACCAGGTAGTAGGCAGGTCTGTCGTGGGACGCGCAATATAGTTGCTGCTTTAACATTAGCGTGTCTTTTTATATTGAGGTATTTTATATTCAGGCTCTGAAATCACAGCAATCACCGGGGTAAACGTGGTTGGTGTTTGCGCGAAGGTAAACGTCATTCCTGTCCATAAATGGCATGCCACCCAGAATGGCACAGTTCAGGTCCTTAACTACAAGTCTGTCGAAGCGAAAGCAGTGGGCTTGATTTGTGATTGGACACCTTCTCGAAACATTGAAGTGTACTTCCCCTTCTATTTCCATGGGGGAGACACCGTCCGCCATGTTAGCTTTGTGGATGGTGGGCAGGATATTTAGTTTTAGACGTCTCGCCTCGCTTTTCCTAATTAAATTAGTTTCCGCACCGGTGTCCAGTATAATGATTGAGTTTTCTTTGTTTGTTTCTACTTCCATACACGGTGATGATACAATATCTACCTTGTTGATTTTGGGGTTCTGAGGTTGTTTAACTCGGACCATCCTACTGTTGGGTTCGTGGTACTCGAAGTCTTCGTCTTCTTCTTCAGATTCCGATAAGATTTCAATATCAGTAATTTTAGATCGAAGAAATCTTCTATCTGATGTTGGCATAAAAGGGCAGTTTTGGAAGTAGTGAGTCTCTGCACCTGGTCTGTTTGCTGCATCACAGAGGCAACATTTCGGTCTTTTTGTCAGGCGACCTCTCTGGTTTCCAGATCTTCTACTTCTGTTGATGGAAGAGTATGCTATATTCCCTTCTCTGTCCCCTATTTCTTGTAATAGGGATGGTATAGCATCACTGATCTCCGCCCTAATAGAATATAGAGTGGAGTCCCTTAGAGTGATCGCGAATCTTTGTTTAACAATGGATGGTAGTTCTCGATGGATTGCATCAAGCCAGATCATCACCGTGATGTTCTGTAATGTAGGGGTTAGGCATTCATCGTTTTCTAATTTTGATCCGCAATGTTTAATGGCTGAAGATTTTGTAATCAAGCTGTCTTCCATAAATGAGTAGCATCTTTCCCAGAGAGCCTCTCTTGTTTCATTGGCGCCACATTTAAATTTAAACATGTTCATTATGGTCGTACCGGATTTACGACAATCATAGTATTGACGGAGTCTATCAAAGATTTCGTCAATACTGTGCGCCTCTTCTTTTACGAAGGTACTACTAACAACAGGGGCATGGATGCTTATAAAGCCGAGTAGTACTTTTAGGTTAATGGCTTTTTTTTCCGCCGAGAATCTTTTCCCATTAACCTCTTGTTCATCGGTTATGAAGCCTCTATGGGGGATGCCACTTGCGACACTGCACCAGGTTTTAAGGTCCTCCAAATAGCGTTCGAATTTATCTTCATTTGAGATATGGTATAATAACTGCTCACACCAGGCTTCGAGCGAGCCTCTTGATTCGTGTTCAGTGAGGATTCTTTGTTTAGTGCTGAAGGCAGACATCCTTTTATTTTAATTTTAATTTAAAAGTTTCCAAATTAATCACCGTGAAATTGAACAAGTTGAAAAAATAGCCGTAGAAAACTTTAATCAAAGAACAGGGTGGAGACTTTTTTTTTTTTTTTTTTTTTACTCACTCAAAGGTGTGTTGTTATAAGAACAACAACATATAATTAAATTGACTATTGTAAAAATTCAATTTCTTTTAGAAAAAATAAACGAAAAATAAAAGTTCAAATTTCTAATAATTTTTGCTGTAATATGAGTGAGAGTAAAAATTGTTTTTTTTTTTTTTTGTTTTTTTTTTTTTTTTTTTGTAGAAAGTCTTACCGTACACCGACCCCTAGTCAATGGGCACTTATTTGCTTCCGTTTGTAAAACGTATTATTGAGGGAGGCTGAATTCTTTTGAATTTTTGGCCGCTGCCACCATGTATGTATGTGGTCAAATGCCTTTCCGGGGATAAGGCAGGTTTCAACAATAATTCACAGGAGAACAGTTTATGTCAGAGACGAGACGTCGAAGTGTAGCGAGTTGTTAGACGAACTCGACTCTTCATATGAAGAGGGTATTTAAGGTAAACAAGGAGGTCACGTGATGTGACGTAGTTATTTTTGTGGCTAGGGTTTGGATTTTGATTCTTTTTGGTCAGCTTCCAGTGAGTTCTTAGAAGATGACTTTCTTGCAGTTTCTTTTGCGGTTAATTTAACTTATTTCCTTTCTTAGAAGAACTGGTCTGATCTACTTTTCTTAGCGAGCGAAGAGATTCAGCTGCATTTAACAATGGTTGCTATAGTGTATTTTTTGCGCATGCGTGAGAATTTCAAGTTTCCTCCTTATTTTTCAATAGTTTGACAGTAGTCATGTGTCTTTCTGCCAAGAGCGACAGACGTCAGTGTTAGCCGTGATCGTCTAGAGGTTAGGACCCCACGTTGTGGCCGTGCTAACCTAGGTTCGAATCCTGGTCACAGCATTGACATTTTGTACATATTTGTACATATTTTATAGTCCAAAATCTGAAGAATTATTTGTTTTTATAACATTGTTTTTTGACGTCGTACTTGCTGATAGGTTACTCTTATAACAATTTTGATCAACTGAGATAAAGATTTCGTGGTTTCATTAACGCTGGTGGGTTACTGTTTAAAGAAAAAACCTTAACGTTCACCTCAAATATTCAGCGTCCAAGAAATATAGGCCACTGGCAAACTGGAACGTCTGTGAGCATCCGGTGTATTATTTGGAGCTGTCCCTTTTGAGAGAAGTTCCGTGTTCGAAGTGGTCTGTCTACATTGGGTATATAGTGTTTAAAACTTGTTATTACACATAATCTTATTTAATTATGGAGTTAGCTAAAAAGCGATGGGTCACTGCACTTCTCCATGTAAAGAGCAGTCGATTGATGCTTGAACTGTTGTCAGAGACCGTTCGTACACCGAGATACATTGTCTCAAAAGAAAGAAGAAAGAAGAACAATTGGCCATTTTTGTACCCTTTTTTTTTTTTTTGCTTTCTTTTGACATTTTAACCGACGTTCTGACACTCGCTGGATTCGTAAGACACTTCTCTGTAAGAATATGTGCTTTTTGAAACTTATAAGTTGATTTTAGTTGAGATTTGGATAGTTTTGTTTTGTAGGCGTATATAGGCGTGTACGGGCCATCCCTATATAGAGTGCTACCGCCTCTGATAATTGATCAGAATAGAGTGTACAGATATAAGCATGTTTAAAGAATTGATCATCTATTGGTATTTTGAAGTAATTATTATTAGGAAGAATATATTTTGTTAAAAAGTAAACCCAGTTGCATGAAAAAATAATATTTAATAAATATCTTTGCCTATTGGACGTTTATTTAAAATATAAATTTTTGTTTTAAAGAAAGACTATGTAAATCAGTATTTTTAATTAATTTAGCAGCTAATAAACTTACCAAAGTCAGGAATAATGAAATTATAATCCAGACAAAAGACTTTATCAAATGTCAGGTAGTCAACAGTAAAATTACTAAGAATTTTTTCCCCACTATTAGGATATATAAAAAATTTAAATAAGTAATTTAATATTTATGCTAAACACATTTTTTCCTGAAAGTTGTTATAGATAGTAGGCTTCTTTTTATTAAGAACATGAGCAGTTGAAACTGAAGCTGATTAGTGAAAAATGGTTCAATGTTAAGAAAATTCTAAGCTAGAATAAGTATTATTTGAAAAAAATGAAAGCAAAATACAATATTTTATTGTAAAGGACATGTTTGAGAGAAAAAAAAAATCAACTAATCGGACATCAGACATTAGATTCTTCAGAACAATGTTAGTCACCCAGCTGGCCAAGCATTTTGGTCAGGGCTGTTTCACAGATGAAGGTGAAGCTCCAAACAAGTCTGCCACAGAAATAGCAAGAAAGAGTCGGCAGAAATATACTGAGACCTTCCAAAGGATGAACCTTAAAGAGTGAGACCAACATCAGCGTGCAAAGTATTTTTTGGTGGAACTCTCTCAGGAATACAAAGACAAGCTTCCTTGGACTGGCTCAAGAGGGGATCCCTCCACCATGATCAGGAAAGGGCTGCTCAAGACCAGGGATTGATGACCAATGCATTCAAGAAGATGGCAGGTATCAGTAATGACAACAAATGCAGGTTCTGCCATACAGAATTTGAAAGTGTGAGTCATCTGATATCAAGTTGTAAAGTTCTTTTGGGGGACGGCTACTACACAGCGAGACATGATGGAGTATGTAAGTACCTTCACTGGACCATCTGTAAAAAAATAAACATCCACAGCAGCAAGTTCTGGGAACATCAACCTGAAAGAACAGTTTGAAATGACTTATATACCATATATTATGACCATGTAATCCCTACAACCACCTACCTTGAAAATGCTGCTGTAAAACTGACATAGTTATATGGAATAAGTCGGAGAGAGTTTCAACCTTGGTTGAAGTGAGTGTCCCTAATGATGGAGATCTGAACAGAGCTGAAAGTGAGAAACAGACCAAATATCAAGGTCTCATGTATGATATGAAAAGAAACTGGAATCTTAAGGAGATATCAATCACACCAGTTATTATAGGTGCTACAGAACTTATGAAGAAGAACCTGAAGTCCTACCTAACTAATATTCCTGGTGAACCAAGTGCAAAATAGATCCAGACAATTGCACTTAAGGGAACAGCGAGGATACTAAAAAGAGCTCTCGGTTGATTTCAATAAAAAGCAGGGCAATGTTGGCAGCTGGTTTGGCTGCCCCATACCCAGCATTACAATCTTCGAAGGAAGAAAAAAAAAATCGATGACAAATTTGAGAAACTAACTTCACTTTTGTAAATAACCATACTACATAATTGTTTGGAAACTGTAAAAATGAGTTTTGCTTTAAATGATTCAGTAACAAATTTATCTTTTAAATTTATTAAAAATACATAAAATTTCATCAAAATGAATTTTTAATTTTTTTAATTGGAGGGATTTAAAAAATATTAAAAAATTGACTTTTATACCAAAATATAAGCATCTTGCTTGCATTTAGTCAAACAAGGTCTGATGGACTCGGGAGCAACAGTTTAAAATTTATATTTACTTTTAAAAAATTTTTGTTAGCTTTACTAATGAATTTAAAAAAATCAAATATCTTATTAATTTATTTTTAGTTTTAGTTTTTTAATGATGTTAATGAAGCAGGTTCACAACCCAGTTTGAATTATGGATCACATATTTTTCTGACTTATTTGAACAAGGATAACTTCCCTACTAAATACAACTGTACCAATACCCTGTGCCACTGAGTTGAGAAGATATAGTTTGAGTGCAATATTCTTTTACTTAATAATTAATACAATGAAAATTGACAGCTTTTGCAGATATTGGATAAGTAACTTTAAAACTCAAAACTGCAAACAGTCAAATAATATCTATTATACTAGCAAAGATACCTGCACTTTGCTGTACATGCGAGCATTCAACAAAGTCTTGACCTTGAAAAATAGTGTGCACCATCCTTAGGTAGGAGACCATCATCATATCAGGTTTGGTCATGATCGGTCCAGTGGCGTGGGCTGTAAGAGAGTATACATACATAGGCTATGACCTTAACCTTTACCTTGGAAAATGGTGTGCACCATCCCTCAAGATTGGTCTACTAGTGTTGGCTGTAGAATTTTACACCCACACACATGAACTCTACTACTTTATATATCTATAATATAAAGCTGAATGTCTCTGTGTCTGGTCACGAATAGGCTCCTATATGGTTGACTATTTAAAAAAAACTGATTACATATAATAATAGAAGATGTATTGAGACACAGGAATGGGTATGTTTGATCTGGCAGAACGGTGGTTCATTAAAATTGTGGGGTCTGCGTTCGCGCCTGGTCCACAAAGTATGGGAGTAAAAAATTTAAAAATGAAAAAAAGAACGTTTACAAGTGTTTTTGATATAGATGTACATAATAATACTTTGATAAGTATGTTTTAACTTAAATAGGGATGGTATAATAAAATTTTGGGGTCTGCGTTCACGCCTGGCCTCCAAAGAATAGAAATAGGCACAAACTTTAATAAAGACTTTTCATATCTATCTGCGTAAGTATACTTTGATAATTATGTTTCAGTTTGAATAAATATGTTATAATTATGGGGTGTTCGTTCGCGCCTGACCTCCATAGAATGGAAATATGTCACAAAGTTTAACAAGGTTTTTTTAATATAGATCCACAGAATATTGTGATAAGTGTTTCAGTGTGAACAGGTATGGTATAATAAATTATGGGGTTTATCTATTTTATTTTTACTTTCATCATATTTTGCTTTGGTTTTGATACCCCCAAATTCGAAGCTATCTCTTTACAACCCTTCCTTTTCATAACCTATCATGCTTTCATAAATCAGAGTCCATTTTCTGTCGGATGTTTTTGAACCCAGTCAACGACGAGTACTTTTGCTAGTATATATATATATATATATATGTAGTGTGTGTTCAGTAAACTGCTTTAAAGCTTCACTGCTCACTCATTTTGCGACCAAATTTAAAACAATTTTTGTTGTTCATAGGTTAACTTCTCAGCTATATATTAAAACAAAAATTATAATAAAATTATTGGTGTTCAAAAGTCTTCAGAATTAGGAAGGAACGTGAGAAACGATTTCTTCTGATTGGCTGTTGGTTACCATAGCAACTTTTTCGATGTTGATACCTTCATAAATCATAGCAGGAATGTCGCTCACATGCCATCTTATTTGGGTTATATAGAGTTAACAAAAGTGATCTTTACCTAGCATTACAAGCGTATGCTGTATTTTCGTGGACATCGTCAATATTACAATAGAAAACTGTTTTTCTGCTTTCGTCTTATTAGATTAGTCATTTTTTTATTCTGAGTTTGTAAATTTAAAAAAATTATTTTCAAGTTTTTCAAATTTGATTTCCAAAATGTTAAAACTTCTTAAAAATATCAGAAGAAAAACAAGCGTAATGCAAACAAAAAAAAAAGAAAAGAAAACGCGAACGTGATGGAAAAAAAAATATGAACGTAATGCAAAACGAATGATGTAAAAATTTCTTTAAAAAAATCTGAAAAATAAAAACAAAAAAAACAACATACCAAGATGGCCTGCAGCGATAACATAAGAAATGACATTGCTTAATATCTGGAAAACTACTTATTTGCAGAAAATTTAAATGCGATATTCGTTTTCAGTGTACCCTAAAACCTATAAAAGTAATCATTTTAAATGTTAAGGTGGAAAAAAGATAAAAAAATTACCGTTTATTTCTTTGTTTACATAGTTGAATTTTCAGTAAAACAACAGAATAGGAATGACGAAAATTACCATCAACTCGTGAATATATAGTTGTTGCTTATCAGGATTCCTGGTATTCTGGTATTGTGAAAGTTACATTGAGGATTCATGTAGATTACAATTTATGGTTGCATCTCAGAAAATAGTGGTATATTTTGGGCCAGATAGAAAGGATTTACAAAATTGAAAATTGGACTGGTCCCAAAATGCATAAGTTCTGGTTGACTATGGGAATTTCCATCTTTTACAGAAATCCAAAGTATATATGAAAAATTTTCTTTGATTTATTTCTGAGATTAATTCATATCTACTCAATTTTTTTTTTCTTTGAGGGAAGTAGTAAATACCGGTAATTAATACTCTTTAGGCATTCAATGGCTACATCCCAGATTAAGCTCTCCTTTGGTGGGGAGGCAGGTAAATACCTACTCTCAATAAAGCTATAAAGCAGTATAATACTTAGTTTTGTTCATAAATAGACACCCACTGTATGATACCATGCGCCAGTTTAAAAAAAATTGAAATTTGTACATCTGAATTTATAATTCATGGCTTATGGTAAAGAAATGCATCAAATTTGACTGCATAATCAGAAAGAACAAACAATTTTACATAAGAGTGCCAAGTTTCATGAGAATAGCTTAAAAAATAAATGGTGGTAAAATTACCGAATTTCTTGAAATGTCTGTAAATGTCTGTAATTTAGCCCACTTTTTCTAAAGAAAAATGTCTACGGAAAAGCCTAAATTTTGGCACTTAAAATTCTCATAACTTTTGAACTACTAATGGTATTTGCATAATTCGAACGGTTTTAAGCCTATTTTACATAGCTCTTTTCATGCAAGTTGATAAAATAACAATTATCTAAAAAGAAAAAATCAACTTGTAATGCTAAGTTTAATGGCATTTCGCAGTTCAACGTGTTCTCTCATTTTGCTCAGTTTTTATATGTTAGTAGTCTGGTGCGTCTGCCAAATTTATGGCAGTTGTGACATCACAAATGGTTTTGTATAAAAACTTCTACTTTTTCTCATAAATAACCAATTTTTATTTCAGTAGGAGGTTGGGGTTGTTGAATTTTATGGTGTAGGTGTTTGTTGGAATTATTTATTTTTTTATTGTTACTCTTTGGACGTCTATGATGCCTCGTTTCTTTGGGTTACTTTTAATTTAATCTGGCAAACAAAGTGAGAGTTCTGGGCTTTTTATCACGCCCTTTGAGGAGTTGAGGGTGTTGTGAGGGTAAACCTTTATTTTAAGGTTGTTGATCTGCTTTTCGTTTGAGTCTGGAATATATAGGGTCTTTTTTTATTGGATGCCATTAATAAATTTCTTTTTTATGTTTCATCTTCCTTGCCTGCCACCCCATCGGAACCCATCAGTGACAGATATTAGGGGAGAAATCCTATTATCCCAGGGATACAAGCAAGGTATACTCTCGCTAGTAGGGGGCTGTTAGCATTTCGGGTTTTCTTTGTTTTTTTTACCCTTTCTTTTAATGAAAACTTCAGTTTTAATCCCTTCCTATAACAGCTTTTCCATACGAGTAGATTGACCCTTGCCACCGCCTTCTGATACTTATGCTCTATCTCTTGTTTGTTAGTAAAAGTCAGGCGATTTTCGGATGTGTCTAATGGTTCATTTTGTCTGAAGTAGATTGGTTTTATTTAAGTATTAGGGCTTGCCATGACTGACTGATTAGTCAGATCAAGCCCTTACAACCGCCTGTCTATCCAAAGTAAGAGCTGAAATAATGTGTTGTGGTGCATAAACTGCTATGCACCCAGGTCTAGGACAGCTTAATCACCAAAAGTGTAAATCTTAAAGCGTTACAGGTAGCAATCCACAGCCAACTGGTTGCCCTATTGACGGATTTTTACCCTTTGCAGGGGGGGGGGGCAGTCAGCTTATTCTGGTGCCCTACCCACAGGGAGAGGGGAAAAAAAAATTTTTATACTTCGAGTTGTTTACACTTTTTTTTATATTTATTCATGTTTATTGATTTTGTAAAATAATCACTTGTAGCAGATTTTGTTGTTTTCGTTCCTGGTCCAGTAGAACATGATTTAGCTCTGCAAGGTTTATAATATTCTTGATTGATGTGTTTTATGTTAAGAAGTCAGTAGTGAAGTGGGGGGTGTGGTAAAAGAGGGAGGGAGGGGACTTTTGTCTTTGTTTTGGACTTTGCAGAACATGATTTAATTGTGCAAATAGTTAAAAGAAAAACAAAAAGCTGTTAATATGGGTGCATTTGAGTTGGGGAGTCATCTTCTGACAGCCTGATCTGGTTGCACCAGTTTGTCATATGAAGTAACAAAAAGATCACCTACTGAAAAGCAAGCATTTATTTCCATTCATTATATGATAATAACTAGTGGTGGGACGATTAATCGGAATCGTTAATCGTAAGAATCGTGTATTTTGGGAGGTATCGGAATCGGAATCGCATCGTTAAAAATACCTTAATTTTCCGATTCCTTCATTACGATTCTTTTAGACTGATGTTGAAAAAAAGAAAAAAATTTCCTGATATTTCTAACTGCAAGAGAGAAATGTAGCATGTTATAAAAAGAAACCAAAGAAATTCATTATTAACAGGGCAATGCTTAGTGCCCCTCCCTTACAAGGTTCATTCATTCAGATCTATTGTAATCAAAACTACAAAAGAGTTAACTTGAAAAGAAGTATGCAGGGCTCTACATTGCGAGTAAAAATAAAAAAAACGCTTATCTTTTTGGCGATTGTTTTTTTTTACTGACAAATCTAATACTGAATGAAAATGCTTTTTCAACTTATATTTTCTTAAAATAAAACGAGCAAAGTCAAATTATTTAAACAGTAAACGGTTTAATAGAACAATGTACTTTTTTTTCTTTTTTTAAAAGAAGGCTTTTGAAAGAAATATCTCTAAAATGAAATTGATCACGTATTATTTCGCAAAGTTTTGACAGTTGTCGGCTTCTTTTGATGTTTCCAAAAAATCGACCCCATACCTATCTCTTCCAAACCTAAAGTTATTAAATAACCCCTTCGTTAATTCAAGGGTAATTAATTCAATTCAGTCAAGTTTTTTTTTTTTAATTTCATTGAAATAAAATCCATTTTTTAAATTTTTTTCTCCAGAAAGATAAAACCCTGAATTTGATTATATTAAAAGCAGAATAATATAATCTTTTTTCTAGAATTTTAAATTGAAAATTAAAAGTGTTTTGCGCAGTTTTTTGCTGAACGAAAAAGAAATTAATATATATATTTTTAAAAGGTTTTGTAATCAATTAATTTTTATGTCTAAATAATATTTACGATTAATTAAATAATTTCATTTTAAAAAGTATTTATGAATAGAATTTTGCTTAAGACTTATAGTTTAGCAATATTGAACCGCATCAACCATGTGTGAATTGAACACAGTCAACCAAAAAAAAAAAATTCAAAAGAAAATGCATATTTGCATTTCATTATGTAAACTTTTATACATTGGTTTCAAAAATTAAATTCTATAAGTTTTTTTTGTTAACTACCGGTTGGTACAATTTACCGCCCCATCCCTTTATATTTTTTTTCTTTTTGTCTTTTTTAGCGGATTTTTTTTTTTTTTTTTACACAGTGATCACCACTTATCAAGGCCCGGAAGCCACTCAGGGATAAGGGTTATTGCAAGTACATTGCGTTAGTGTGGAGATTTGATGAAGTGTTTAATTAGGGGGGGGGGCGGTTCATTAGGTATTTGTTAACATTGGACTTGAAGACATCCAAGTTGTAGTCCGGAGGGAAGCAGGAAGACGGAACAGAGTTCCACAGGTGTGCAGTTCTAAGAAAGAAGCTTTGTTCATGGAATCCGCATTTTGATTTAGGCACAGATATAGAGTGGGGGAAATTTTTCACAGTGGATTCAGCTAGACGGGTGTTTTTCGTGAAAGATTGGCGAGGGGGGACCAGGGATTGGAGTTCAGACGAGCACCTGCCATGAAAATAATGATCAAACAAGGATAGGCTCGCAACGTCTCTTCTGTGGGAGAGAGGTTGCAGGGTAGAGAAAAGAGCATCCCCCACTAAACCACGAAGTCTATTTTGTACTCTGTCAAGGCATGATAGGCTGTTTTTGGCAGCTCCTGCCCAGATATGGCAACAGTATTCCATCCTTGGACATACTTGGCTTTTATATAGATAGAGAATTGCATCAGTAGTGAGATATCTTCTGCAGACTTGATGTACGTGTTCCATTTCAGATCAGGAGTAAAGGTCAAACCCAGAAGCTTGTCAAAACACGGGGCCTCACCCAGACGAGAGCCATCCATCACAATTGATGCCAGCTGAGGATCAGAGCATTGATGATGTAAGGATAGGAGTTTGGTTTTGGATGCATTAAAGGTAACCAGCCACATCTTCCCCCACTGAACCACGCGCTCGAGATCAGAAGAGAGAGAATCCGAGAGAACTTTGTCATTTACAGCCTTTGATGTGTTGCCGTAGATGGTCGTGTCATCAGCATAGATGTCAACGAATGATTTAAGTATGTGTTTAGGGAGGTCATTGATGTAGATCAGGAAGAGAGTTGGGCCCAGGATTGACCCCTGAGGGACTCCAGCATTTATATTGCAGGCCTCCGATTTTTGTCCATCTACCACTACTCTTATGAGCCTATCGGAGAGAAATGATTTAATGATAGAGAAAACATTTCCAGTTATACCGTAGCTGGAAATCTTGTGAAGTAGACCCTTATGCCATACCTTGTCGAAGGCCTTTGATATGTCAAGAGCAATTGCCCTAGAAAGGAAGCCTTTATCAAGAGATTCACTAATCCTGTGGGATATAACCGTCAGCACATCTGCGGTAGATCTTACAGAGCGGAAACCATATTGTGTGTCACTAAGAAGGTTATTCTTGCTGAGGTGGTTGACTATTTCTCTATTTAATATGGATTCCAGCAACTTACTCATAACACACAGGAGACTTATTGGTCTGTACTGAGAGGGAGAGGACTTATCACCTGAATTCTTAAACACAGGGCAAACTGATGAGGTCTTCTAGGGGGTCGGAAAGCACTTCTCCTTAAGGCAGCGCTTAAATAGTTTCGTAAGTATGGGAGCAAGTTCTGGTTGAAGCTTTTTTAACACTATAATTGGGATGCCATCAGGGCCAGTTGCCTTACTAGAATCTAGGTTCTTGATTAGCTTGGCGACCTCATGCACGGATATTTGTATGTTACCTAGCTTGTTCTGTGTTGTAGGAGGAAATATGGGGAGTTGATGGCCTTCGTCGCATAGGGTAGAATTAGCTGCAAAGTTCTTTGCAAATAGTTTGGCCCTGTCTGACGCTGACTAGATGACCTCTGGTCCATTGATAATGGTTGGGATAGAACGCACAACGCCAAAGTCCAAAAAAAGTCTTCCATGGAAACTTTTTGAAGTTGATGAAGATGATGAGTTGAAAGCCATTTGCAAAGTCTGTCAAATTAAAATATCGCGAGGAATAAAACCATCTTACATGACCACAACCAACATGTTAAAACATTTAACTATGATGCATCCAAATAAATTGGAGGAGCAAAATAAAAAAGAAAAGAACAAAAAATTACCAACTAGTCACTCCGAGCAGTTTTATTAGTGAGGGTCGAAATCGCAGTGTCTTTTTTTTTTTTTTTTTTTTTTGCCTACGTCACCATCTAGGTGTCACCAATTTTTTTAACCCTCCTTAACTTCAAAGAGTAAATACAATATATACAACTAAAAAAATAATTTTTAAAAATGCTGATTCTATTCATGAAAAATTCTTTTAACTAGAAATTAAAACTTAGGTAAAGATAGCTGACTGACAGCAACAGGAGCACTGGTTAACTACTGAACCACGTGGAAAGGTGTGGGGGGGAGGAAAAAAAGGAAATTAAATGATAATAAATTATGATAACCGTCTTTGAAAGGCACTAAACTCCTAAAATTTACTTCTTTAAAATTTTAGGCGGCACTCCCCGGCGATTTTAAAGCACTCTCTCTCTCTCTCAAAAAAAAAAAAAAAAAAGATTTAATTTTTAAGTTTGGGAAAGATATATTTATTATAACCGAATTCTTGTATGAAGACTGGATCTACATTATTGGACGTTAATTTGTGAGATAAGTAATTTTTCAATGTTTAATATGTTTTTAAAGTTTCAATTATCAATTAAATTTTTTTAATTGCGTTTATTTTTCAATTTATTTTAAAAAAAACAGGGTTTTAAATGTATTTTTCAAGGTAACAAGCTTCGAAAGAAGTCTAATAAAAAAAAATCACTTAATTTTTAATTTCGACAGCCCTGAGAATTTAATTATTAAAAAAATATTGAAATGTGACATTTTTTTTATTTAACATTTCTGTTAGTTCAATTAATTTTCTTTCAATAATTCATTTCACTCAACAAACTTCACCATTTTTTTTTTATCGTTTTCTGTAATTTTGGTAATTATGTTTGCTCAATTTTATCTAGTATTTCATTTGTTTTTTATAGTGGTATCATTTTTATATGTGTTCCTTTGATATACCCTATTTCAAAATTAGTTTGGCTAAACTTATTCTTCACGTTAGAAACAACGTGTAAAAGCAATGAAAAAGTAAGAAAAAATAATAGGTGTTAGCTACTCCTTGTGAATTATGGAGGTCTGAAGAACTGCCGTCACAAATACAACTATCAATAGCCAAACAAAAAATCGTTTTTGAAATTCCTTTAATTGTAACTTTTCGCTATACCTACCTTTTTGGTATAAAACACAAAAACTTTCGATTAATGGTATTTCTCATATATGGTCGTTAACTTTGAAAAGGTTATTTTGTATCTACGGCGCCATGTCATATGGTATATTGTTTTTTTTTTTTCATTACGCACGTTCACTTATAAATTATTAAATTAAATATTTATCTTTTTTATATTTAATTAGTATATATTTTCTTTCTCTTCCGCTATATTTTTTTTATTTAATTCATTAAATCTGTTAATTATGAGGACCAAAATAATGAATCGTGTGTATTTATTCTCTAATTTTCTTGTTTTTGTTCTGTTATATAAATTCTATTTTATTTGTTTTTTTTCTGAAGGATAAATTCTATTTTCTTTGAGTTTTTTTTCTGTATTCCAATTAAGTAAAATAAATTTTCTCTAAAATAAATTTTGCTAAGTTTTCCGTTTAGTTTATTATATAATAATTTTATTTAAACCAAAACACGACGGTGTACTGGTGTAGACATAAAATATCTCTTCCAAAGTTAGGGAACATATTTGGGAACTACCGACCATAAGTATAAAACTACCTGGTATATTTCAAAATAATAATTCCCTAGGAATCGGAATCGTACTTGGTATCGGAATCGTTAATCAATATTTTCCTGGAATCGGAATCGGAATCGTATAAAAATTAGGAATCGTCCCAACACTAATAATAACTATATTTTTAAGTTTAGATATGTTTGATTCAACAAATCAATTAGAATATGAATTTTTGATTTATCTTTTGTATTGTTTTCATTGTTTTTCAGATTCGAATTTGTGCTTTAAATGATGATGATTCCATTGGAAGTGATGATGCTTCAGAGAAGAACTCTGCCACAAAAGAAGCTTTGGTAAGTTGGTAGATTATCAGTAGGATTTGTTGTGAGGTTTGACCTAACATGGGTTTATTCCCAATAACATTTTCTTTTATTCAATGTGATCCATTTAATTTATTTTACTTTTTCTTTGATAAACTTGTTCTTAAACGGCAGAACATATAGGCCAATTGTATGTGCATCTTATGCTTCAATATCTGAAATTAAAATTAATTCTTAAACATACGGCAGAACATATAGGCCAATTGTATGTGCATCTTATGCTTCAATATCTGAAATTAAAATTAATTCTTAAACATACGGCAGAACATATAGGCCAATTGTATGTGCATCTTATGCTTCAATATCTGAAATTAAAATCCCAATCTTGTAAATCAAAAAAAATATAGCGGAAATTAGAAGTAATAAATGAATAAAGACTGCTCATGTTAGAAGGGCTGCCAAAGATAAAAAATAAGGTCAAACTATATTGTGACAAAAAGAAGAAATTGCAATAATCGTTGTGGAATATGTTGATACCCAGTTAAGGGGGTGCATGGATAATGCCTCTGGCCGTTTTAGTCAGGTGTCAACTATAATTGTCTTATATAATCTCGCCAAAATGGAGCAGTAATTGTCTCGAGTAATCTCATCAAAAGTGACTGAACAGTGAAAAGCCAAAAATGGGTCATAGGTTAAAACAAAAGCTGTGGCTTCCTCCAGTCTTGACAGACTATGGATACTCACTGTAAAGGTGTCTACGCGTGAAATTTGTGTGGCAAGAGTTGCGCAGTCTCCAACCACGCCTCTCCTGAGTCAACATTGTTGCATACCAGTGGCAAGTTGAGGTATAGGATGACTGAAAACAATGCTGAGATGAGCGGAGAGCACATACATCACCTAGAATTCCGAAATGTTCACCCATCTGATACTAGCCAGGCTCAACATTGCTTAACTTCAGTGATCTGGCAAGAACTAGTGTATCAACGTGATTATGCTGTATATTAAAAAAACGAAAGCTAGTGTTGTCTCAAATAATTTCACTATATGGAGCTAAGAGACATAAGTCATAGGATTAGACAAGAGGTTATGCTAACTAGTTTAGTCAAATAATTTCAGAGGGGAAGTTTAAAAAAAAACTATTTGGGCAGTCGGCATGGAAATCTATTGAGCACAAAGAGAGAAATATTAATCTAATCGTTATGATAGATAAAGGAAATTTGAAGGTTGCAGAAGAAAATGAGAAAAGAATGCATAAGAAAAAAAAAAAACTTGCACGACAGAAAATAAAAAAACAACAAATCTGTGTATACAGTGAACTGCATAGCATATCTGTCATCGAGATTATCTATGAGTAATAAACTGACTTTATTGCTAAAATAAAAATATAAATATCCTGTTTTAGTTTGGTAAATTTAAAGACACAATACCAGCAAACATCGAAGATTATCCAATGGCATGTGGATTTAATCTTGTCTTGATTTGCGTGGCTTTGTAACATATTGTTAACAATTAAAACTTTAATTTTGAACAACAAAGGTGAAATATTTTGGCATTGTTTTTTTTTTTTTTTTTTACAAATGAAAACAAAACAAGAAAATAATTTCCAACGGGGTTGGGGGTGGGTAGAAAAAATAAAGTGAAAGGATTGAATGGACTATGAATTGCGTCATTTTATATGTATTCATGTTTTTGTGTGGATTTTCGAGTTTTTTTCTGTTCTTATTCTTTATTTACCTTATTGGTCAAGAATTTTTTTCAGCGTATGAAGGTGTGTAACAGAATATGGCGGCTATATGCAAATACTAAGCCATGTGCGAAATGATACCATGGTAAGGAAAAAGACTATAAAAAGGAGAGACTGGAAGGCGAATGAAGAAATGTTTTTGTTACAAGAAAATAGTCGAGTTATTACTTGTCTTATGTTCCTTGCGACATAGACGGCATGTGGGTCTCGTGTGTAAGTATGTCTACAGTCCCTATTTACTTGCCTCCCCACGAGGGTAAAATTAAACACATGGTCAGGTTTTAATGTAGGAAAATCTAGCCACCCAAAGAGATGCACTCTGAATCAGTACAAAAGTTGAAATTGCCTCTATCTAGAAGGATTTCTTTAGTCAGGAGACAGAAAAGTGTTTTGATCCTAACCAAAAGGCTGAATGCATAAATAAATGAAGCAGTGCATTTTTTTTTCATCTTGAAAATTTAAATTTACATTGGATTTTTAATTTAAGACAAGCATTGTTTTCTAAATTGAAAGTTTTTTCAACTTTCAGAAAGTGCACGAGCAAGTTTGATTGCCAGTATTAGGAATAGATGGAGTAAATTCAGGGAATTTCTGCTTTCCCAAACCGGTGGAGCATTATGACTGTTGACGAAGAGGAGTCTATCAAGCATGTGTATGCAGTGTAATGATGTATGAAAGTAAAAACTCACCAGCTTGAGTTGAGGACATATGTTGCATGGAGCAAATAATATGATAATGATACAATGGATTTGTACGGTGAGTTTTAAAGACAGTGGATCTGATAACTTAAGAGGAAGATTAAATGTGGACAATATAGGGAGATGTGTGCAGAATGGAGACTTCAATGGTATAGACACCTTAAAAGAATGTGAGTTCTTGAATTAGATGTAGAACAGTTGAGTTCACAGGTTCCAGAAAAACATGGAAGGAAATAAGGATGAACTTGAGAAAGAGGGATAAATGAAGACCTAGCCTAACATAGATTAGTTTAGAAGTCAACTTCTAAAAACTCTCCAACACATTATTTCCTTTTAAGTGTTTCAGTCAATACAATACAAAAATTAAATGTTTTCAAATTTTTTACCATTAAACACACATACGTATATTAGTGGCCTGGCAAGGCCACATGGGAGACAACCGAAACAGCAAAACTGATGCTGGCTTGCAGGGCACTATATATACAAATGTAGGCAAATTTGGGCATATTTTATTGGTTTGAAAATTTAGATTCTTTTTTACCAATTGTCATAAATTTAACCATAGAATAGTATTATAATCTTCCAAAAGCCTGCAAATTTTCATATAGTCTCACCCAAAAGAACCAAAGATATTCAATTTGGCTACCAGTATAGATATAAACCGCCACCTTTTTTTTTTTTTTTGGCAATTTTATAAGTTCCAAATCTCAGTGATTATTGATCAGAATTTAATAAATAAAGGCTTGTTGGAAAGCTAATGACCTGAATTGTGTAGTGGGCTATGTGATATTTACCCTTAAGGTTTCACATTAAGAGGATCATTGATTATTCAAAGCTTATTTTTGGCTCTTTTTTACAGCCATAAAATGTTTCAATCATAGTCATTTGTTTTCCTAGTTTTACATATGAATTACAAAATATCTGATATTTCCTCAAAACTTCTAGCCTTGATGGAGGGGAGACTAAAACTTGCTATGGTTTCAAATGATCTGAAATAATAGCAAGGGGAGACTTGATTCCAAATATTTCTCATATGTTATATCTTCCCTCTTTGGTTTTCTTACATAAAATAAATTTCACAGTGTATAAGAATTATTTGATACTGGAGATATTGCACCCCATTTCCATGTTATATATCCTCGGGGAGATATAACATATGAGAAATATTTGAAATTGAGTCCATCCTTGCTGTTATTTTAGATCATTTGAAACCATAGCAGCAAATTTTAGTCTCCTTTCCATCAAGGTCAGAGATTTTGGGAAAATATATATGTATGTGTATGTATAAAGAAGTGACCTGATTTATTCATATTATTTTGGATTCTTCAGACTAATGATCTCATCTTAATTGTTATTTTGACATTTTAGTTGATGTAACCTTCAACTTTTTTCAGGTATATCTTGTTGAACTTGGGCATCTTTCCAGAGTTTGACAAGATACAGTTTAAGATCGGAGGTTACGTCAACCAAAACATTGTGAAAATAACACTCAAGATAAGAACTGAAGAATTTAAATAATATAAATAATCAATCCTAATTTATTCAATTTTTAATTTTTCCATGTGTAAATGTTGGAAGTTCCGTTCTGAAAGATACATGAAAAAAAGAATTTGAATTTTTAATAAAAACCATCGCAAATGAAAATATGTGTAAAACCCTCAGTAACTTTTGGAAGGTTTGTATATAAATATTCTCTTTGGATATTAACACTTAAATATTGGTCTGTTTAGAATTTTACATTTTGTTTTTTGTAGGAGGCTGAAGCTCATTCGATCTACAACAATGCCCTTAGTCTTCAGATTGAAGGTGATGTGGATGAAGCAGAGGAATTATTTGAGGAGTTGTTAGATCATGATTTCTTACAAGAGGTTCGTTTTTTTTTTTTTTTCTGTGTGAAAGAGTTGTTTGTTTATAAACTCCTAAGTTTTTAATAATGTGTAAAAATATATGTATATTCTCACAACAATATTCTGTTATCTCTATAAGTATATTTCATCTTTATCAAAAGGTCCGCAACAATATAATGGGATTTATGTTATTCTGAACAACTTGTTTTATTCGCTAGCAGGCCGCTCAGTGTATGCCCAGTCATAAAATATGCTTAAATATATTTTCATTTATACAGATATTTGATTGATTATTAGAGAGCCAATTCTCTATTGATTATTATATAATATAGCAGTGATTTCAAAAATTAAAAAAAATGACTTTGATGCCATCAGCTAGAATCAAAACCAAAACATTTAACTCTCTAGCAGTATTCGCTACCATCTGATCTAATTACACCTATCAACCTATCAAAACTTAATGCTGTAAAATGTATTGATGTATATTTGAGCATGCATAGATTATACATATGTCAAACCACATTTGCCGAGTTCCAAATTTTCGATTTTGATCCCCTTAGCAACTACTTTCCCAGCTAAAAACCAAATTGTGTTCCACATGTCCGAATACCTCACACGTCAAGTTTCCAGTTTGTAAACTCACAATCGACAGAGTAATTTAGTTTAGGAATCATTCCGCACACAGAGACAAGGTCACTCTTATATATAGAGAGAGAAAGAGAGAGAAAAAAATAACTTTAAAGTAGATACCCCCTCTCTTTCAACCTTATTTATTCTGAAATTACCTAATCTGTACTTTGATCAGTATATTTGATTTTGAAGAAAAGAAACACAATAATTTGGGAGGGAGGCATTTGCACTGGACAAATATATTATATTTGATTTATAATTAGAAAATGGAGATAAATGCCATGACCAGATGAAAATTACATTACACAAATTACTTTGATCATTTATGGATGCAGTAATATTCTTGTGATCTGAACTCACACTGGATTGAGAGAAGAAAATACAACATTTTTAACTGAACATTAAGTATTGATGAGAAAGTAATTAAGTTTCAATGCATTATCAATCAAGATGCAGCATTGTATACTTAATTTTTGCAAGGATTGTGAAAACAGTAAATTTGAAACTTTCAAAGTGACTAAATCACAAACAGTTTGTAAACAAATTCGAGTATGCTCACCGTATTACTTTTTAAATATTCAATAACTTAACAGTAAAAAAATGTTGGGATGAACTGAGATAAAAGATTCCTATGTATTTTGATATTAAAGACTTACTTTCATATTTTGTCAGTTGAGCTTTTTTTACGAGTGGTCTGAATCCTGGGCTTTGAGGAAAGAACACTGGTCAACAACAAATTTGTTGTCTGCATTTTTTTTTGGTTGATTTAGGATAAATCTGATCTGCTGAATCCAAAAATAACATTAGTTTTATTCAATCAGGTCAAGTTTTTGAGCTATGGCCACATGTCATTTTTTTTAACGTTTTTTTTTCACATATGCACATATAGGGTGCATTTTAGAAGAAGTTGGTAGGGATAAAATGCCATGTTGAATGATTTTAATTGGAAATTATTATTTTAATGACAAGAAGTATTCAAGTCCAATAGTTCTGGGTGATTAGTTGAAAAGGGATCAGTTTGAAGTTATAAAATCTCAAAATCTTCAAAAAAATTGGTGCTTAGCAAACACAAAGAAGGACTGGCCTGTGTGGGAAGAATTGGTGCCTTGCAAAGAAAGGAACATCATCAACGACACTTTGGTGGACTGAAACAGAATACTCTCCCATCATTGCACAGCTTAGCTTAATCAATCAGTTCACCAAGGCTCTGGACAAGGATGGTGACTGCTTCACTTGTGCCAGGTTTTTCCAGGATTGATCACGGAGAAGTTGAAAGCTGGCATCTCGTCAAAGATCCAGAGTTCAAAAACTCCATAAATGGAACTGAAAGCGTGGAAGGCCTTTATTCTTGTAGTGAAGAACTTGGCAGCAATAAAGCCAGAAACTCTGCAGAACTTGTTGACGCTGGACTGAAACATAAGCATCAAGATGCATTATGTTTCATGTATGACTTGATTTCCTGACAACCTGCGTTTAATGAGTAATGAACAAAAGGAGAGATTCCATCAAAGCCTGAAAGAATTAGAAACCAAGTAGCAGAATCACTGGGATGCAGTCATGATGGCTGACTATTGTTGGAATCTGAAGAGAGACCTCTCTGCCTCTGAGTATTCAAAGAGTCCAAGGAAGTTCAAGCCCTGAAGTTGGAAAACGGAGGTTCGAGCCCTGAATTTTGAACAATGGTAAATCAATATGAAATTTATGTGTATTACCTTTATTAATGCTCGCCATTCAGTTTACCGTAATCCATGTTTCTATCAATCAATATATGTTGTTGGCAACACATTTTTTTCTCTTAAAAACATAGGCTGATATGTGTTAACAAAAACATGGTAACATCACAAAAATGTAATCAATTTTGTCACAAGATCTGATTTATTTATTTTTTTCAAATCAACTTAACACAAAATCCTGATCTGATGGACAAAAACGGATGTCCTTTCCTGATTCAGCAGTGTAAAAATACCTTTAATCAGTTGTAGAAATCTAGACAACTTTTAAAAAGTGTAATCTTTGATTTGAGATTGTTCGTCAAATTACTACTTTTGGAATAGAACTTCAACTGTTGAAATCAAAACTTCCCAATTTTTAAATCTCCTAATTCACAAGAGCAACATAATGAGAAATATAGAATAAACAGATTAGCTGTTTTAGAACATGCTTTTAAATGCAAATGAAAGAATTTTCTTTTTTTTTCCTCCCTAATTTTCAGAGAAAGTTCTTAAGTTTTGTTGGTTATCTTTTTTTTTCTTCTAAGTAAAAGTAAAAAGTCCATCCTTGTAGTGTGTTATCAAGATCACGCTAGCTGTTATTGCACATAGAACTCTAGTTTCTTTTTTTATTAATGCAAGAAGTCTGAGTTTGATTACATTTTGGAGAAGCAAGTTTCTTACCTGGTGATTTCTGATAATATAGAAAAATACTGAAGTTTAACTGATATTCTTCTGCCACTTGCTTCAAAACTTGTTTCTTAAGTAGTATCAACATACAACTTAAGAAACAAGTTTTGAAGCAAGCGGCAGAAGAATATCAGTTAAACTTAATTGACTTGCAATGCAATAAATTATTGAAATCAAAGTCATATAGATGCAGTAACAACAAAAATTAAACATTGATTTGTTTTGTTTAATACAGTTAATAGTGATGTATGTTTTTAATCGAAAGACAAAATGATTTACATGTCAATGTAGTCAGTAGGACATATTCAAATATTTTCAATACAATTTTTTTTACGTTTTATAAGTTTTTAATGATCTTTTTATTTTGTTTTTAAACTGAAGATTTTCCACTGCATAAAACAAATATTTAATACTTCAATTTATTTTGATCAGTTAAAATTTAATTATATTTCGAAGATAATTAATCTGGGGCAAAAGAAAATTATTATAATTACATATGAAAATAATTCTTTTTAAAAAAAAATTTAGAAATTTCCTCAGTGGCTAAAAAGAAATAAAATCAAACTTTTTTTTGATATGTTCAAAGTTTCCTGAAAGATAAATATCAGTTTTCTAGAATGTTTTCAAAGCTGATTAATAAATGCATGTATTACTTCTCTTCAATTATTTTTCATTTTCATTTGTCAATAAAAATCTTCTTTGCATAGTTCCACATTATATCGTAGAATTTGCAGATGTTATATTTTCTTTTCTTGTCTTGAATGCACATCAGTAATTTTCAATTCCTGGTGAAGCTTGTCAATCCAACACTGTTTTCACTGCCAACCTTCAACTGTCATCTTATACTCAACTTTGACAACGCTGTTGTTGGCTATACTATTTATATTATTTCAGTCAAGACTTGCAGAGTTTGTCAGCGATTGGTTTGACTCCATGTCTGACAAATGCTGTCATTGATGATGGGGTCAAGTAGGATAATGCTTGATATCTAACACAGCATTTTTGTCTCCATGCACTGAGGTGTTTTTCTAGTTCTGTAGTGTCTGGTCAACATTCAACATCATAAATTGCAATTGCCTGGATAATTGAGCAATTGTTTGTCAATAAAAATATCATTTTTATTTTTAAGTTTTTTCTTGGATTTGTGTTATTTTATTGTAGTTTTAATGTAGATTATGTTTAATTGTTTTATGGGTCAAAAGTTCAAATATGTCTAGAAATAAAACAAAATGCAATCTTTTTTTTTGTATTTTCATATAATTTTATTTTATTTTTGTGACCTTTTATTTTTACTGGAAATAAATTAAAAATTTTACTGTAAAGATAGAAATAAATTTAAAAATTAAATTCTTAATTCTATATCGAATAGTTTACTGTTTTTAGTTTTTACATGTGTAGAAAAAATAGTTGTCGTTTTCGATTCCATTGCAGTCTGTAGTTAGTATGCAGGAAAGAAGTTTATGTGCATAGATCCACGAGAAGTCCATAAAACTGGCAACTATAAGTGATAAAGGTGTCTGGAGTAGGCATGCCTACTGGACTGCTGTTCTTGCATTAAGGTGACGTTGGGTGACTCTCTTAAAGTGGTGAACGCCTTGTTTTTTCACGAACAGATATAAAATCGATTGTTCTAACATCACTATCTCTTCTTCTTACTACCAGAATAAATTTAGCAGCTGTGTTAAAAGTGTGATACTCTATGGAGATGAGTGCTGGATGCCAACCTAGTCTTCATTTGTTTGTTTTCAGCTTATGCTGAACCATTGACCATTTGGAGTCTACAACAAAGTAATCTTCAATCAACAAGGCGAGCTTATCAAAAATCTTGATGAGCATCTCCAACATTGGAGTGATCACTTTGTTTTGTTGCTTAAACATTCCAGTCAAATCCCTCAGATTCCAACTGTTCTTTCTGCAATTTATGACGGTGCCACTCCACATACACACACACAATAAAATCCTGGACACCATCAAAAAACTGAAAAACAATAAGGGAACCAGAGAAGACAGTCTTTCATTTGAAATCTTTAAACATTCTGACGTATTAGTCCCAAGCCTTCACCAAATTTTTACTCATGTCTGGGGAAACTGCAAAAATCCATCAAGGCTGGAGTTATCAATCTTATTGATATCAGTGCAAATATTTTTGCTACCATTTTGTTGTAGCGGTTTCAAAAACAAACAAACACAAGCTAGATCAAACCAGTGTGGATTTCACTCAGGCCGAGGATGTACTGACCAGTTTTTCACTCTCCGAAGAATACTTGAGCATTGCTGGAGCTATTGGCAAAAGACTATCGTCTGCTTCATTGACTTTGTTGACTGTGAAGCCTTTTGGAAGGTCATACATGCTAGTGACATGCTCCCAAAATTGCTCAATCCAATCAAAGCCTACTATTTTTCCATTGACATTAAATTCAGCGTGTATGCGCTTCAATTAAACCGTCAACTGGATTACATTGAATGCTCTGGCTAACTTTTATCGTGTAACAGTTGTGATTTACAAATATCAGATCTTAACTCTGCTGATGATATTACTAAATTAGCCATTGACATTTTAAAGATTGGTATGAAGATAAATAAGACAAAGTTACTGATGGCAGATTTTCTTCCAAATAAAAAAAACGGTTTTCCTCAACATGGAAACCCTTGCAGAGGTTGATCAGTTCAAATATTTTGACTCCATCATCACTGCAACAGGCCAAGAGGAGGAAGACATCCTTAACTGCATCAGCAATACTCGTACACTTTCTGTTAACTTCGATCGTGCCTCTGGTCTCAAAAAGAAATAAGGCTGAAAACTAAAGTCAGGATCTACCAAACTCTCATCCGTAATATTCTACTTTATGGTTGTGAGACTTGGCCCATGCAAGCAAGTAACCTACACAAACTAGAGGTATTTGACCATCACTGCTTATGCAGCATCCTTCATGACCGCTGGCAATAGTTTATTCCCGCGTACTACAAGATCCACTCCCTCCAAAAATCTCTCCTTGCCAAATGCTTTTGTTGCTTCAGCCATGCCCTTCAACTCAGGTGATTTTATCCATCGACACAGCAGCACCACCAGGCTGGGAGGAACATTGTGGTGGCCAACTCAAAACCTCGCTCGAGACAGTGAAGCAGGATGCTAAACTGATTCTGGGCCCTCACCTTTATGCTAGAGTTGCGGAGTCGGAGGTTTTAGCTGGAGTCTGAATCGGATTTCTAAAAGTACTATGAGTCGGAGTCGGAATTTTTTATCTGACTCCGACTCCTTAAGTCCAAAAAAAAAAAAAATTTTTAAAATGGTTTTCCTGTTTGGTTTTACCAGTTGCACAATTTAGCAGTTTTTATAATGTCTTGTTCTTATTTTTTGAGATATATCATATTTTGTACTGTCCTGCAATGCTTCTACTTCATCAAAATATTTTGGTTTATCGGATCACTGCAAATCTTGTCTGGACAGCTTTTTTCACTTTTGTTGTGATGTCACACATGATCAATGAAAATTCTGTCTTTGAGTGAGATCACTGTGGATAACAATCAGATTGTAATTCGAAAGTTATCCAGTTACTAAATGGAATTTGGCAGTCCGATTAGTCCAGGATCGATCCAGAATTACAATCTTATCCAAAAAAAAATGGGCATAAATCAATTTGTGCTGCTACCATGTGACAACATTGTATATGATTAACTAATCTAAACAAAAATAGCTGATTATGGCTGAAACAGTGTATCCCAGTGATTTTTCTTTTCCTTCATTTTCGGTTGTTTATCACATTTTTCGTTAATAGAAATATGCTAGATTATGATAAAGCTACTTCAGAATATGAAAATCATACATTTATCTAATTTAGTGGTTTGAAATAACGAAATTGAAAACAGGGGTTACTAATGGATATAATAAACCTACAAGTGAACCAATGAAAAATAGGAATCAGAGTAAAGAAATTTACGAAGCATCTTAATCTAATTAAAAACTCATGTTATAAAGACAATTGTAAATTAGACCTAAGTGTATCAGATATTTATGCATTAACCCATAACCATAATAGTAAAAAAAAAAAATCTTGGCCAAATCTTGTGCATTGTGTAATGTGACTTTGGTAAAGACAAATAGTGATATACTGGTTAGGGTAGGTCGATGTTGGAATAGTAACAGAGCTAGGGTGGAGAGTTGCAAATTACCAGAAAAAAGTGACCACATAATATATTTTTCCCTTTAATATTGTCAATATTTGAGGAAATGACTTTAAATTGTGAAATAATTTATGATACTGCTAAGATAATGGTATTATCGAACAATGTCAGCCTGTAAAATTAGACAAGGTATGACTGCCAACAGATACATCTTTTCATAGAATAGATGGACTTTGGTATTTTGGCCCTTTGCATCTCACAATGCCAAATATCAAAGCCAAATAGATCCTAGCTAAAATCTGTCTCCATAAAATAGGTCCCAAAGATAAAAAAGGTTAGGAAAAATACTAGTCTAGCTAGAGTAATAGTGTAATGATGGCATAAACATATATAAGATAATTAGTACTTGTTTTATGCACTATATAACTTGCAAATTAAAGCAAGGTAGATAGCCATGCACTCAAGTAGTGATTCGGACCTAGGCGAAAGGGATATTATGAAACAGATGCCAATTTAGCGGTTTTCTGCTAGATCTGGAAATTTTGTTTGCAATCTAGCAAGGAAAATTTTGATCTAGTGGCTAGCTTGTTTTTTCTAGAAAATCTGGAGATATTTGGCATTCACACACCCACAATTTTGAATGACAAAATAAAGAAAAGCGTTTGAAAACACTTTAAAACATAAACTAATTCATGTAGGTAGAAAAGTAGCATTTATTGCCTTTGGTAACAATAATTTATTGACTATTTGTTTTATTTTTCGCCTAACCATTCATAAAACTCGCTATAAAATCGCTTTTGGCAAGTACATGGGGGGGGGGGCGTTCAGCCTCTGTAGTTTAAAATACGATCCAAGCATCCCCTTTAATTTAGAAGTATTTATTCACTTGGTTAAAGTGTAAAAAAGTTAACAGTTGAAAATTGTAAAAAGCAAAAATAACAGCAAAAAAAAAAAAAAGAACTCGTACCAAACACAGTAGCATTTAATTATCTACCAACCTGTATATGTTTAATATATCGCTTAACGGGATTAATTTCTCAAAGGTTGTAAACAAATGACTTATTCTACCACTAACACGAAGTCCGAGTTGCACTCCCAAATGTAAAGATAGTGATAATCATAGATTTTTTAATACAATTTTTCAAGAATGAAGTCCCCAATGGTTAAACGACAAGCAATCAGCTAATTGTTGTAAAGACAACTAAAAGAAATGAAATAAAAAAAATTAAACACAGTTTCAGCACGTATAAAAGATACTTGAATTTTACTGTATTTGGTATCAGGTATTTGTTGATTTTTGTTATTTTTTACAATTTTTCGACTGTTAATTATTTTACACTTTAACAAATGACTGTTGTTCTTACTTACTTGCCCCCCACCCAAAGCTAACATTCATAATTTTACTTATTTTTATTAATTTTTTCAACGTTTATTATTCCATTTAATTGTCAGCGTGAACCACCTTTTTTAAAATGCAGCATATGTTAACACTACAGCAAAGTTTATTGCGTTTATTTTTTAGCAAACATTAACAACAGAAAGTTTTCAACCTGTGAAAAAAAAAAAATTTCCTACGATGGCAAAGGTCGGTTTTTAATGTAGTGAAAATCTTGGAGTATATGTAGATCCAATGAATAGTGTTGTTAGCTGACACTCAGAAAGATAAAGCGAAATTGGCACTTTGTGATCTTGCTGCGACGATTTTAGCTTAAATTCAAAGGCATCTACTGAAGATCCAGACACTATTTCAACCACAGACTCAGAGCGAACCTGCGATGAAGAGGATTTTGAAAAGCTTTTGTATCAAGAAGATCATAAAGCAAGGTCAAAGCGGCGTAAGCTACAGGAAACAGCTAAAACGCTATCTTCAGTGAATAAAGCCTTAGCAAGTTTCAAGCTAGACTTTCATGCTGCATTACAGCAAGTAGAACAACTAGATAGAAAGTTAAATGTTCATGAAGCTATAAAGCAGTACCCTGCGATAGTGAAAGAATCTGCAATGTTGGCAGCAGCACTTCCTCCAACACAAGTGAGTGTTGAACGTTTGTTTTCAGCGCTAAGGCTAATCAGGACAGACCAAAGGGCTGCAATGAAAGAGAAGCTCACTGAAGCCATCTTGTTTTTGAGAGTAAATTATTAAATTCTTATTTGCAACTTTCAATTCTATAATTATAAATAAAGCCTATTTTTTATGTTTACAAATAAGACATTTTTATAGATTGATTTTTTTTCCTAATATTGTGATAGAAGATTTATGAGAATGGACAAATGCAATAACATGAGTTTGTCGGGAGAGGAGAGGGTACAAAGGAAAAAGAAAATATATAGCTTGAAGTGCAACTCTGCTATTATAGATTTGAATATGCTGATAGGCTGGTAAATGATCAGGAGCATAAATAATACCATTGTGTATATTATACATATATATATGTATATATATATGTATGTGTATATATGAATATGTATGTATATATATATGTATGTGTATATACGAATATGTATGTATATAACTATATATATATATATGTGTGTATGTGTATATATGAATATGTATATATATATATAGTCTTAACCAAACTTTTTATTAAAAAAAAAAGATTAAGCATCTTTAATATATGTCGGTTGGACTGTGTTTACATTTTACTCGTCGTCGATTTTATTTGTGAAAAAATGTGTGAATTTGTCCATATCTTCATTTTCTACTTCAAAAGTGATAGTCTTATAGCGAAACTTTTTTGTAAAAATAAGAACAAGATGTATGTATGCATATATGTATGTATGTATGTATATGTGTGTGTATATATATATATATATATATATGTATGTGT